>NC_136923.1:35502483-35802483 GCF_949752795.1 Hyperoodon ampullatus
CAGACAACCAGTGATGCCTTCCTCCACACCCCCACAGTGCCTTACACATGCCATTATCCCCCAACCTTGCAGTTCTGGGTTTGTGTGTCCACTTCCCTTATTTAGATATGAGTTCCTAGAAGAAAGGACCTGTGTCTTAATAAAATTAGGAACACTAATGTGGTACACAGTTATTTCAATTGTTAAGGCCTTGAAATCTCTGTCATTTCCTTCTACCCAGTTCCTATAAGATTAAAATGAGAAACAGGCATGGTGGTATTTAATATACAACTGGGTACATGGAGTTTTATTTGCTAATATCGAAGACAACCCAGGAGGCCAATCGATCAGATACAGATGGAGTCATCCAGAGAAGGCCAAGATGTCAAGTGACTCTCCCAACGTCACTTCACTCATCAGCAATGGCACTGAGATAGGATTACTCTGCCTGACAAGACTCTGAAAGTCACGACATCCTGCGATGGTCTCCAGGACAGCAGCAGAGGGGGATAAATTGCTGAGAGATTCTGGAATGCCCAACAGTGGACTCTGGGACGGTCACAATGTCTCTTATAGATGAAAAGACCCTCTTCTAGGGTCTTCTTCAGTCCCTAGGAAACAGCAGGCCAGCCTTTCTTTTCATCCTCATCAGGCCAGTTCAGGATCATGGCCACCCCTGGAGATGAGTGAGGCTTCCCATCAGGAAAGGTAGGTGAGAACAGGGCTCTCTTGGCTTCAGAGATGAGGAGCCCAGCTGTTGAATGAGCATTTGGGTTGGATCTGAGATTTTAAAGTCTCATTCTCTTTTTTTTTAACATCTTTATTGGAGTATAATTGCTTTACAATGGTGTGTTAGTTTCTGCTTTATAACAAAGTGAGTCAGCTATACATATACATATATCCCCTTATCTCCTCCGTCTTCCGTCTCCCTCCCACCCTCCCTATCCCACCCCTCTAGGTGGTCACAAAGCACCGAGCTGATCTCCCTGTGGAGCTGATCTCCCTATGCTATGCGGCTGCTTCCCACTAGCTATCTGTTTTACATTTGGTAGTATATATATGTCAATGCCACTTTCTCACTTTGTCCCAGCTTACCCTTCCCTCTCCCCGTGTCCTCAAGTCCATTCTCTACGTCTACGTCTTTATTCCTGTCCTGCCCCTAGGTTCTTCATAACCATTTATTTTTTTTTAGATTCCATATATATGTGTTAGCATACGGTATTTATTTTTCTCTTTCTGACTTACTTCACTCCGTATGACAGACACTAGGTCCATCCACCTCACTACAAGTAACTCAATTTTGTTTCCTTTAATGGCTGGGTCATTCCCTTTTAATTCACCTACTTTATTTTAGTATTAACTCAGTTATATTTTTTTCAGAAGTAAGGAAGAAGAGATATCATAAATCCAGATAGAGCAGAGAGCACATTAAAAATGCAGTTCTATTATCTTAAAACTAGAGGTGTAATTAGAGCAGTCATGTAATATGAAGAGAAATTACCAGAAAAAAATATTTTACAGGCCTGGGTGAAAAGAGAAAAAGGTCTATATCATTTAGTCTCTAATACATGGAGAAAGAAGGAGAAAAATACGCCTTCAGATCTTTCAAATACTTCCCCATTGCCCCCTAGATTATCATTTTTCACTCAGCTTTTCTGTTCCACATGCATAATTTACCACAGTTCACAGTAGCCTCATTTCTTCCTTTACCCGAGAAGCATATATTCTGGGAGGATGTAGAATTCATCCTCAGATTCATTCAAATGATCTGCGTCTTTGGGGGTGTTTGAAATTTTCATTTGGAAAGAGCATTTCCTCCTGCTGTATTTACTATTAACTCTAAAAGTTCATTCAAACAAAACAAGATAAAACACTGTATCAATTCATCATATTCATCCAACAAGCTCCCAGTGAGTGCCTGCAGTGTGTCTGGTACACTGTTCATCCTCATTATCAGAGCTGGAGATACACAGTGGTAATAAGGTCTCTGCTCGTAGAGCTTACAGTGGGGTTAGGGGTAGGGAAGGAAGTGACTGATGACAGCACATTGCTTAGGGATATGATAGAGGAGAAGAGCTATGGAAGGACAGAGGAGCAGGTGCTCAAGCTGTCCCAGGAGTCCAAGAAGGCTTCTAGGGGAGGCTGAGTAGGAGTTGTTGAATCAAAACATGCATTACAGCCAGAGGCAACAGCACAGAATGTGCAGCAGAGTGATCTGGGGACCAGGGATCTAACACAGGATGGGTAAACTATGACCCACAGGCCAAATCCAGCCTGCCATCTGTTTCAATAAATAAAGTTTTATTGGAACACAATTGTGTCCATTCGTTTATGTATCGCCTCTGCTTTCACACATCAGTGACAGAGTACAGTAGTTGCAACAGAGACCTCATGGCCTGCAAAGCCCAAAATATCTACTATCTAGCCTTTTAAAGAAAAAGTTTACTGATTCCTGATATAAAGGATTTGGCCTTGAATCTGTAAACTGTTCATGAATAAATATAATTTAACCTTTATATGTTGTGTGACTGACCTCCAAGTATCTAAAACCCCATTTCTAGAAATGTGCTTCAGGCAGGTTAAAATTCGGGGTGCTAAATAAGTTTTGGAAATGCCAGTAAGGTTGGTAAAATTAAACAGGCTTCGTTCTCAGGACTTCTCAGAGCCTTTAATATGCAAATGTACAATTGCCAAGGGGGGGAAAATTGAGAAAGCAGAGTTTCCCAAAGTTATTTGTTCAAAAGACTCTTTTTGTGAGGAATCTCTCTTTTGCAAGAAAGTCATTTAATGCTAAGGTATTTCTTTTTGTATCCTAAAAAGGTTAGGACAAAGCAGAGCTTGGAAACCGCTGGACTCTGAGCCATTTAGAACTATAATCTGAAAAGTGCAAGAATCCCAAACTTCGTGGTACTGAAATAGGTTTTTCCATGATTTCACCTTCCAAACCAATGGGTTCATCACTGTTCTGTCATCAGAAGAATTCCAACATTTATGAGTAGAATCTGTGGGAAGTGCAGACAAACCCCTCCTGCTTCCAAAGGCACGCAGGCCTCTGCTCAGGCCCTTTGGGTAATAACACAATGCCATTGAGTTCTCTCCATTTAGGGCTTCTCTGCCTCAATCACAGGTAACTTAGAAGCCATTCTCCTCACCAGAACCAGTCATGGTTGGGATTCTCGCCTCAGAATGTTGCTGACAGAGACAAACCCTGCAGCCTTCTGCTATTAGCTCTGGAAAACTCCGGAACCCCAGCTCCATAGAAAACCTTCATTTTGCCCGCATTCACTATTCTGAATCAAAGGAAAAATAGAAATGTGAGCCAAGAAGAGATGAGAACATGCAGCACGGTCAGGAAAGGAGCCCATCCCCCGAAGTGAGTTCAAGTTGATCAGGTATAATAATAACCTGTGTAAATCACAAAGGGCTTCCACATGCGATGGCTCATCAGCCAAGAGGGCAAAGGAAAGATGAGGCGGGGGGGGGGGGGGGGAAGGGGGATGGGGATGCTGCACCAGGGGGCTCAAATGTCCTGTGCTCCTATTGCCAGTGCTGGGCAGAACCTAGGATGGAAGCCAGACTTAGGGACTCCAGGCTGGTGATCTTGGGCAAGTGACACACGCTCTTAGACCTCATTTTATGCCTCTAAAATCAGAGAAGGGAGGTCATAAGGTCTTAGCACAAAGAACAATCACAGAAGTGGATGGTATTCACTCAAATAGGTCACGAATGCCAATCATATCCTGGGGACGCGGCAAAGACCAAGGCAGCGACAAGGATTTGACATGTCAAGGATTTGTCAAGTGTGCAGCAAATGTTCAGACAGAAACTTTTAAGGCCCTGGCTTTTCCCTACCAGCCTAAATCTCTGATCGTTTTATTTCCCCAGCTTCATAAGACCACTTGTTTCCTGCACTCAAAGAGACTGACAACTACATGTTCTTCTTCTCATGACAACTATACCGCCTTTGAACTTGACCTCTGACAGCTGAGTCTCATCTAAAAAGACCATCACAAACGCACACGGACAGATGCCCTGGAAAATGCAGGTGGCAGTCGAGGCAATTCCACATTCCCTAAATTGAAAGGAAGTGAGTTCAACATGAGAGAAGTGCTCCCATCATTCACTGCTCAAGTCTCTGTTGGAGAGTTATTTATTTTGTGGCTCCTCTAAAGCAAATATGAATCTAGAAACTGAGAAAACAGTACACTGAGGTATAAAAAAGAAAAATCTACAGGCTTCACGAAAGAAAAGTTTTAGAGAGGCAAAGGGCACCTTGGCAAATAGCGCCCTGAGGTACATGGACCAGGATGCAGACTCCACTCCGCCCTCAACCAGCCCTGTGACTCTCAACAGTTTGCCTCTCCCTCCCAGGCTCCAGGCTCCTCTCAGCCAAACCAGGGGGTGGGCCCACCAAAAACCCCACAACCACCCACCGCTCTCAAACACACACTGCGCTGTGAAACAGAAATGGGTGCAAACTACCATGAAATTATGGGGTACCCCATCATCTCCTTCAGTATATTTATTCTTTGAATAGCAAAAAAAAAGTTTCATTTTTTATCCCTGATTCTCCCAAACCCAAATTCACTTTCTTGCTCACTGGTAACTATAGTGGGTTTTATTTCAATTTTGTTGGGGTCAAGTAAATTACATTTCACAGTGTGAAAAATGTTCTTTGAGGAGACAAGGTCAACTTCGGGGGGGGGGGGAAAATACAGTCAAGCTTTGTCTCTGATTATTTCCCAGGAGAACGTGTAGATTATATCTTTTAAATGGAGATGAATTGTAATTTAAAGAAATGTTGTCATAATATGCTGTGAAATAAACTCAGAAATGGGCTTTCCATCCAATGCCTGACAGATGAGTTCTTCTGTTTGTTAACCTAATCTGTGTCTCAGCTTCTAGTCACTGCTCTGTTATTTTCAAATTGTCATTTGAGCTATATGGTGCTTCCAGGATTTATTTTCTGTCCTGTGCCACGATAAGCAGCTTCTGCCATCCCAAAAGAAACCCACAGTGAGGAAGTGATCACCAAGGGCCCACTTTCCCAATGATCATCCACTGTAAGACTAAAGCACTCAGCTGTAGCACAGTAAAACCCAGCCACAATTAACTGTCAAAGTTATCTAATCGTAGCCACTCTGAATCAAATAAGGTAGTAACATTCATTTCAGAATTCAGCCTCTGGATTTTCAAAGGCAGCATCAAATTTCTCCAAAGTTACCATCAACATCCTCCTCCTCTCTGTCCAATAAGAAGGGATGCACTTGTTTATGCCAATGACAAGCAGACTTACAGAATCTGATTTTATTTATTACACCATCTCATTGCAGAAAGCCGTTTGTCACCTCTCCTATACACTTTTAATAAAGGGTGACAATATCAGAAAACTCATTATCATGTGAGACAAAAAGCTAAAACTGGATTTTCGAAATAAAAATAGCAATCCAGCAAAATCTCATATAAAGCTAATAGACTTTTCCACTCTGCTGATGAGTTCTCCTTGGTGAGTGCTGGAAAAGGTAGCACTGCTAAGTGGCTTACCCAAAACACCCTAATTTGTCAGTCCTGGCATAGAGAACACAAGTATTTGCATTAAACTTACTTTATAACTATAGCTTTGGGGCAAAATAAAGCTTAACTTTGATAAATATTATTGCCTGTAAACACATTTCCAGAAGAGTGTATTTATCGACCTTTCAAGCCCACCAGATCATTTAAGGTATCAAAACCAGCTTCCAAATTTAGATATTTGCTTCAAACCACTAAAAATACCATTTTAAAAATAGCCCACATATTAGCATAGTATGTGCCAGACTCTGCACCCAGGACATCCACGGTTGCATTTCCCCCCACAATCATGCCAAGAGGGGCCCCTATCATAAGAACACTGGGACAGAAGAGGGAATCCACTCCAAAACTTGTGTCCACAGACAACCCCTTTCCTCTTCAATAAAACACATGTGGGACTTGGCCCAGCTCACAAGAACTGTCTAAATAGTAAATGAGACCATTCATAGCAAAACACTTGAAAAACATTTTGAAGTATAGGTGATAGGTTCAAATCCTAATCCTGCCACAACAGCTGTTGACCCTGGAGCAAGTGACATGACTCTCTGATATCATTAAATAAAGCATTCTTTATTTAATAGAGGTCTAGATTAGGACAGATTTTAATAGGAGCATACATTTTAACCCAATAATTTATTTAGAATTAATTGAAAGTAATTAGCAATGTCTCCTTCTGTTGGTATGCCTAACCATAACTATTGTTTAAATGCAGGGTTATTACTAACTTTTTAAAAAGTCTAATTGTAAATAGCCAGTGTTCTTAATGGGAAGTTAATCATCAAATGGTATAATTCATCCTTGGGGAAGTGTCCAATATCTATTCATCACCAAGTCTCAATTTCTTTATAAAGTACCTCCTTATATATATAATAAATAAGACCATCATGTTTTACCTGACAGCTTGACTAACAACCCTACAATCAAACCCTTTTACACAGTAAGCGAAAAGTTAATATTGTAAGCGTCAGCTGTTCTGTTGTTTCCACTCAAGTTAGAACCATCCACTGGTCACAGAGAAGAGAGCAGATTCCAGCTATACATCCTCTAGGATCCTAGGAAGCCTTTATTATTCATCACTACGGGGTCAACCAGATGGTCTGCTAGCTCACAAAATCTACCCAGAGTTAATATCTAGAGGGTACCCTTCTTCCACAAACGTCTACTGAGCACCTGCTGGATGTTAGGGTGGAAGATGCAGCCCTTGCCCTCAAGGACCTCCCCGGCTGGGAGGTTGGACACACAGTACAGGCTTAGTGCATGTAATACACCCAGCTCTGGGTCACTGACTAAGCACATCCCAGAACATCAGCAGGGGAGCAGCCATGCCTACTGAGGCAAGAGGGCAGACATGGTTCTTCTGTGAGGAAGCACGCACAGAGCAAGTAACACCTGAACTAGGCCTCCAAGGAGAGGACAGTAACTACACAGAGAGCTACTAACAAAGGAAGAAGCAGCTGGTGTTCAGAAGGCCTGGCTCCTAATCCCAGTTCTGTGGCCCAGGCCTCCTTGGACTGAGGTAAGAGTCGGGTGAGACTCCAGCCCAGCAGTGAGTTCAAGTATTTCAGTGGCTGTGGGGCTCTGACGTTCATAGCGCTGGGCTGACACCAGTCATGAGCCTCAGTTTCCCTGTCTATGAAATGCAGGTGGTAACTGCACTATTCACTCACAGGACAGATCTTTGCCTCAAGCCCACTCAGGGTTATGGCCACTAAGCAAGGTCACTTGGTGTCCCACCGGGCACAAAGCCAGTGTGCAGCAAATGGGCTGTGTGTGGTCCCACCTGGTAAACTCAGAGTCTCATGAACTCCATCCACCTCCCCACATGGTTGGATGAGAGTCTCAGAAATGCAGTTACTATGTCAAACTAAGGCTGTTCTTCATGTTACACTCATTTCCGGAAGATTTTCCTTTTCCTTTCCCAGTTATGGCTTAACAAAAAAAAGTAAAAAGAACATTAGTAAAAACATAGAACTGGGAAAAATATCTTTCAGAAACTAAAACTAGGAACATCCAAGGCACAGACAGAGATAGCCCCGGCCATAAAGGAGTTTAGCCTGCACACCCAGCTGAAGAATTTTGGAGGATCTCAGCAAAATTCCACCAAGGTGAGGTGCCTCCACCATCAGGCAGGAAGTGTGGAGATGCAGACAGCTCAGCCAAGCACCCTGAAGAGTCAAGAGCAACTTGGGCCAGAGTTGAAGAACACAGGGCAGGTACCCCAAGAGCAGCAGCAGGATGCCCCTAAAAGGGGCTACCCCAGGGAGCAAGGCCGCCTGAAGGCCTGGCTTTAAGATCTTTCTACACATCGGTAATCCGCACCCAACTACTGAGATGCTGGCAGAAGATGCAAGTGGTCACATTCCGACTTTGGACCAAACGGTGGAATCCTCAGTAAATCCGTGGCTATTTCTCATTCCCTTTTTTATTCTTTTGAAATCAAAAAAGTGCTGAACCTCTGAGGAGGGTCAAGTGACTTCTTGATGAGCTATATACAGCCTCTAAGGGAAAAGTTTCAAGCCACTACAGGTACCATCAGCCACCAACTCAAAGCAATCTGGCGCTAAAGTTAAAGAGACATGTTTGCTATTCCAATGAAGCTTCAAGACCGGCACCTAAAGTACCTTCCAAACAGAGGAATCTGTAGATTTTGGAAACCAACCACTCACCAGGTGGCCTCAACGCTTTCATCCCACACTCTGCCCTTCCAGAGCCCAGCACCAAAAGCTCTGGATCCAAAAGCATAGAAACCCACTCAAACATCCCATTTCATTCTCATTTATTTTAAAACTGCTTTCTTCAAAAGACAGCATTTT
Source organism: Hyperoodon ampullatus (assembly GCF_949752795.1). Lineage (NCBI taxonomy): Eukaryota > Metazoa > Chordata > Mammalia > Artiodactyla > Ziphiidae > Hyperoodon > Hyperoodon ampullatus. The sequence goes on from NC_136923.1 coordinate 35,510,847, forward strand.
TTTTTTTTTTTTTTTTTGACAGATTACTTCTGTTAATGGTATCGGTCGGCTCCTGACCAACTTTTCTGGTAAAATTTGGTCAGACTGATTGGATTTAAGTAAAAGCAGAAAGCCAATTTCATAATTTCCAGGCAAATAACCAAGATAGCCTTCAGAAATAGCAAAGCGTGGGGCTTCCCTGGTGGCACAGTGGTTGAGGGTCCACCTGCCGATGCAGGGGACAAGGGTTCGTGTCCCGGTCCGGGAGGATCCCGTGTGCCGCGGAGCGACTGGACCCGTGAGCCATGGCCGCTGAGCCTGTGCGTCGGGAGCCTGTGCTCCGCAGCGGGAGAGGCCACAACAGTAAGAGGCCTGCGTACCGCAAAAAAAAAAAAAGAAAGAAAGAAAAAAAAAGAAATAGCAAAGCGTGGTTCGTGACAATGCCACTCAAACCTTGCCTTTTTGTTCCTGTGTCTGCTTACTAAAAGCAGATAGAAAATCTGAAAGCTTCTGCCAGTGTATGGACTCAGGGAGACTGAACTCCTGGCAGACAAAAGCCAGCTTCTCCTCCTGCATATCTTGGGAGACCAGGGCTACCAAAATCGCCAGGTAATCAATACCTGATTGTCTCAACTGCTTTAGAGACAATGCTAAGAAGGAGGCAGGGGTAAGTATCCAGGAGGGCTGACGCTGTCTCTGAAGATGATTCTAGAAGACAAAGTTAAGTGTGGAAACAAGAGAGCCTCCCATCGTAGGGCCGACGTCATTTTCTGAGTATTATCCTCTGAGCTTCCAGTAAGTACTAGCATCACAGAGAGTTCATAACCAATCTGACCACAAGGTAACCTCCAGATCAGAGTCTGGACCACAGTCCACATGGCAGCTCACTACTTTATGGAATCCTTTTTACCTTGTCTTCACCAGAATGCTTCCATCTCTATGGAAACTGGAGTGGGAATCAGGAGCCAGCCCTGAAAATGCTCGTCAGAAACTATCTCCTAATTCTATTTCCATGGAAACAGATGACAGATCAGTGGAAATAAGGTAACATTTTTAAATAAGGTAATCCTTTTTCAAAAAAATTCTCCTTACCTAATTTTCCACCAGTTTCACAGAGCTGAAATTTGAGTGTACATTGCTCACGAGCTACAAAAGCAGCAACGTTCTCTTGAGATTACAGATAAATGTTGGGGACAAAGAAGCAAGAATCCAACCACACAGGAAACCAGTGAAATTAAGATGACATCGTCTCGGCAGCAATCACAAGAGCCTGAAGTAGAAGATTCCACACCGGGCATACAAGCTTTGTCTCAGGTCCTTCATCAACTTCTATAATAGGATTACCACCATGTGATAATGGTTTTCACTAAGTAAAGATGTTTCCTGAAAACTAAACACTCCTGGAAGCTTTAAAACAAGAAGGATTAAGTGTAGGGACAGGATTATTTTCTGAAACCAAGAATTCTCCAAAGCTAACTATTGCATAAAAAAGCACAAGGAACCTCCACTGTCCAACAAGATTGAAAAAACACCTCCTAGGTAACCAGGGAAGCAACCTGGTCGTGAAATGTGACTGACTGTTCCACCTACCATTTCTGTTACAAGGAGTAAAACTGAGGAAACTGAAGACATCCTGCCAAATCCTTCTTGTGAAATAACTGTGGGTCCAATACCCAAAATAGCCAGCCACAGATAAAGAACCTGAATCTGCAGGACGAAAAATATAATGAATCGCAGCATTTCAGGTTGGAAATAGGGCTTATGGGAACTGGCATATTCAGATAGATGGTATTTCTTCTTAAGTAGATGGGAAGGGATTCACACTGTGGAGTAGAGAGAACAGATTCATCCACCTCCTGGTTATCATGGTAACAGCTCCTGAGTTTGGGGACTGGCTCTCCTGCAGGCATATGCAAGACATTTTACATGCATGGGATACAACCCCGTCCCAGGGAGGTACTATCATCCCCATGTTGCAGAGAAGGAGTCTGAGGCTCTGGGTCACCCAGCCAGGGAGTCTGGGCTGCTCTGGATATCCAGGCCCTGCTGGCCTACCCCCTAAGCCCTCACTAGGCTGCCCGAAATGGTCCCTGAAAACACCTCCAACCAAAGGAGAAAGCACAATCTCTATGGAGCAGGTTAATAAGCAAAGTCCATGTAAATGTGTGGAAGGATATTTGGTGTCCACAGAAAGCACTGGGTAAATGTTTTCTGGATAAAGGTAAAAATACATTGGAAAGAAAAATTTTTTTTAAAAAATCAAGAGTGAAAATGACATACAACACAAGCAAAGCATAAGTTTTCATATTTAAAAAATATATAAAAGCCAAGGCTTCTAAAAAAATAAACAACAATGAACAAGAGAAGGCTTTAAATTGCCTTGTGATAACTGCAAAGTAGTTTTGGAAGTGGATATAAATATGTCAAAAGAAAATGTTCTTGTATTTGATAACAGTGAGATGACAATGACATTGCAAAGCTACACAAGCTAATGATACCACAATATACAGACATGAACCATGTGGGAAACAGATTTTAAGGCTGAATCAAAGAGAACAGCTCAGGTGTATGTGCCATTATGTTTGCAACATAAGCTGCAGCATGAGCATAACTAAATTAAAACATTATAAAATGCACAAATTGGCCACCATCATTATCCCTTCAAAAGAAATCAGAAAATAAGATAATAGCAAGGAATTGCTGTGACACAAAGAAGAAAAGCTTCAAGGATGTGGACGGAAATACGCTCTGAAAGCAGCGTTAGTCGGTGCATTCATGGCTGTGGTCCAGAGGAACTATTTCTTCCTTAAACACATAAAAAGAAAATTTCAAACTGAGCAAACCATTTGGAAAAACAGAATATTGGAACAAGAGAAGCAGAAAAGCTCATAATCTGGTCAGATGTACACAGTTGGGACGATCGAACCTCGCACCCAGTGTAACACAACAAAGCATGAAAGCATACAGTCTCTAATGCTTAATACCAACACTTAGAGAACTGGGCTCCTTTTCACTTCAAAAGCCGTTTAAAAGCAATGAAAAAATTAGCTACAAAGAATGTAACACAGAATGTGGCATTTGAAAATGGCAAGAAATACTCAAGTCGCTGAACTTATTTGGACTCCCAAAGAAGAGTTCAATGTTCTACAAAGTCAGGGCATAGAGGCAAATCCAGCGCTGAGGATAGGGGTGGGTTTGCCTGACTCCAAAGGCCAGGCCAGACAGAGCAGGAACTCTGCAAAAAGGGCCTAAACAACAAGTGGGGCAGAAAAAAAGAGGGGAAACGGCACCTCTCAAACCAACCCCCCATCACCACCAAACTTCCATCTCCTCCTTCAAGAAAAACCCGAGGCTCTTCCTCAAAACAGTCTCAAGTCCATCAATTCAGTTCTGTTCTAGCTACCAAACCAGGAAATCACCTTAGCCACAATCAAAGATGGAGATTCCAACCCACTTTAAAACTCATGTCAGCAAGTATGGTTGTCAAGAGAATCATTTACTGCTAAATAAAGCACTCAAAACTCACTCCCTCCCCGCTCCCAGCAAGGGCATAATCTCCTTTTGCCTATATTCAAGCCAGACTGAAGGAGGTATGAGAAGCATGGGTGACTTTTAGCACAAACACCATTGAAAGCTGGAATTCCATTAAATGGGCAGCACTTTGCAGATCCCAGGGCAGGGGTCAGCAAATTACAACCCAAGGGGCAAATCTGACCACTGCCTGTCTGTAAAGAGAGTCTGCTGAAACATAGCCATGGCCATTTTTTTACGTATTGCTTATGGCTGCTTTCACACTATGATAGAGTCAAAAAGCCTGAACTATTTACTACCTGGCCCTTTAAAAAGTTTGCCCTGTCCTAGAGCAAAGCTAACTCCAGTGAGCAAACATCTAACTCAGCTGGGGTGCTTGTTACAGAATCAAATTCCAAGACCAGCCTAAGATAGTCTGTCTCAGGGGATCTGTAGAGAGGCTGAAATCTGCATTTTAACAAGCTCAAAGAGGGTCACAAACCACACTCAGAAACTCTATAGGCTTAAGAGATGTCTTTAAACATTTAAATTTAAAAAGCCAATTACCATAACATTAAAGGATGACCTTCCTTTCTGAAGTAAGGAAAGACTCCAAGCCTGAGCCTGTTCAGCTCTATCCAAATTAAAATTTTCTAGGGCTGCAAAGTGCAAAGGCCAAAAAACACCTGTTCAATCTTTTAGGCTTACCTGTGCCTTGCAAAGATGAATCGTTACCACTGAAGTTTACTCAGCCATGCTCTCTAATTATTACCAAGGCACTGTTCTCGGGCAGGGGAGACCGTTTTCCGTTTCCACAACAACTTGGTTAAACCTTCTGTGCCAAAAAAAAAAAAAAAGCACTTGCAGGAAGAGGTGAGCGGCCAGCCTCATTCTGTGTGCATCAGCCGGAAAACATAGCCCTGTGGTACTCGCAACCCTCCACAGCACATTAGCAACCCTTCTGAAAAAACTTTTAATCCCAAGGTTGCATTGGTATTAAATTTTCTTGGGAAGGGCTATTTTGATACTAATTATTGCCTGAATCATGGATAAGACCAATAATATAAGGTAATACTGTGCATTTTAGGATAGAGAATGATGCAATTTTCCCCCAAAGGACAAAGAGGGGAGAACCCAAAGATGTTCACAGGATGTTAAGTGCAAAGAGTTCCCAGGTCAAATAAATTAGAAAAATCCTGGTCGGACAAATTAAACAGCTTTATCTACTGAGACTCCAAGATCCTTTACTTTTCTAATGTGCTTCTTGCCTCTCGCAGGAGTAAGGGGTGGGCTTCATTTCCAGTCCTAAACTTCTTTAATCACAGAGTTTCTTTTTTCTTTTTTTTCCCACAGAGCCATAACTGCCACTCCTGACTCCCCCTACCTGTGCCCTACAGTAATCTGGTCCCAGTTTGCTCAGGACGTTCAGTGGTAAAACTGGGACAAACCACGACAAATGGTCATCCCACCGTGCCCTCAGCACACTGACTTTCCTTAGATCACCTGACACTTGTATTAGAGTTGGTTGAGTGCTGTCTTCCTGGCTAGAGGGCAGAGAACAGACTCGATTTCTCTTTGTAAACCCAGCACCTACCAAAATGCTCCATAGGTGTGTCTTGAATAAATGAACTAGTAAAATAGAAAATGCAAAGTCCTTTTAAACAAGGCCCACTCCTCCTATTCATTCAATACTACTATGAAATTGTCATTTTTATAGGTCAAAAATGGTCATATATGGGGAATTTCATGTTTCAACCTAATTTACATACTTTTATTCTAGAAGTGAGGTTTTCATATGCAAAATATAGAGATTCGGCAGCCACCTTCTCCACTTGGTCAGCATTAGATACCCAAAACCTTGCCCAAGTATGTTTACATCACTTTAACCGACATTTAAAGGGCCATTCAGACAGTGAGACCGACCTTCTGAGATAGGAGGGAAAGAGGGCAGGGCACAACCTTTAAAAGAATGACACAGCCCCTGAGGGTACCACATAAACTGGTTAGAACCAACTTGGCCCAAGATGTCAGGAGAGCCACTTCCAGTAGACCTCAAGCCTCATTATAGGCTCACCGTAATACATTAGCTCAATGACACACCCACGGGCGCCAGGCCAGTTCCGCGCGGACGACCACAAAAGGCCAAAAAGTGGGCAGTGACCCAATTCCGGGAAATCCCTGCCCCGTGCCCAAAATAGTTGGAAAAATCCTCCCACTCATTAGCCTATGAAATTACCCAGCCCATAAAAACTAACCACCCCCCACGCCTTGGGGCTTCTTTCACCTTCGGACATGGTCCGCAGTCTTCTGTGGAGCATATCTCTCTCAAGGCCGCTGTCGCTCTCTGAGGCGGTCCACACCCCGTCTAAGAAACGTGTTTCTCTCAAGGCCGCTCTCGCCTTCTGAGGTGGTCTACACTCTATGGAGCATGTTTCTCTCAGGGCCACTCTCGCCCTCTGAGACAGTCCACACTCTATGTAACGTGTTTCTCTCAGGGCCGCTTCAGCCTTCGGAGACGTCCACACTCTGGAGCGCGTCTCTCTCGGGGCCGCTCTAGCCTTCGGAGACATCCACACTCTGTGGAGCATGTGTCTCTCGGGGCCGCTCTAGCCTTCGGAGACAGTCCACACTCTACGGAACTCTCAGGGCCGCTCTAGCCTTCCGAGACAGTCCACACTCTGTGGAGCGTGTCTCCCTCGGGGCCGCTCTCGCCCTCTGAGACGGTCCACATTCCATGGATTATGTTTCTCTCAGGGGTGCATCGACTCAATATGAATAAAGTGTTTTCTGCCAGATCAAATGAACACCTTTCAACGTGGGCTTACACTGCCAGCCCAGGGAGAGTAAACAGCATTGCTGTGTTTGTAAGGGAAGAATGGAGGCAGCAGATGCCTGGAAAGAGACACCGGGAAGGCAGAATTTCAGGATCACTCTGCTGTGCGAAGGCACATGGGCAATGGGAATGTTTGATGGACCCATGGTGTCTTCTCAAAAAAGAGGCCATTCATGAAAGCAAGAGAGAGCTTTCTCGTTGACCACTGAGAGTATACAGGAGAGGACGAAGGATAGAGTGTGATCTTCTTTGGACTCTGGCTGAGGGAGGAAGGATACTAAACACAGACAGAAATGAATGTTAAAGAAGAAAGCAGGCAAGAAAAGCAGAAGAGAGGGAGATGGACAGAAAAAGAGGAGGAGCAGACAGATAGATGCAGAGGGAGAGATAGAACCAAGGGTTTCAGCCTAGAATACTTCAAAGTTCAATGGAAAGACACCCCATGGGAGTAACATGCCATTTCTTCAACAGCCAACTGTCCTTGGCCGTGCCAGCTAAGCACTCTGAACTGGAGAGAAATGGCTCTCCTCAAACTGGTGGCTTGCATGGGTTAAGCTTTCAAGCTACTTGAGTCCCACCTTCCCTAATCATTTGTGCTTCAGATGTCAAGAGACATCTGAATTTCTTTAATCAACCTTTATGTTAGATGATCATTTCTCAATAGTTTAGGACACAAAACATTTCATGTCTGGAATGTGGAGATTTGTAAACAATCTGTGCTTTCTCTCCAATAGCAATGTGTGTCTGTGTCAGAATGACTTCTGAGGGCTTGGAAGGCATCTTGGTATGAATGTCCCACCACCAGGGGTCAGCCCTACCCCCAAGAAATTGCAACCAAATAGATTTCAGGGCCTGCCAGATTGTACCCTAGAGCCTCAGAGCCTTCAGTTTAAGAATCACCAGAGCTCTTCCTTGGGCACCTCTCACAGTAACTCATAAAGATCATTTCCGCACAGCAAACAAACTGGCATCTCAGGAGAAACATCGAAGTGTTTGTTACAGTACAGTTATGGAATTCAGAAAAGCCCTCATCAAGTAACTTCATCACATCACTTTCCTAAGAAATGGTTATAATCTCTAAAAAGTTAAAAAAAACAAAAAAAGGCTCATGAAACAGTTCCACGAACATGCCTAAAATAGAGAAACCTCAAAGTTCCAGACTGTAAGGTCCTTTAGGAACTTTTGGTCCACACACTGCCCCCTCCCCGCAAGCACACTGTCAGATCACCTGTGGAAGAGTCCTTCCAGCAACACACAAGATCTCCTATTATTCAGTCTAAGGTCTTTTTTTATAAAAATTACTCCACCTGTAATTTTCATTTAAAATATCTGACAAAGCCTATAGAAAGACTGAAGTCTATTGACATGGCAAAAATAGTAAAATTTACTCATCTTTCCAGCTGAGTTCAAGGTTGACAAAAATTTGCTTTCTAAAATAGAAGCTTTAAAACGTAGACTTGCTAGATTTCACATAGAAAGCTTTTACTGAACAAGTTGATTCCAATAAAGAAAGGTTTACTCACTGATTTGCCTTTGGGTAATACTGCTGAACTGAAAGGAGGGAGGGGGGGATGTTTCTTGACTCTACACAGATAAAATTATCAATACGTGTGGAAGAGGTCAACAACAGCAATATTTTGAAATTCCAAACTGCGCCTCAGAGTGTCCTAAAATCTGGCCATTAAGACTTACCTGAATAAGGAATGTTTATCGCATACATTGTTTAATTTTTTTTTTTAAGTCAAATATTTTATTTATTTTTTTTTCTTTTTTTTTTTTTAATTAGTTTCTGCTTTATAACAAAGTGAATCAGTCATACATATACATCTGTTCCCACATCCCTTCCCTCATGCATCTCCCTCCCTCCCACCCTCCCCATCCCACCCCTCCAGGCGGTCACAAAGCACCGAGCTGATCTCCCTGTGCTCTGCGGCTGCTTCCCACTATCTATCTACCTTACGTTTGGTAGTGTATATATGTCCATGCCTCTCTTTCCCTTTGTCACAGCTTACCCTTCCCCCTCCCCATATCCTCAAGTCCATTCTCAAGTAGGTCTGTGTCTTTATTCCCGTTTTACCCCTAGGTTCTTCATGACATTTTTTTTTTTTAATTCCATATATATGTGTTAGCATACGGTATTTTTAATTGTACTTTGAATTTTACTCAATCTATTTTGTACTAGGAATCAGCAAACTTCTGCTTCTAATGGGCCTGATGAGGAAACCTCTACCTAAAGGATGAACTGTCCTCATCCCCTTCTCACTGAGTCTGTTGGCAAAGCCTGTTGCTGAGCTGGCTTATTCCCAGGCCACATTCTCCCGGACTCTTTATCTGAAAAGCTCATTCTCATCATTTACTTCTTGGCTGAAATGTCACCTCCTCAGACAGAGGTCTTCCTTCATTGTCTTATATAAGAAATATTTCCATGCTCAACATTGCTAATTATCAGAGAAATGCAAATCAAAACCACAAAGAGGTACCACCTCACACTGATCAGAATGGCTATCATCAAAAAGTCTACAAACAATAAATGCTGGAGAGGGTGTGGAGAAAAGGGAACCCTCTTGCACTGTTGGTGGGAATGTAAATTGGTGCAGCCACCATGGAGAACAGTATGGATGTTCCTTAAAAAACTAAAAATAGAGTTGCCATATGATCCATTAATCCCACTCCTGGGCATGCATCTGGAGAAAACTCTAATTTGAAAAGATGCATGCACCCCAATGTTCATAGCAGCACTATTTACAATAGCCAAGATATGGAAACACCTAAATGTCCATGAACAGATGAATGGATAAAGAAGATTATATATATATATACACACACACATATACACACAATGGAATACTACTCAGCCATAAAAAAGAATGAAATAATGCCATTTGCAGCAACACAGATGGACCTAGAAGATTATCATACTAATTGAAGCAAGTCAGACAAAGAAAGACAAATATATATTACTTTTATGTGGAATCTTAAAAAATGATACAAATAAACATATTTACAAAACAAAAATAGGGCTTCCCTGGTGGTGCAGTGGTTGAGAGTCTGCCTGCTAATGCAGGGGACACGGGTTCGAGCCCTGGTCTGGGAGGATCCCACATGCCGCGGAGCAACTAAGCCCGTGAGCCACAACTACTGAGCCTGCGCGTCTGGAGCCTGTGCTCCGCAACAAGAGAGGCCACGATAGTGAGAGGCCCGTGCACTGCGATGAAGAGTGGCCCCCACTTGCCACAAGTAGAGAAAGCCCTCGCACAGAAACAAAGACCCAACACAGCCATAAATAAATTAATTAATTAATTTAAAAAAAAACAAAAAAACAAAAAAAAACAAAAATAAACTCACAGACATAGAAAACAAACTTATGGTTCCCAAAGGGGAAAGCGGGGGAGGAATAAATTAGGACTTTGGGATTAATAGAGACACTGCCCACTCAACAAAATGTAACTCGGTTCCCTATCCCTTTCCAGGGACCATGAGGCATTATTCTCAGTCCTGCAAACGGACCTGGTTCAGTAACATCTGGAGTGTAGGAAAAAGTTCTATATGCTAAAAATTAATAGCCTTTCCTTGAGCAGGGTGTGTGTGGCCTTGCCACACAGAGGGCACTGCTATTTTCTTTACAGGTTCAGGTTCAGACACCGATTATTTTTCAGCCTGGACACATTGGCTGAATTTTGAAGAACTGTGGTTTTGTTTGTTTTGTTCTGCAGCTTTTCAGTTTTATGCTTTTGAGACCCCCTCGGGTCCACAACACACTGACAGCTCACAGCCAGTTTCCTATAATAAGCAACACCCCCTCTGCTGGTTTTGAAGTCCTTTCCTGATCATGTTCCTGGTCATCCTTAAACATCCATTTCAATCTCACGGTCTTGGGCACGACGAAATGCAAACCCAAACTGGCAGGGAATTTCAGGCTAGTGAACAGAAGAACCTCCTAGCAGGACAGTGAGTGCTCAGAATGGAAGCCTTGGGCTGCAGTACTTACATCAGATTACCTGGCACTGAGTAAAGTGTAATAGGTAAGGCCCCAGAGGGTGCTCTCCTGAGCCTTTGGACTTCTCGCAGCTCTGGGCCAGGCCACCTGAAGGGGCCTTCCTTCCGCCTTTCATTTGCATCAATTCGTGCTTTCATTTGCATATGCAAACTCCAGAGAGTCAACAATAACGCTCTAAAGTGAGGCCTGGGCCAGGTGCTCCCGGGCCAGCCTCAGTAACAGGGACAGGAGTGCTGAGAAGGCTTCAAATCTTGGCAAATACGCCCGGAATCTCATCTGGATTGTAAACAGAATGAAGCCAGGTTTCCTAAGGCAGCTTAGGAAGCACCCACAGCAACGTGGGAGGTGAGCATCCTTGCATTCCAAACCTGGGCTCTTGGTTTAAAACTGCAAACAACTCCCACCCCAAAATCATCCTGACTTATTAGGTTGTTCGCTCATCTTTACATTTTAAAAGATAAGCACCTCAGTCAGGGAGGAAATTCAAAGGAAATTTTTGCATGAATTAACAAAACTTACTCACCATTATGCAAATATGAAATAAGGCTAGCACAAGTGAATGAAAGTTACAAACTCATTCATTCCACAAGCATTTATGGAGAACCTCCAGTGTCCCAGATTCTGTGCAGGAGGCTCCCACTGACCTCATTTTCACCACTCGCTTTAACTCTTCCACTTCTCAAGGTCTATTCTTTTCAACCATAAGGAGTCAAATACAGCAGTCCTGCATTTGCTCCATTGTAGGGCTCACTAACAAGCAAAATATAGGAAAGGAGAGAAAGGAAGAGAAAACTGATAAAAAATAAAGAAGAAAGGAGTGAAGGAAAGGGCTTAGGGCAAAAATGAGGAGAAAGAGAGGACTGAAGAAGAGGGTCCTAGGAAAAAAGGAAGACAAAAAGAGACTGCCATTTAGGGAGGGAAAAAAGTGAAAGCAATGAAGAATGTATAAACCCAGCACTCATCCATTAATTAGGCAAGATTTGAGCAAATCGCTCAGAATCTAAAAGGAGCCCTTTAAGGTTCTCTGCTCCAACCCTGCTCCCCCAGACTGCCTCTCCCCAGGATGTGAAGCCTCCCCCAACAGTCCCAACCAAATGGGCTTCTCTGTCTGAGCCTCTCTATTGAAGGAAGCTCAGTCTCCCACCAGGCAGCCCTGTCCATCTTAACTACACTGGGCATCCATTCCCCAGCATCAGATGAAGGTGGTGTACAAGATGAGCTCAAGGCCCCATCCCCTGCCTCCCACACTCTCTAGTTCTAAAAGTTGGTCCTCACTTAATCAAAACCCCACAGATTTGAATGTGGTCCTCCTTAACCCCACCAAGACTATTGGAGCCAACCATCCTGAACTCACTCTCTCCCATGCTTAAGCTGTCATTGCACATCTCCACAGACGCTGGTGTGTATAACAACAAATCGTACAGGGGTGTAAGGAACCCGCTGGAAGATGCTATATCTTAATGAGAGAAAAGAACAAAGCTGGGGGTGAATAATCAGAGCTGGAGGGTATCAGGTCCACTCTGATGGCTGGTGCACAGCAGTGCCTTTGCAGGGCTAAGGAAATCATACATTTTTCCATTTGACAAACCTTTACTAAAAACATTCTACTGTGTGCCAACTATGTGCCCCGTTTGGAGACATCTAAACACCCAATGGAGAGCTTATGACCTAGAGGGAAACACAGCTGTCCCGATAACTCAAAGATACAATGGAATAACTCAATAAGAAATTCTCATTCTATGTATAGGGAATGAGAGAAACTTCCCCCAAGACCCAAAGACTCTTATCACAATTCCTTTCCTCAAAACAATCTCAGTAGACATTTTTTTTTTTTTTTTTACTTTAAGAAAACTGCAATCCAGGTAATATTAGAACTCCTAAAATCTTCCCCAAAGTGTTAACTTTCATCAGGATATCTTTGATAGGAGAAATGACGTAGAATCTATCATCAGTCAAGTGTAAAAAAAGATGTCAGTATTTTTCAGACCATCAAGCCAGCAATCTTCATCTCTGCGCTAAAGGGACACACAGAATATTGTCACAGAAAGTCTCATAAAAACTCATTAAAAATGTTCCAAAAGCATCATAAAATTATCTGATAAAGGCAACAAACTCTTCAAAATTCATCTTCTATAAACTGAGCACCACAGAGTGACAAGCATGACAAACATCTTTTTAACTAAGATGCTTACAATTGAAGGTACAGGAGAAGAAAGGAAAGCCTTCCCCCAAATTACCAGATTTAAATATTTAATTAGATGAACATCCAGGGATAAAATAAAAACAAAAGGGGGGGAACAAACTCCCATATTTCTTTTTTTTTTTTTTTGCGGTACACGGGCTTCTCACTGCTGTGGCCTCTCCCGTTGCGGAGCACAGGCTCCGGACGCGCAGGCTCAGCGGCCGTGCCTCACGGGTCCAGCCGCTCCGCGGCAATGTGGGATCTTCCCGGACTGGGGCACGAACGCGTGTCACCTGCATCGGCAGGCGGACTCTCAACCACTGTGCCACCAGGGAAGCCCCCCATATTTCTAAATTAATGGCACTGTATTCTTCTGCCACATATTCAATTAATATGGGGCTCTTGGACAGTAGGGTAATTTTCTTCTCTATTTACAGGATTTCAAGGTGAGCAGCTAATAACTTGCAGTAAGTTGCGTGCTTAAGATTAATGGTAGTGGGCTTCCCTGGGGGCGCAGTGGTTGAGAGTCCGCCTGCCGATGCAGGGGACACGGGTTCGTGCCCCGGTCCGGATCCTGCGTGCCGGGGAGCGGCTGGGCCCGTGAGCCATGGCCGCTGAGCCTGCGCGCCCGGAGCCTGTGCTCCGCAACGGGAGAGGCCACAGCAGTGAGAGGCCCGCGTACCGCAAAAAAAAAAAAAAAAAAAGATTAATGGTATTCAGCAAGGAGCATTATAATTTAGGGCTGTCAACCTCCGGAGAATAAATGGGCAAAGGGCCATGATGGACTCAGGCTGCCAATGTCCTCAGGACCACAAAGCACCAGCTGGAAAAGAAAAGTCCACCAGGGTCAAATCTCCAGCCTTGGACTTCCTCTCTGAAATGTGGAGACAGTCTGAAAGGAAATGCAGCCAGCTCCACGGGGATCTACGCTGCAAATTTTAAGGGTTTAAACAAAGCCCCTGCCCCCCTGGATGGTTCTTGGCAAACAGGGAGACAAGAATTTCAGGAGATGGGCTGCAGTCACTGCGTGCCTGGGATCCTCTCTTAGGGTGCTCAAGGCAACCTCTCTTTGTGGTTCCTTTTTCTGGGTAGCAGACTTCAAGTTACACCACTGGAGGTCGAATGTATTTTGGGTGATCACATGGCCACCTCTCCACCATCCCAGGAGGGTGAGCCGGGAAGCTTCTGCATCAGAGGAAATGAAGCCATCTCAGAATCACAGGGCAGAGGGACCCAGTGAGCTGTTCCTTGTCTAACTACCCCACTGGATCCTCACTCCGCCACCCACAGGAGGTCAGACAGGATCAAAGTTCAGGATGAGCTGGTCCAGTGATTCTCAAGCAGGGGCAGTACCATCATCAACTCCCAAGGACATCTAGGGGAAGGACTTGGCATTTACCGTGGACACACACCAGAAACTGTCCCACACGATGAGGAACTATCCCTCCCCAAACGCCATTGAAGTTTCTTTTTAAAAAGACTGATTTCCTTCATTCATCTTGTTGGACAGAAAAGAAAGATAAGATTCAGAGACGTGGGGCATCCTGCACTTGGTCACCCAGCTACTTAAGAGGCAGAGCCAGGACTAAAACCTGGGCTTTCTGGCTTCTTCTCTCTATTCCGCCATAAGGAAAGGTGGAAGCAGCAGGAACAGAGGTGATGGGTATTGTTCACTGAGGCTTCACCATGGTCCCGGGCCTGGGTTAAGCGCTTTGCACACTTTCATTGAATCTGCACAAGGACCCTGATTGGAATCTAGGTCTCAGAGAGGGTAACTAACTTGTTGGAGGCCACACAGCCTGGAAGTGGCAGGCTATGGTTCTCACTGAGAGGCCTGTCCTGCTCAGAGCTGGGCACTACCGTGTACACCACACAAAGGAATGACAGGCAGAGCCTGAGGATATACCAAACCACTCCTCCCCTCGTCACAAAGTGCCCGCTCCCTAAGGCCTTCGGGAGATGCATCAAGGACTAGAAGGTTACCAAACCTTCCCTTCCAGAACTTTCAAATGACTGGAAAATTGAGCCCAGAGGAAAAAGTTCCTTCCAACGCTTAGGAGCTGTCTGCAGAAAGGCCAGATACATGGATTTGAAAGGAAACTTTGGAGTCAAAAAAGCAGGATGACAGAAGTAATCCCAATCGATTCCCCAGGAGGAAGGGAAGGTGGGCAGAAAGCCCAGTGTCAGGTGAGCTCCAACTGCTTGCTCGGTGCGTGAATCCCTTGCCATGACAGGGAACTGATTGATCCCAACTTGGGTAGTGGAGGGAGTATTCCTAAGGTTGGGACTTGCAGGTTGAATGCGTGTGGAATCAGCATGCCTACCATATAGACACGGGAACTCCCGGAAGGACAAAGGAAGAGGGAGGGCAGGTCCCACAGGAAAGGCAGGGGACACCTGGGTCTCAGCTCATTCTCCTAATACACAGAAAAGGTGGCACGAAGCCATCTTTCTCACCTGAGAGTCTTTGTTCATCCTGGTGCCTTTTCCAGGAGCATCCCAGTCCTGTCTCCCCAGCATCTCCTCCTCACCCGGCTAACTCCAACTTAATGCTGAGGCTCAACCAAGGGGTCGTCTCCTCCCTGACCTCCTGATTGGGTTAGGCACCCCACTCGGTGCTGCCCTAGCCCTCTGGGCTGACCTCTCTCCAAGAATCAACCACACGGTACTGAAACTGGGTGTTCACTAGTCTTTTCCTCAACTAGATCATGCAGCCTGTGTAGGGAGGGGCTGAGCCTCTCCTGCAGCACCTGCCATCGTGCCTGTCATGCTGGATATAGAGATGCATTGACACCTCCTCATCCTGCAAGTCTCAGCCCACCCATCACTCTGGGGACCACACTACCACAGCTCTCTCCTATCCAGGTCTCATTTCAGTGGCAGTATTACACTTGCTTCTCCAGGGGATCTTCCTAAAAAGCAACCTAGATGTCATTACCCACTCAAAAACCTCCAGTGACTCTCAGGTAGGGTGTGTTTCTTGTTTATAACTGTTTTACCCCTTCCTCTGGGAGGACTGTCACTCCTACCCCACTAACATCAGACTTGGCCGTATGATTATTTTGGCCAGTGAAATGTGAGAAGTGACATGCCCACTTCACAGCAGTAGCTTTAGGAGCTATCGTGGATTCCACCATTGCTCTCTCCCTCTGCCACCAGGACAGCGCTCTCCCAGAGCAAGGGGATGCCCTCAGCTTGGATCCTGGGATGCAGAGGATGTGGAGCAGAGCCACAGTCGACCCATGAAGGTCAAGTAACCATGTGGGTCTTGGTTACAATGCTTGAAAGGTGGACGGCAGCCATTCCTTAAGGCTTTCCTGAGATTTTTTCCTCACAGTACTTATCACAATCAGTTGTTGTAGGTCACTGAGATGTGGTTGTTACTGCAGCATAACCCAGCAAGAGCTGACTATTATAAGCTCCCATTGCACTTAGTATCAAATCCAAACTCATCACCACAGCCTGGAGCCTGCACCATCTGACCCGTTACTGCTTCTCCAACCTCACTCTCAAGCACTCTCCTCCCCACTCGTTCCGCTCCAGCCAAACCAGCATCTGACCATTTCTCAACATGCCAACAAAATTTCTGCCTCCAGACCTGGCACTTGCTCTCTCCTCTTCCTGGAACGTACCTAATCAGGGAGGCCTTCTTTAACAGCCTTGTCTAAAACAGCACCTTATCCCTTTACCCTCTTAGTTTTCTTTATGTCATTTATCGCTACGTGACATTATATTATATACTAATTTTAACTAATTCTCATCAGTTTCTATCACCAGCAGGTAAGCTCTGTGGTCAGAGAGTACATACATCGTATTTATCTCTGAATCCCCACAGCTGAGAACAGAACCTGGCACACTGCAGGCACTTAATAGATACTTGTTGAATAACTCAACGCCTGACTGCCTTACCCACTAGGTTATAAGGTCCATGGGGGCAGCAGCTGGGCCCCTCTGAGACAGACTGTATTTTCCAAAGATGGCCACAGCACTTCCCATCCTACATGTTCTTTTAAAAACCTTACCACTCCCTCATCTTGAATGTGGGTGGATCTTTAACTGATTCAACCAATGTGACAGAAATGATGCCAAGTGATGTCAAGACTTTTCGGACTAGGTCCCAAAGTGCCATTCACTTC
Organism: Hyperoodon ampullatus; assembly: GCF_949752795.1. NCBI lineage: Eukaryota > Metazoa > Chordata > Mammalia > Artiodactyla > Ziphiidae > Hyperoodon > Hyperoodon ampullatus. The sequence goes on from NC_136923.1 coordinate 35,527,484, forward strand.
TTCCTTGTTCTCTTGGAACTCAACTCTCACATTTGGAGGATGTCCAAACCATCCTGCCACAGAGACCATACAGAGAGGCCACATGGAGGGCCCCCGCCCATAGCCCAGCTGAGGTCCCAGTATATACACATGAGTGAAGCTGCCTCCAGACAATTTCAACTCCCAGCTGCCAGGTCATCCCAGGTTCCAAGTCTTCTTAGATGACGTCCCAGCAGAAACAAGTCACCCTGTTGTGTTCAAATCCCAGACCTCAGAATCCATGAATAGGACAAAATGGTTGTTCTTCACCATGAAGCACTGGGGTGTTTCGTTACTCAGCAACAGTGACTGAAACATCTCTATGACCACCCAGCACATGACCCAAACCCAGCACACAGCAGGCACTCAGCAAATATCCTGAGTGAAAAACTGGCTCTGACCCAGTGTCCTTGTCTTTAATTTGAGGCTAAAATCCATCTTTTGCCTTGTCTCCAACAAGTCCTGGGGAAGGACACTGTCTGTGACGTGAGCCCCTCCAGGATTCCTGGGGGTCCATACACCTCAGAAATGGCCATGACCGTGACGGTGAACCCAGATTATGAGCCAATGAACATCTGCCCAGGGCTGGGAAGCTATAAAAACACAAGTGGCTACTCCCCAAGGAGCAATCGTCACTGTCTTAAAGTCAGGGAATGATGAGACCCAGAAACCCTCACCGGCTGGCTTTGGTTCAGCCTTTATTGTATTTCCTAAAGGAGCCTCTCTCGTCAAGGTACACAATGGAAACAGAATGGCAGCCTAAGAATGATGATTTTCATATCATGATATCCTACAGGCTGGGAGGCTGCTGCCTCAAACAGTCATTTCTCATAATGAAAACAGAAGGAAAGGCACCAAAGCTTGAACTGTTTTTTAAGGTCCTGGGGCTGAAACTTTGTCATCAGTAGCTCTTTTATTCCCTCTTAAGCTTCAATTTGACCAGCACACATGACATTCAGTTACTAATTCCTGTGCTAAAGCAGAGGTTGATGAACTGTGAAGCAAAAGAGACCCAAGCTTCAGGGCCCCTCCCAGGGGACCCAGCATTGTGTTCACATGCATATGCTTTTGTTAAATTAACAAAAGTGAAATAGTTTAACCTCAATTGGTTAAGACCACTGTTTCCTTCACTCCAGCATGCCCTCTGTCACACTTCTCTCCCCATCGGGGGACAACGGTGTGGCCGGGGGCTTGTAGGGAGTGTAGTGAAGAGGAATTGGGGGGGCATTCAGTTGGGGTATAGAGGGCTCTGTGTATGTCTTATTTCTCTGTATAGTCAATGCTAGTTCAGTAATTAGTAGTATTTGGGATTCACACAAAGTTTTGCATGCCTCTGAAGGGAATAATCCCAACACCGAATGATATTGTGTTTCATATCCTTACTGTTCCCTCTACCTTAATAGCAGATGTCTACCCTCCGGCACTTGCTGGTAGGTGGCACTCTCCCACCTGTACCCAGGGTCCCTTTCCAGTCACCTCCGCCACGGCTGCCCCACCTGCCACTGACCTCCATCTACACTGGCCTTGCCTGCTGGACCTCGCCTTTGCTCGCATGCTTCCTTCCTCTAAAATGCTCTCATCCAATCACATTTCTTGAGGCCATTTAATTTCTTACACCTTAGACATGAAATACTGATCTGAATGAAAACCAGCATAAATCTCATTAAAATGCATGGAAAATGAGGACACCAATGACAAACTGGTTAATGAGCGTCTTCAATTCAAAGGACATTTAAGATTAGTCACTGCCCAGAAAATTTGAAATGCCCTAAAGTCTCACAGCTCATGAGTGAAAGAAGTTTCATAGGAGTTTTCCCAAATTTGACATGCCTAAAATATATATATGACAATACCAGTAACAAGTAGTGAAGCTTAAAGTTTTCTAAACCATCAGTAATAAAAGTCAAATTTCCATCATCCATTCCAGAGAGGTGGTTCTCACCCAGTGCTTTTACAAAAGACTAATGCCTGGGTCCCAGTGATTCTGATTTAATTGGTCTAGGGAGCATCCTGGGCTTCAGGATTCTTAATAGTTCCCAGATTATTCTACTGGGCATCCCGGGCGCAGAACCACTGCCAAAAAAGAATGCATCTTTCTATTTTCTCCGCAGAAAATGATATTACAAAATCATCATCATATGAAGAGTGGATCAATAAATATTCAACCAAAAAGTGTAGGGAAAAAAGGAGATTTTGGAGTATGTCAGGCTATCAATTAAAATAATAATAATAATAGTAATGATAACTTTATGTTATTTTCTGGATTTTGCAATGTTTGTGGTATGTTTGTTACATAAATGACACGACGTTTAAATTAAATAACGTGTTGTGATTTCTTTTCTATTCATAATTTTGTGTTCTGTTTCATAAAGTGTACTCCCCAAATTGTATAAGCTTGAGTTCTCCCCTGGAAAAAAGAGCAAATTTTGTGTGTGTTGTTTTTCAAAATAGGTAGATTCCATTAGCCAAGGAAGGCAAAGAACTTGGTGGGTTAACAAATCCAAGAAGACTAAATATAGAATCAACATTCACCAGCACCAGGCCCATAAGAATTTGATAATTCTGTCATGTTCGCCTCCATATTCAGCACAAGCCGGGTACATGGGAGGTACTAGTGAGAAATTTGTTAACTTTTTTTTTTTTTTTTTTTTTACTGATTCCCTCCTTGACTACTGGTTATATTACAGCTATGCAGAATATAATTTTTTATGATTTTGAAGTTTAAAAGTTTTTTATTTAAACTGCATCCCCTATTACAGTCATTAAAAGGGACTCTTATTAAGAGTGTGCATTAACACCAAGAATGAAAAGGACATAAAATTGTACATCCCAAATCACTGAAATCAAGTTAAAAAATCTGCACTGAGCAAGAAAAAAGTCTGGAAGAAAAAAATGACATGTTAATAGTAATAATACTTGCATATAAAATTATGGACTATTTTTTCTCTTCTTTCTCTGGGTCCCCATTTTCCAAAATTTTATGAATGATCATGTACTAGTTTAATGATGACTGAATCAACCAGGACCCCAATAGGAAATAAATGGCAAAGGCAAATTGTTATAATTTGCAGAGTGTTTCCTTAAGAGGGATGATTTAAAACGGAGAGATTGACAGAGCTTTTACCCTCTGAAACACTGCAGTTGCTATGCAGGGTGATCAGATACATGACTCTTACAGGCTTCTTCCCAGAAGTGACCCACATCACCTTCACTCATATTCCATTGGCCAAAAGCAGGTTATAAGATCACACCTCAACAGGATGGGAAGTGTGATTTAACATGCACCCCGAGGGAGGACAAAGGAAATATCTGTGAACATCACTAGCGACCATCACGGGGGAAAGATACAGACAGCCAATTTCCTTTGCATTTCTGCAGATGAGTGAGTCTGACCCAAAGCTCCAACAGCACAAGTTCCAGAAGTGCTTGCTGGGTGAACAAATGAAAATCATTGCCCCAAGAGGAACTGCCCTGTCTCTACTACCTCAACACAGAAGCAGCACAGTGGGTGATACCATGTGGGACCTTGATCAAATCCTCAAAAGGAAAGACAGAAAAAAACACCACCAACCCTTGAAAACTGAGCATGGCCATCTGATTCTGAGAGGTCAGTTCTGCATCAACACTCTTGTTATGCAAGATTTGATGTAAGATGAATGGGTAAAAAAGATGTGGTACATAGATATATAATGGAATACTACTCAGCCATAAAAAAGAACAAAATTTTGCCATTTGCAGCAACATGGATGGACTTGGAGGGCATATGCTAAGTGAAATAAGTCAGACAGAGAAAAACAAAAAAACATGATATCACTTATATGTGGAATCTAAAAAATAAAACAAACTGGTGAATATAATAAAAAAGAAACAGACTCACAGATATAGAGAATGAACTGGTTACCAGTGGGGAGAGGGAGGGAGGGAGGGGCAAGATAGGGGTGGGGGAGTGGGAGGTACAAACTACTGGTACAAACTACTGGGTGTAAGACAGGCTCAAGGATGTATTGCACAACACGGGGAATCGAGCCCAATATTTTGTGATAACTATAAATGGAAAGTAACCTTTTAAAATTGTATAAAAATATCTTAAAAGATTTTATGTAAAAAGGAAAAGTCAGTTTATCCTGGAGAGAAGATGCACCACATGATTCTGCTTGGGAGGGGTCAGATGCAGGAGGCCAACCACACACTGCTCTAGAAGCTAGCGATGGGCTCCTTTTTTCCTGGCAAGCGGTGAACTCCAGTATATTGTTCAAAGACAGAATTGATACTGAAAACATTTTCAAGTTGGTCTGGAGCAAAATTTCCACAGAAGGCATCTGAAATAAAATAGCTCACAAAAGGAGCTAAATTAACAGGTAGGGGGATTTTTGTAGCTGCACCCAGGGTGACCTCATAGCTGCCACTGGAAGATAAACCCCCTAGAGAGTCAAATAAAAGCCCACAGAAATAGTGAGCCAGGGGGCTCCTGAGACCATCCCACCCCCTGCCAAAGAATCACAAAGCTCTAAGTAGCCAGACTGCAGGAAGCAGAGATTATAGACAACACAGCAGAGGGGACAGTCTTGGTGCAGCACCATGGAGCTGGTATGCCTCCCACCCTGGCTGGCAATTTCCTTCTGAAATAGCACAGCTCCCTTTAAAATTATATGTTGCTTCTCCCCACCTCAAAGAACCTCTGAATGTAATGATTACAAGGAAGTTGCTAACTGAAAAGAGCCTTTGCACGGAGAATTTCTCCTCTTTCTTCTTACTGTTCCCACTCAAGTCATCATCTTAGTTCAACACATCCATCATCCCTCACTTGAAGAGGAAATCACTCCAACAAAGGGGCTGGGGGCCTCCGCTGACTCGCAAAGCACTCAGAGACTTTGGTGAGTGTGTTAGTTACCTATTGCTATAAAACAAGTCACCGCCAAAAGCTAGTTGCTTAAAACATTAATGGTCATTTCTTATTTCTCATGGTTTCTGTGGGGCAGGAATTGGGGAAAGGCTCAGCTGAGCGGCTCCTATAAGGTGTCTCGCAACTGACTGCAGTCAGATCTCAGCTGGGGATGGTGTCACCTGAAGATGAGACCAGGTTAGAGGATCCATTTTTAAAGTGGCTCACTCTCCTAGCTAGCAAGTCAGTGTTGCCTGTTGGCCAAGGGCCTTAGCTCCTGTCCATGTGGGCCCCTCATGGCATGGTGGCCAGCTCCTCCAGAGCAAGGGATCCTAGACACCAGGGCAGAGACCAAACCTCGGAAGTCACGAATCATCAGTTCTGCCAGGAAGGACCAGCCCTGATTCAGTGAAGGAGAGGACCGTACAAGAACATGAAGACCAGGAGCCATCTTGGAGTCTGGCTCCCAGGGAGTCAAAGAGACTGACCATTAGGCACCATGTGTGTAGCAGATGCAACTGATGCCTTACCCACATTCACCCAACTTCCAACTGGGCAGGAAGTTCTGAGGATTGACCACCTCCCAGGAGCAGCCCTCAACCTATGGCTGATGTGCATCAGTGTATAAATGCGTCAGCTCCCTCACCCTTTGAGTGGGAACCCCCAGTGAATTACACTCCAGTTGCACAGTGGCGACTGGCTTAACAAAGCACACTTTCTCACTTCCCCACTCCCCAGCTGGTGTTTCCTGGGTTCATCTTATAAATAAACAATATGCACTCAGATCACTAACTCAGGTTCTGCCTCTGGGACCCAACCCAAGGCATGGAGGGCAATGAAAAGTTTCCTGTATTCATGGAGCTTTCTTTGAGTTTGGGAGGCACAACAGATGCATATAAATCAGGTTTCATAGCCTCAAAAAACAAGGTATAAGCTAATACCAGCAATTATGTTCCTAGAGAAAATGCTATGTTTGGCAAAACTTCAGTTTGCAAGATCACATGAAAAATAGAGGATTAGTGGGTTAACAATAAAAGTGACACTCCGTGTATTTTTAAACTACAGTAAACAGAAGTTCCGGAAGGTATCGATTTCCAAAACAAACGAAATGTGTTCAGGTTGAAGATCTGCTCTGGGAAGCAGCCCTGCTCCTGAATGACCTTCCTCACTTGCCCTACAGTCATGGTTCTGGTGCTGGGACCTGCTAACACAGGTTTTTCTGCAGACTGGATGCCCTGCATGAAATAGCATTCATCCACACTGTGAGGGAGTTTTCCTCTCTACAGCTTGCTTTTCAATCTCTTGATCATGTTAAGAAAAAAAAAAAAAGAAACCTAATTCTGTGTTCAAGGTTATCTTTAACAAAATACCCACAGGAATTCCCTGGTGGTCCAGGGGTGAGGACTCCACGCTTGCACTGCTGAGGGCCCGGGTTCATTCCCTGGTTGGGGAACTAATAAGATCCCAACAAGCCGCACGGCACAGCGAAAAGAAAAAAAACAGCATGATCCTCTTTATCTCCCTATGTCCACTGCCCCTAGACTGAGGCCATGATCTGGCTCTAACCGATAGAGTTGAGCAGAAGTGAGGTGTGTCCCTTCCAAGACGAGGCAGAGAGCCAGGGTGCATCCTCACCCTCTCTTCCATTTCCACAGCAACCTCCAGGCATGTGATGTGATGGTGAAGCCAGGATGGAAGTGGCCTGCAGCTCTGAGTGGCGATTCGGGACAGACACTGTCCCAGAATGTTGTCCTCCCTCAGCAGGCTCCGTGCAAGTCCCTTTGTTGAAGGAAGCCAGGAGATTCCAAGGTGTATTTATTAGTGCAACATAGCCTAGCACAGCCCTGACCAATAAAACCACCTCGCCAAAGTCTTTTTCTAAGGCTTCAAGCAAAGAGCCTTCAGAAGGCAAAACTATCCAGATAGAATTTAATACAACTGTTTTGTTTTCTTAGCAATTACTTCCACTGTGGCAGGTGATAATGGTTTGTGATTTATTTATAGTACCAATACAAGATTTCCATTTAAATAATTTTATTGAAGGGCTTCCCTGGTGGCACAGTGGTTGACAGTCCGCCTGCCGATGCAGAGAACGCGGGTTCGTGCCCCGGTCCGGGAAGATCCCACATGCCGCGGAGCGGCTGGGCCCGTGAGCCATGGCCGCTGAGCCTATGCGTCCGGAGCCTGTGCTCCGCAACGGGAGAGGCCACAACAATGAGAGGCCCACGTACCACAAAAATAATAATAATAATAATTTTATTGAAGCTTTTAAAAAAAATAAGTCCGTTTATAGAAAAACAGTAAAGCCATGAAAGTACAATCAAATGACTGAAATGTAGGAAACACGGCATCGACCTCACAGAGGGAGAGGAAACCACAGTGGCGTGTGTTTTTGTTGACAGCACTTGACTGTCCATCTGCAACAAGATCATGGATTTTTAAAATGTGGCTGTACAACATAACACCACATTACCTCAAAATCGTGTTGGACAAAGCCTCATTTGGCCAGACATGACAAAAGAGGCTGGGTAAACAAGACCAGAGGGAGGATCAAAGCAGAGGTGCTTGGAGGTTGATGGCTGACTTTGGGACAGCTTCCTAGAACAGAAAAATTAGACAGGCATATTGGTTGCAGTTGGGAAAACAATAATAATTTGGGGGAAGAAATAGTAAGAGGCATTCGAGGCATAGAATATACTGTTTGCAATGTGCTAGCAAAATAGCACGATGTTTAAGAATACAGGTTCCTAACCCCAAGAGCTCTGGAGTCCAATCTGACTCCATTGCTTGATCTTGGGCAAGTTACTTTACCTCCCTGGTTTTGGTGCTTATTTGTAAAATGTGGATAATAAGAGTACCTCCCTAATTGGGTTATTGAGAATATTAAATGAGTTATTACCCATAAGTGCTTAGATTAGTGCCTTGTACCCAACAAATGCTACAGAAGTATTAGCTATGTCTTTTTTAAAAAAAATGGTACATAGTAGATCCTTAGTAAAATTGTTTGAATTTGAATGAAAGAAAATAATGATTTGTGCGGGGAACAGCATTCAAATTAGCTAGCTGGATTAAAAAAGCCATTTTTTCATCTATTCTGGAGATTTAAATATATATATATATATATATATATATATATATATATATACACACACACACACATACCCTTCCAATCATATCTTAATACAAATCCCCATAGTCTGAAGCTAAAAAGCTGTGACTAGGTCTAGAATTCAGTATTTGACTGTCTTCTACCACATTACTTAGCCTCTAGTTCTTCGTTGGCTGAATGCCCGCGCTGCCCCAAATGGAAGTTCTGAAAGGGTGTTAGATCACATTTCACTTTATCATTGAGGACTTGCACCAGCCAAATCCCAACAGAAAAAGTTAAGTATCATTCTACAGAACTTTTTCAGGATGCAAGTAGCAACCCAGTAGTAAGAGGTAATATCATTAATTTAGTGGGTTGGAACTACCATTTTTTATTTTATTTATTTATTTATTTTAAATAAATAGAATAAAAGGGGTCAGTGCAATGCACACATAAGAAAAAACAATTGACACACAGGCACAGGCACACCACTTTGCCATGTAAATATATTTCTTACTGTGGGTCATGTTAAAAAGTTCAAAAGATAGACTATAGTCCCTTTAAGTTTTCTCTTCATTAGTCATTATATCTACTCCTTTATTTAGCATCTATCCAACCAGCAACCCCCAACCATATTCCTTGAGACCACGTTTGTCTTCATTGTTCACAAACAATAACATGAGCACAGTGCCTGACAAACAGCACATATTCAATAATGTTGATTGGATAAATGAGATTTAAGTTATTCCACAAGCCCCACAAACCTAGAGTCCACTGATTTCTCAGTAAGTATATTTATTTTGACTCCAAAATACGTATGTGTGCATTTCTCCTTTCCTACTTCCTTTCACTGTCTTGAACTAAGGGATTCAGGTAGGCTGTTGGCATTGACTGGTTGCTCTATCAAGTGTGGTCAGTGGCCAGTGCTTACATATATGATCCCAAACTTCCCCAAAAGAACATTGTCCTCTTTTTACAAATGGAGACACTGAGGCCCAGAGTAGTGTCTTAACCTGCCCAAGGTCACAGAGCTACCATATGTCCCTATAACCTGATACCCCTTGCCCTGCACAGTCTATGGTTACTCAGTACAGAGGAACTTGCCTACCTTCTCCTCCAAAAGGAGACTGGGGTCACAGTGGACCTGTGGCCCATTTACACAATACAATGAGCTCATTAGGAAACTGAGTGTGATGAAGCTCTCCCACAACCCTCAATTTCTGGCTACATCACTAGTATCACCTATACGGGTCCAATTTAGATAAAGCTCCTTCCCAGGGGACCTCTTTGCTTCTCTAGCAAGTGTGTAAAACAGGAGGGGCTGTCTCAGCAATCTGATCACAATAAATAAGCATGGACTCCCACAACCCTACATTTTTTTCTCACACTGAGATAAAAATTCTTCTAGTATTAAAAAGATCAATCACAGGTTGCACTTAAAAATATCTATAAATGTCTCCTTAAAATATTTTACCCATGTGTTTTTGTTCTATAAACACTATTAAAAATTAAGAAGGAAAGATGGGACAATTACATTCTGAGGTTTTATTTTGCCTTTGCCTCTCCCCTTTCTGGGACCTTGAGTGATTCCCTTCTTTCTCAGTTTGTCCATCCCCCATCCCACAGTTCCTTGGGCCACAGTGTGGACAAATGAACAACTTCTGAGAACAGGCATTTATTCTTTAAAAGATATTTGAGGCACCTACTATGTGCTAGACTGTGTGAGACTTAGGTTCACATGCATTTAATCAGAGAAGGTTTTGAAAAGAAGCCAAATTCTCTCATGGATTTTTTTTTTTAATTAAATGACCAATTGGATGGATGGGTGGATGGAAGGATAAGCACCATTTTAAAGTCTTACCAAATAAGAGGATCTGTCAATAGAAATGCAGCTTTTAAAGAAACAGCCACCAGCTCAATGGCCAAAACATCCCAGGTGTGGCATTTAGTATAAACTCAGCTTCAGAACAATGTCCACTCTCCTGAGATGAGAATATTTCATATAATATCATTTGCTTCACGTATGGAATATTAACCACAGCCATCCTTCCATTTACCCATTCAACCATGCATTCATCACCTACTCAACAATCCATCCATTCATCCACCCAACCACCCATCCATTCACCCATTTCTCCATCCATCAACCTATGTACCCAGTCATCCATCTACCCAAACATCTATCTAGTCCTTCACCCAATCAACCATCCATCCCTCTATCCAACCCTCCCTTCCTTCCTCTCTCCCTCCATTCATCCAACTACTGATTCAATCCATTCACTCATCCCTACATCCATCCATTCACCCATCCATCCATCCACTCATCCAAACGATTCATTCATCCATCCAGTCACCCATCCCTCTATCTCTTCCTCTCTCCATCTGTTTATCCATCTATCCATCATGTATTAAGTACTAATTCTGCAGCTACTTCAAGAGCTATCTCCTCTCAGAATACTCCCCAATCCTGGCTGAATTATAATTATCACTTTGTTTATTCCTCTATAATGGTATTATTTTAATAGATGACTCATGCCTCTCCCTGGGAAATAGCTCTACCATATAAGAGAATTATGTTATAGTAACTGTAATAATAGAAATAATGATGTTACCATTTATTGAGAATTTACTATGTCCAGATTATTTGATGAACCCTCATAATGGCTCCCAGAGACACCAGAATCATCCCCAGCTTATACACCACGGGCACACTGTGTTACAGAAGCAAGGCCAGAATGGGATGCCCAGGCCTGTCCAGCCCCTGCCCACGTTCTCATGAGAGGGAAGGGGCCTGGGGAGGGATGCCTGGCTTTCATTCTTTCCCATTCTCCTCCTGCCCCTGGAATAAGACCATCCCATCTGTCTTTCATTTTCATTCTATTTTTCCTTTAAAATCCTCAGAGCAGGGCTTCCCTGGTGGCGCAGTGGTTAAGAATCCGCCTGCCAATGCAGCGGACATGGGTTCGAGCCCTGGTCCTGGAAGATCCTACATGCCGCAGAGCAACTAAACCTGTGAGCCACAACTACTGATCCTGTGCTCTACAGCCCGCGAGCCACAACTACTGAGGCCCACGTGCCACAACTACTGAAGCCCACGTGCCTAGAGCCCATGCTCCGCAACAAGAGAAGCCCATGCACCGCAACGAAGAGTAGCCCCCACTCGTCACAACTAGAGAAAGCCCGCACACAGCAACAAAGACCAAACGCAGACAAAAATAAATTAAAAAAAAAAAAAAAGTCCTAAAGAATAAAAAAGAAAAAGTCCTCAGAGCACTTCCCAAAGCTTATACCTTTAACACCTAAAATAAAAACTAAAAGGGGGAAACTAGAAAATGACAAATTCAGTTCCCAGTAGGCAAGCTGCATCTTAACTCACTGGAATTTTAGGGACTTTTGTGTTTTTGTTTTTCTCCCCAGGAACAAACAAAAATCTTATTTTTTCCACATAGGAAAGCAGGACTTCAAAACTGAACTTTCCCAGGGAAGATCAAATCTGCTTCTATTCTTTATGTGTTTGTATGTGTCTCCACATAAGACAGACAGACAAACAGACAGACAGAAGTTTCTTCAGGAGAGCCCCTCTGTTACTAAAATAATATGAAGTGCATTACCCATTCAAGAGCCAGACGCCAAATCTATCTTCCCCTTACCTGGACTTGTGGTAAACCCCAGACCATGAGCAGGTACCCTAGGATATCCTGTGGGCACTTGAAACTAGGCATATCTGGAACCATATTTGTCACCCTCACCCTACAAACTGGTCCTCTTCTTATGTCCCTTGCTTGGCTCTGGAAACCATCTGATCACTGGAGGCCCTGCCCTGGGCCCCAAGCATCAGAGGGCCCCCTCTGGCTTTCCTCCAGCCATGTCCCTCCCAAAGGGGAAAAGGGTCTACAGGCACAAGGGGACACGCCCCCCACCCCACAAGTAACACTCTTCCCCATCTACACTTTGCTCCAACACCTAGAATCCTGAAATTCCCTGCCCAAATGCCTGCCCCAAGTCTGCTTCCAGGACCTGTGTGGGTCCCTTCCCCAGTGGCCCCCCCTGAGGGCAGACAACACTGCCAGCGTGTGCAGGCTGAGGCCCAAGGTAGTCTAGAGGTGGCTGGGTGCAGAAAGGGGGTGTGGAGGTGGCACAGACGTGCAGGCTGGACTGTCCACATGTGTGTGCAAGACCCTGCAGAGTCCCAGTTAGAGCCGGGGTGGGTGGGGAGAGAAAGGAGTCGGGTCACAGGCTGGGGGCCTCAATTTTGATCCTTCGCTGAACCCACAAATGTTAGGAACAGGCCTGGATTCTGTCCCTGAAACATCTCCCATGTGTCCATCCTCCCGGTTCTCACTGCCCTGGTATAAAACCTTCATCACTAGACTCCCTAGCTCCACCCAGGATCCCCATCCCTTCTTGTGACCTATGCCGGTTGGCGTTTGAGTTCTCCTAAAACACAAAACTGGTCAGATCCTGCCCTCATCCTCCACTCCCCTCATGGTTAAAGCCTCCTACTTAGCATGGAAACAAGTCCACCCATCCCTGGGCTCCTACCCACCTCACCAGCTCCACCTTCTCTCCCTGAGGACCCGTACGCAGGGCTCAGACCACAGCAGACTCCTTGCCCTCCCCCCTGAACATGGTGGTGCCCAGGCTGCCCCTCAGACTGGGAAACTACCTCTACTTGACAAGCCTGTTCCAGCTGCCAGGTCCTGGTTGATTTTCAACGGTCCCCTCCTTTTCTGAGGTCCTCTGCAGCCCAGGAGATTGAACCAAGTGGCTGCTCTCTCTCTGGGGCTGCAGTCTGTACAAGGAGAGATTTCTGACTGTTCTGAAGTCTTGTTCTGTGTCTACCTGTCCCGCTGCACTGTGAGTCCCTAGCTTGGTCTCTGCATCCCAGCCCTGTGTGTAGCACACAGAGGGGCAGAGAGAATGGAGGAGACATCTGAGGCTGAGAGCCTCTGGTCACCCCAAGGAGCATATGTGAAGCATCACAGAAGTCAGTCGTATAAGAACAGTCTAAGCATAGCTCTTCCTGTGAAACCTTTGGAAAAGCTCACCTTGGCCCCCAGTCAAGCAGACAGTCAAGCAGACAGTCAAGCAGGACAACAAAATGTTGTTGTCCTTCACAGATGAGGAAACAGAGGCACAGAGAGGTTAAGTAACTTGCCCAAGATCACACAGAGTATGGAAGAGTCAGGATCTGACCCAGTTTGGCTCCAAAGTCTGTTGTCTTTTCTTTTACATAACACCACCAACATTAGCAGAGAAGGATAAAGAAGGAAGGGTCTGTTTTGTTCTCTCTTTTACCAGAACCTAGCAGGAAATTCTCCAAGCAAGGGCTTCCCTGATGCCTTTCACCTGCTAATGCTCTCTACACCAAATACTGGTTTTTAAAGAATCAGAGGAGCTAATGGTTCCTCTGTGCCACACACTATGGTGATTGTCTTAAATGCATGCGTTCCTTGCTCCTCACAACAGCCTCATGATGCTGAAGCTATCACTTCCCCATTTTACAGATGGAAACACTGTGCCCCTGAAGAGTGAAGCCACATGCCCAAGCGACAGAGACAGTAAACAATGCAGAGGGGATTCACAGCTGCGCCCTCATCCCAAGCTCTTACCCTGACATTTATTTTTCATCTTTTTGGGTAGCTATGCACTGGTTCTCCTGGAAAAGTGTGGGTTCTGAATGCATAAAGAACTAACTAGAAATCAAAGTATATTATTAGCATTATGCACTAAAGAGAATTTTTCATTCCTCGCTGAACTTGCAACGCAGGCAAGAAAAGGCCATGAGTGACGCTGAGCTTCGTCCATGGCCGTGGCTGGGCCGTGGCTGGGACGGTGAATCCCCAAAGCGAGGAGGGGCCCATGGCCAGTGGCCCTGTTCATGGCAACAACGGAGCCCAGCTGCAGCCTCGCATCTGACTCTTGCTGCCACCCTGTGACGAACTGCTGCAATCACAGGCAGGGAACACGGGCCCCATCAGCCGGGTTGAAGACAGAGGGGGCCTCCAACACTGATTCCCCGAGAGAATCCACTGGGCTTGCCCCCTGAGAGATTCAGAGGCTCAGGCAGCTCAAAAAGGCTAGCGGATGGAACGTGTCCCCAGCCCCCAGAGAAGATGATTCCAGCCGTGGGGGAACAAGCCATGTGGCCAGCACAGTGTGGGGACCCAGGAAGATGAGAGGGTGACGGGCCCCAAGGAAGCCCTCACCTCCTCTGCTGGGGCACCCAGGCTCAAGGGGTGATGTCCCAAGGCTCCCGGGCAGGCTCTTGGGTGCACAGCCAGACACTGTGCTCGAGACCTTGGAGATGCCAGGACCCTGCTGTCTTCATTCTCTGGGGGAGCGAGAAGGCCTCCATCGCCCTTGCAGGGCAAGCAGTGGGCACAGAGCACATGCCTCAGGCAGGGCCCTCACCCTTTTGGAGGCTGTTCTCCTACCACACTCTTTCTTAAACATACTCTGAGTTGTGAGCTTATTTTTCACAGCGAGATGAATCAGACTGTGTTTCCTTTGGAGCCAGAGTAGGGAGTCCAGAGCCCCCACGGTCAGGGAAACATCTCGTGTGTAGACCCAACACAGAATAGCAAGGGGCTGAAGTTCGGCCTTTGGAGTAGGACAGATCTGAGTACAAACTCCTCCTGTGGGTCATGCCCTGTGTGACCTGAGCCAGCCCTCCCTAAGTACAGCTCCTGGTCTGTACGATGGGGATTATCACACCTGCTCCCTGGGGTCCTCGGGAGGATTCCATGAGAAGAGTGTGGGTCCTTCTACGCAGTGGTGAGCAGTTACGGGCTCCAAACCATTTGGTGTTACCTTGTTTACCGTGTCTCCCTCAAATCCTCACGCTCCAGGTTAAGCTGATTACATTACCCTCTTGCCACCATCTCTCCAGAGTTACTTACTGACTGCAGAACCTCGAGCAAGTTACTTAGCTGCTTGTGCCTCGGTTTCCGCATCTATATGACCGGCAAAACAGGAGCACAGCTCTCTCAGAGGGAAGTGGTGAGGATTAAATTAAACAGTGTAAGTTCAGGGTAGAGCACACTGCCCTGCCCAGAGAAAATGATCAATAAATGCTACCTCTGATGGAAAATGCTGCCCCCTCTGAAGTGCAGGGTGCTGGAGAGGGGACCAGGGATGGGGGAGCAAGCTGCAGCCCCTGCTGGTGGTGGAGGAGAGCCTTGGGCCAGAATTCCTCTGCAGAGAAAATGGGGCTCCAGCTTCATGTCGGCTCCAAAGGGGCTCCCACCAAGCTGACAACGGGGCCCTCAATTTATCCTCAGCTGGAGAAATGAGAACAGTCTCCCTGCCAGGCTATAAACTGTCTCAGCCAGATTTCCTTCCAGAGGAGAGATTTACATAACAGAGCAGCAGAACATCAGTGGGAAGAGAGACAAGTCAAAAGCTGATCCAGGCAGCAAAGGGCATCAGTCACCTGGAAGGGACTGGGGGTGGGCAGGAATCCAAAGAGAAAGGGCCCCGTTTGGCTTTACACAGTCAGTCTCCTGCTCTCCTGGTTTCTGCTGCTTAATACATGGCAGTGGCGTGAAATCTAGCCACACGCTCTGAACAGTGGGTGTTGCCAGGTCCAGCTTGCAGGAAAGGCAAGGGCTCTGAGCATGTTCTGGGGAGCCTGGGGCCACCTCTGAGCCTCTCCCCAGGGCAGTGGGGCCACTCATGCCCCTAAGAGACAGCGTGGCTGCAGATCTGCACAACCACCACGGAGGTCGCAGCCCCCAGGGCATCTTACAAAGCACCACTGTGAGTCGCTTCATCCTTGTAGCAACCCCCTTCCAGGCAGGTACAACCAGCATCTTATTCCCTGAGATCAAGGTAAGAAGGCTGAGAGATTCAGTGACTTGTCTAAAGATAGGCCCCACCCTCCAGGATCGTTTAGCATTCCCTGGGGCCCTGCTGGATACATGGAGGGCGCTGTGGTACACGGAGCTCACCATGAAAAGGAACAATTTGAAGGGGCCCCATCATCACCTGGCCACACCCAGCCACTCTTCCTCTCCCCACAGCCTCACCCCCTCCCCTTCACAGAGAAGTCTAGCCTCTCTTCCCACCGACATTCTCTTGCTTTATTACATCAATCTCTTTCCTGGAGAGTCCCATGAGACACAGGGACATCCAGTGGCAGGACGAGGGCCTGCTGTTTAGGACCACCCACACTCAGAAAGCACCTGGAATTGTTCCTCTTCTTTCTTATACATTTTAGTGATATTAAACGGATAGGGGGACACTTCCCCAAAAGAAAACACACAATTCTTAACAGTGTCTAGAGACCCAGTTTTCCAAGCTAGCAGTAAACAGCATCTAGTTTGCCACCCAGGCTGCAGAAGTCCACGTACACGCATCCTGGACACTGTCATTTTCAAAATGCAACCCCCTGGCCTCCTGGGAATTGTATGCAGCACAAGTCGTATCTGCAAATATCTCCATTTCCTCTGGGGTTGAGGTACCGCCACATAATTGGCAACACACCCCATTTTATAATTAGTCGTTGGTAATTCCTATTATTACTGTTACCCTTAATTTATTTGACTGCAAAAACAACTGCACTGGGGAGACTAAGGAGGCAGCTTGGGTTCCCCCAGCCAACACTCAGATCCTGGTCTGTCTTTTTTTTTTGCAGTACACGGGCCTCTCACTGTTGTGGCCTCTCCCGTTGCAGAGCACAGGCTCTGGAGGCGCAGGCTCAGTGGCCATGGCTTACGGGCCCAGCCGCTCCGCGGCATGTGGGATCTTCCCAGACCGGGGCACGAACCTGTGTCCCCTGCATCAGCAGGCGGACTCTCAACCACTGCGCCACCAGGGAAGCCCCTCAAACTCTTTTAAAGTGACATCTGACACCCTAAGACCTCCCTCTAAACTACACAGACAGTAGCTAAAACACACACACACAACTGATCTCTAGAATATTTTAAAGCTCTATTGGTATGGACAGTAGTAGTTTTAAAAATGAATCAAATTCCTATAGCCCTAAGGGATGAAAGCTGGAATTAATAGTAAAAATAATAACAATAACATTTGCCATTATTGAGCCCTTACTATGTGTTCAATTCTGTACTAAGCACTTGACATATACCATTTGATTTAATATTTCTAATAACCCCAATAAGTGGATATTATTTTTCCCTTGGCCAATTGAAACTCAGGGAAGTTGGATAATTTTCTCCAGTCCGCATATCCAGTAAGCAGCAGAGCCTGGATTGGAACCCAGGTACACCCAACCCCAGAATCTTGTTTTGAGCTCCATGTCAATTGTCTTGCACATGTAAGGAAAAGTCAAGGCCGTTTAGTCCAACCAATGTCGTTTGGTCTGCCAGGTAAGCCTGGGAGAGCCATGGAACAGAGCTGGATGCTATGGGAAAAACAAGGAGGGCAAATAAATGAGCACACCTCAAGTGTGCACACACGCACTCAAACGCACACAGACAGCAGCAGCAAGGGCAGCAAGAAAGAAGAGTGCTTACAAAGCCCCGCATCCTCTGGCACTGGGACTCCCCCAGTAAGACTGTCTCTGAGGGGCATGATCAGGAATGGAACAGACAGACAGGGATGTTCAACAAAGCACTGTTTACACTGGGGGAAAACCTGGGCTTCAACCTTCGTGTCCCACAGTGGGAGAAAGGTGACAGAAGTTATGCCACACACACATGGTGAAATGTTTTGTAGCCAGAAAACAAATCATTTTGAAGAATACTAAATGAAAAGGGGACACGTTCATGAGGCAAAGTTGGGGGAAAAACAAAATAACTTCATATCGACTGTTCGATTCCAATTTCAAGCAGTCCAAAGGAAATGCTACAAAATTTTGATGTGGTTATTCCTGCATCATAAGACTAGGAGTCATTTTTTTCTTATCGTATCTTTCAACACTTCCCAGTTTTTCAAAGAAGAGGATGAATTGTATTTTTCATAGGAAAAAGGATTATCCCTACCCTGCCAGGATCCACTCTGAGATGTCTTGCCATTATAAAATAGTTTGTACAATATGATCCCATTTATGTAAGATAAATATACATATGTGTATATATACATACACATATTCAAAGGAAGAAATACACCAAAATATTAAGAATAATCAGGCCAGGATAATGGGAGAGCAGTTTGTCTTCATTTGCTTTTTATTTCTCTATATTTCCAAAATGTTCTAAAGTGTTATAGACAACACTTTGTAATTTAATTTAAAAGCTATACTTTCCTCACAGCTATTATTTCTTCCCAGGTGGTCATACAAACATCTACATTTCGGGGCATCCCTGGTGGCGCAGTGCTTAAGAATCCGCCTGCCAATGCAGGGGACACGGGTTCGATCCCTGGTCTGGGAAGATCCCACATGCCACAGAGCAACTAAGCCCGTGAGCCACAACTACTGAGGCTGTGCTCTAGAGCCCGCGAGCCACAACTACTGAAGCCCGCGTGCCTAGAGCCCGTGATCTGCAACAAGAGAAGCCACTGCAATGAGAAGCCCATGCACCGCAACGAAGAGTAGCCCCCACTCGCTGCAACTAGAGAAAGCCCGCACGCAGCAACGAAGACCTAACACAGCCAATAAATAAATAAATAAAATTTATTTTAAAAAAAAAATCTACATTTCAACACTGCAGTGCAAGGACATTCTTGTCTCTAGCACCATTTGAAGCCCATGTGCTCACACAGAAAACCTGTACCTGTAATAATGAACTGGCATTTCTGTTGAGGGGAAGTTATTCACACATCAACTTGGACTGTTCTAGGGACTGCTTCAATCCGGGGAAGAAAAGCAATTAGGGAAAAAGAATCTGCTCAGAGCCTAGTAAGGATACTGGCATGACCAACGTTCACATAAACCTTGCACCCTACTTCCTGTATGGGAACAAATTCTAAAGCACAGAAATCTAGTCATGACCCCGCCCCTCCTGGCACCTGGAGGACCAGCGTTAGCTAGTTACTCCTTCATTACTCAGGGTTGCTGTACTTGTGCACGCTCTGGGAGAGGGACGTATTGTACCTGTCACCATTTCACATGTATTACTTGACTGATGCGGGCCGTGCTAGGAAGGACGTGTGGTGCAGTGGTTACAGATAGAGACACGGGAGTCAAAATGCCTGAGCTGGAATCCTGGCTCTAGCACTTCCTAGCCAAGTGACTCTGTGAAAGTCATTAATAGTCTCTGTGCCTCGGTTTTGTCATTGGTTAAATATGGATGATAATAATAGAGTAACTTGCTCTCAGGGTTGTTGTGAAGATTAAATGAGTTAACGTGTATTAGGTGTTTTGAATCTGTCCCTCTCTTGGTAAACATTCAACACGTATCTGTATGTCGTCATCATCATCATCATCACAAGGCTTTGTCCAAGGGAGCCACAAGGAAAACAAAGATGATAAAGACAGAGGGCTTCAAACAGCTTGTGGAGAGGAGGGGAAGATCCTAATGATGGTATGACAGGAATCAGAAACCAAGGTCAACTCTGATGACCACACGGAGGTATAAAAGGGAAAAAAGGTAGAGATTGGAAAAGGTTTCTAGTAGCAGCTGAGGGCCCAGGACTGAGCCCCTGGCAGAGCAGGAGCTCAACAGCTGTTGGCTAAACTAAAGAAGGAGGCCGTGAAGACTGAAAACTCAACAGGAAGCTCTAGGGACAAGGGCAGGAGTTTAGGGCAGTGGGAGCAAGAAGCAAAGGTTGAGAAGAAAGTAGGGAATGACCTTTGGGACCAAGAACCCATGCAAGGAGCTGAAGCATGAGCCCAGGCAAGGTGGTGAGGCTGGACCAGGATCCAGGGTCCCTTCTTCTATCTCTCTGTCATATTAATTCCTGCCACCCTTCAGGTTTCTGCTGAAGCTCATCCCCTCAGCAAAGCCTCCTCTGACACGGACCAGAGCAAAGTCCTGCGGTCACATGCTGTCAGTGTGCTTTCAGAGCACTGCAGGAACACTTGCACACATTAGTCTAATTCTTTGAGTAATGCCTGATTCCCGCACTAGACGGTAATCTCCATGAGGAGGCAGACTGTGTCTTATTTCCCTTGTCCTCTACCCCAAGCCCAGCACAATACCTGGGACAGAGTAGCAAGAGGTAAAAACGTTTGTTGAATAAATGAATGAACGAATGAATGAATAAACAAAAGAAACCATCAAATTAAGATTTTCTCCTGCTCCTGCTATAGGGACCAGCCATGGTCCAAGGCAGTGATATTCTCTCTGGAGATGTTCTGTACCACCTCCCTACACATGAAATGGAGAAATGGAGAAGGAATGTGTTATTGATGTATTTTGACGTCCTGGACTACAAGCTGCTACACAAGAAGCAAAGTATTAATAGCCATCATCTCTCAAACTTATACTGCACTACTCAAGGGCTGAATTCAAGGACTTCTTAAAAAGAACAGCAAGTACTCCTCTTCACGCTTCAGCCCCCTGTCTCTCCTTCTCTTAACCTAGCAATCTTGCCCACAAAACGGATCTGAGAAAGAAGATAAACAGTGAAACTTCGTAGCCCATTGCAATGGGAATCTTAGGGGCTTGGGGGTGAGCTGGGAGGTTTAAAATCACAACTGCAACACACAAGAGAAAGATGACACCTACACATGGAGCTCAAAGGGAAAAGCTTTCCCTTACCAAGACCCAGAAAAAGCACCTCAAATGTGGCCTTGATGGGTATGAACTATTTCAACATCCTAGTGGGACTCTGCAGTATTTCAGAACATAAGAGCTTTTAAGGAGTTTTTCCCAAAAGAGAGCAGGGCTACCAGTCTGCTATTTTGCCCCGGAATGAAAACTTACCAGACAATTAGTTTCTAAACAACCAGGAGGCTACATCTAATATGACCTATCTTCTTGGATGCCATCCTGGAAAGTGTGTGTGCACACACACACACACACACACACTTCACCTTCAGATCGCAGGGGACGAATGGTATTGCTCCCAGGAATTTAGCTAGCACTAAAGAGAGGAGCCATCAAGCCCCCAGTAGCTGATGGTCATGGCTGAGGACAAGGCAGACCTGGTGGGAATCTCTGTTCTGTCCTTTATGATCTGGCCAGCCTCTCTGAGGCTCAGTTTTTTCAGCCTGTAAAGTTCATTCCCCACACTCATTCATTTGCTCCACAAATATTTACTGATAAAGACTATTGTGGGAACCAAAAATAGAGACATGAACAAGCCAAAGGTCTTGCTCTGGGGAGCTGATGGCCTCTGGATCCGGCAATGCCAGTGACCTCAGAGAGTGGGTGCATGACTCCAAGATGGTAAGAATTAAAATAATCGTAGCTGCCATTCATTGGATTCCTTTGACTGCCAGACCCTGAGCTAAATTTTATATTCATGATCTAATGTAATCTTCACAACAGTCCAGTGGGACAGAGATCATTTAAAGAAGAGGAAAATGTAAAATAAGAAGATAAGCAGTTCTCAAGGCCATATACTAGTCACAGGTGGAGTCAGGATTCGAACTCACAGCCAGCTTCCAGTGTCATAAACTTAACCCTAAGCTCCACTGCTTATGTCTGGCCCCTTTGGGCTTGTACATCCCAGGATGTACAAGTTCCTTTCCTGAGCTGGTCAGATTACATCTCAGCCTTCTCTCCCACAAGAGACTTCAGCTCTTCTTTACTGGCTCCAGCCAGAAATGATCACAGCACACTTGTTGAATGAACGCTGGCTTATTTTTTTTAATTTGGCAGTTTAAAGTAATTAACGTCATTTAGGCAGGCATGTTATTAAGTCAACATTCAAGGGAGGGTGGATCAGGGGAAATGAATATTCCAGGTTATATAAATATCAATTTACTCACTGACTAAAATATCACAGAACTTCATCATATGTCAAATATTTTAGTCCCTTTTATTTTTGCCTTTTACATTCAAAGATGACTCCACTCCCTGACACAAGTCTAAGAACAAGTCTATGGTACAAAGATTCCCAGGAAATAACGTTAGCAAAAATGTAGAGGAGAATTTAGCAAGATGGGATGTCTTTTCTGCCTCCCCCCAACATGGATGCGACTCTGTCTTCTCCTGGCCATTTGGCTAAGTCTGCCTTGTCTTCTGAAGAGTTGCACTGGTGTGAGTCACCGCCCCTAAGAGAAGCTAAGCACCTGGAGGTACGGGCAGCAGCATCTCCCTACCTCCATCTACTCCAGCAGGTGCCTGGTTCAGACAGAGGCAGGGCAACAGATGTCGGTAGGATGGATGGACACTGGCAAAATGGTAAGAGTACCACCCATCCCATGGTGGAGCTGACGGGAAATAATGTAGGATCTGCCATCCTTTGGAACTATGCTGAGTCTCAGCACCGAGAGTCCTTGGAGCTCTATGGAGTGCAGGCTCAGGGAGAAGCAGTGAGCTGACCCAGGTCTGAGAGCTCAGCAGTGTCAGAGCCAGAGCTAGAACTTGGACCTCAGACTCCCAGCCAGAGCCTTGACCTCTCTAGCCTTGTGACCCTCTGGTCCAGCCACATCATACCCAAACAACCAGAAAAAATAGGAAACAAAGTCAGCAAACCCAGATCGAGACGGTAGGAAGATAAATTCTTGGGAGGAGGTAGGATTACCAAATTAATCTTCAAAAAATAGATAAATACGAATATAACAGGCACTTCTGCATTTGTGGGGGGGGGTCTTCCACCTGGCTCTTCCAGCACTAGCTTTGTGATCTTGGGCCCAGTTTCATCAAATGCAATACGAGGATGGAAAATTACTCAGAGCTAGCTGTGAGGATTAAATTAAAGGATCTCTTCATGCACTTGCTCATTCACCAAACACTCAAGCAGCATCTCCTTGGGCCAGGTGCTAGGCATGCCAAGAAGGACAAGGCATCATTCCTGGCCTCTGAACAATGACCCCTGGTCAGAGAGGAGATGAGAAAACAAATAACTGACCATCAGGTACAATGACAAATACCAGTGCAATGGATGCTCTAAGAGGATGAGGCCAATATAACACAGATGCAAAAACTCTTTGTAAATTTTCTAAGTGCTAAGCAAGATAGCAGGTGTTTTGAAGACCATTGCTCACCTGTGCTTCCCAAACTTCCCCCTCCCACTCTCCTCCCTTTCCCTCACATTTCCTCCCTGTTGCCCCCCACCATGCCACCCCCATATTGCCTCTAACTGGGTTTCCCACACAGCAGCCCATTGGTAACACTTGGGACCAATTAAGGTGGCTGCTGGCAATAGGAAGAGGCAAATGCAAACATAGATAGGAATACAGGTGTTACGGTCAGACAGCCCTGAGTTCAAGAACCAATGCTACCACTTGTATCAGCTTTGTGACCTTGGGCAAGTCACTTCCCCTCCCTGAACCTAAGTGTCCCCATGGAGAAAATGGGGCTATCAGAGCATCTAACCCATGGGGTTATTGAGAAGGTGAAATGAAATTTATACAGAGAGCTTAGCATTGCAACTGGCTGAAAGACATTAACTATCATCATCTATCATTTTTATTGGAGAAAACACAACTTTAATCTCAAAGATCAACACTACACCTTCCAGAATAAAATTAATCTAGCCAATAATTTACCCTGGTAACATTTAGAGCACTGTTTTTTTTTTTTTTCTTAACACATTTATTAGGTTGTGAAATCAATTTATTGTTCACAGCCAGACCTAGAGAGGTCAAGGCTCTGGCTGGGAGTCTGAGGTCCAAGTTCTAGCTCTGGCTCTGACACTGCTGAGCTCTCAGACCTGGGTCAGCTCACTGCTTCTCCCTGAGCCTGCACTCCATAGAGCTCCAAGGACTCTCGGTGCTGAACAATGAATAGAATAGAATAGGTTAGGTCAGGTTAGGGTAGACTAGGTTAGGGTAGAATAGAGTAGAGTAGAGTAGTGTAGAATAGAATAGAATAGAATAAAATAGAATAGAATAGAATAGAATACAGTAGGACAGAGTCCTGTCGAATCAAATAGACCAGATTGCATTGGAGGGAATAAAGCTAAGTGGTTTCATAAAACTTGTGTTTCCCACGTGAAGTTGTGTGGAATGGGTTCATTGAACCACTGTGGACCATGCTCGAAAAACTTTGAAAGCCACTGACTTAGAAAAAATGCAGTTTTATGCCCAACAGGCCCCTGGGGGAGCAATCCTTATACTAGGAGATTAGGAGCAGCCTTTATGGGAAGCAGATGGCATCCTTCACATTGATGTTCACCAAACAATTTTCTGTTAAAGGCTGGTAACCACAGGTCTCAGTAACCTATTTGGTAAGAAGAAAAACCATTGGCAACAGGTCAACAAATTTCTCTCCATCTTACAAATTGGAGAATGGCCATTTCAGCTCTGCTCAGTGATTTATAAACTGCTTAAACAATCAGACATGCTCCTGGGTACCTTCTGACTTAAAAGATAAAATGCCTGATTGCTCCAAAGCCCCCATTTCTATTGCAGAGAAAATCTCCAGTCACGCCACACACACTAAGGAAGGCTGCACCAGTGCCAGCTTTAGGCTGGGTTCAGAGACTGAGTAGCCACCGCTCTTGGCCCGTGATGGAACAGACTTCACGCACACAGTTATGGAAGCAAACCATGGTGGGAAGATGTGCACATTTCTTCCCAGGAGGAAAGAGAGGGAATGACTGGGTCTCTTTAGGGGAAGCCAGCAGCCTTCCCAGAGGTGGCATATAATAGCATTTCTCAAAGCATGGTCCCTGGAGCACATCAGAATTACCTAGGACATTTGTTAGAATGCAGATTTCTGGGCCCTGGGTCAAGCTTACTGAGTCCAGATCTCTTGGGCTGGGTCCCTGGAATCATGCATCTTAGCCAGTTCCCCAGGTGATATTTCTGCATGCTGAAGTCTGACATCCTCTAGAGTCAAGGCTCAGCAACCAGACAAGGGCAACAGGGTCAGCAGTGTAGGCAGCCAGAATGGCCTCGGCCGAGGCACAGAGGCGTGACACAGCCTGATGTGTTTGGGACTGAACAGTGTGCTGTCATTGAAGCATTCAGGGCGAGGAAGCGAAAGATGGCCGCAGCAGCAAAGGGATTTTCGAACCCAACACAGCTCTTACACGCCTCATTGAGTATTCAACGAGTGTCTGTTGAAGCAGGAAGGAAGGGAGTGAGGGAAGGAAGGAAGGAAGGAAGGAAGAAAACATTTTCAAGATTTAGTCAAAAGCCAATGTGTTCTTGTAAGTCTGTTAGGACAGCTGAAGATTTTCCCAAAGCATGATATTCTCCTCCCAAAAGAAGCTTTTGGTCCTTTGAAACTCTATTGTGGAAAAGGAGAAAGTTGAGGCCTCGTGTTTTCAGATGGGTTTATTAGTAATGAATAAACACTTGACTAATTGTTCTGTCTCCTACTCACTTCACTAATGTACATCATGTTACTAGGGGGATGTTCCCCAACAACGCATTGGGACAAAATATTTTGGCTGTTAAAAAAGGGAGACGTTGGGGGAACATTTTCTCTACGTGAAATTCAGGCTTAAATGCGATTTAATAGGAGGAAATGTTGCAAAGGCCTTTTTGCCTGGAGAGTAGAGAAGGTTTCCTGTGGAGTGAAGCAAGGGAGCTTTCAAAGGCATGGGGCAGGGAGGAGGGGGACATGGGGCTAGAGGCTGCCTCCCTCTGTCCTGGGAGAAGCCTGCTCAGGGACGTGGAGCCTTCCTTCCCTCTGTGGCCTCAGTGCCCTGATCAATGCACAAGCCGGGGGCTGGGAGGGGAAAGGCCAGTGCTCCATGCATGGCCCATACCTGTGACCCCTGGGGCGTGCCATCAGACCCCGAGCACCCACTCCCAAGCTGAAAGGGCTGGTTCCCAAAATCTGCCCCAAATAAGAGATTTTCTCATTTCCTTCTAGGTGAGTCATCAGGCTCAGCGGGAAGGTAGAAGGTGGGTACCAGATTCCGGTGACTGTAGGACCACACAGCAAATTCCGGATATCATAAGACACGGAGTGCTCCACAGAGCAAAAATCACGCAGGAAGCTTCACGGCCTCCATAGAATAACGTGCCAGGGAGGAGCCAGACTCGAGACTCTCCAAAAACCTCAAAATGCCATACTCTGTCGGGTCTGATACTGGGAGGAAGGGAGGGGCTGGAGCTAAACATCTTTTGGCAAAACTGCCCCCCATTAAAGCCATATAATTTAGTTCCCGCTTCCCAGCCAGCTGCTCCCCCTTATCTCAGAGGGGCTGTGCTTGGTGCAGGCTTTCAGCATATCCGTGGGCCAGGCAGGGGGAAGAGAAAGGACAATTGCACTTGCAGGATACAAATGCAAATCACCCAAACTTGCTTTAAGCCCTCTCACAAGTTGTCCTCCTGTGTGGAGGTGCTGGAAACAGCTGATGCAGGGTGCAGCTGGGATGCTGCCCAGGAATGGGTATCGCTGCTCCGTGGACGCTGCAGCCAACGAAGATGCGGCTCCCAAACCCCTGCAATGCACAGAGTCAGAAACCCAGTCCCAGGGATGTACAAAATAAATAAACAAACAAGTGTACAATCAAAGGAAGCTGCACAGAGAAGGTGACATCATGCCCAGCAAACACCGTGCAGCATCTTGATGCCAGCAGGGCTTCCGAGAAGGCCAGGTAATGACCCCATGTGAAGATGAAAGGGATAGAAATTAAAATTCACGTTTCTCCCTAATGTCACTGGAAATGTGGTGTTCGAGCACTTCATGGAATTAGCTGCAGCAGCTTCCTAATTGCCTTTGCCGAGTTGCCGCCCCCAGATTGATGGTGGCGGCTGCAGAGGCCCCATCAGTCTCGCTTGGTGCTCCTCGAACACCCGCCCGGCACTGCGGTGCTCCCGCCACAGCTGCTCAGCTTGGCACTGCGGAGGTACTGGGACCCCTCTGCCAGGCTCGGAGACTTCGGAGTGGGGAGACGCGGCCGTGTTTTCAGGGTGTTGATGAGATGGGCTGGGATGCTCCCCAAGGGCAAGGAGAGGGGTCATGGGCTGGGAGAAGCGAGGACCAGCTGGCTCGGATGTCTGGCAGTCCCTGCTGGCACCAAGCAGGCTATGGGCAAAGGACCCACCCGCAGGGCTTCAGAGATGGATTGCTGAAGCTGGGAGGCGGCCCCGACTTTCTGCAGCATCTATACCTGATAATAGGGGCTCAGAAACCCCAGCACTGGAGGGTAGAGGGGGAAAGGATTGTGAAGGACCTAGTTTTGGCCTGGGCACAAGAGTGTTATTCCCATCACCAGTGTGTGAACACCAGGAAAAGGCTCCTTTCTTTATCCATACATTCATGCATTCCACAAACAGCCCTTGAGGCCCACCCAAAGGTAGCTCTGTGCTAAGTGCCAAAGGAGGACCCTCTCCCATCAGAAAGAACAAGCCTGCCCTCGGGGAATTTCAGCTCTGGCCCACCTGCCTCTTTCTCCACACCCACCACCCCCACTGAAAGAAATAAGCGTCCTCAGGATATCACACTTCCCCAGAATGGCCTGGGCACGACAGATCTGCCAGACTCATACCACGCAAAATAAAACTGACCCTGTGGGTCCAAGGGCTATAGCCTTCAAGCTAGTTGTCAATCATGCAGAAAAACAAACTGTGGCTGCCCTGAGGGGAAAAAAAAAGAAAAGGAAGAACCAACAAATATCCAGGAAAGACAGACAAAGAGTGGGGATAACAAAAAACGAGGAGCTAAAATTTACTGGGCACTTTCCAGACATCCAGTTCTGTGCTAAGACTGTTACCACATATTGACAAAGCTAATCCTCACCATGACCCCATTTTACAGATAAGGAACCTGAGGCCCCGAAGTGAAACTAACTAGAGCCAAGCTGGACCTCAAAGTCAGATCTGTCTTGTACCAGGGTCCCAGAGCCCAAGCTGGCTCTTTCACACAATCATCCATTACCATGATGGGAAACACACAAAGGGAAATTTAGCCAAATTCAATGAGATTCTCAGAAAGGCTTCTTAAGAGTCAGACCTAATGAGGGGAGGCCTGGCTGACCCTCAAAGGAAATCAAAAAACAAGCAGCATCGTTTTATTATAATAAAAGGGAAAACTATAGAAACAGAGGGCATACAGGGCCCGCCCCCCCTCATTCCAGCTCTTGCTCCTTTTTTTTTTTTTACAACTTTATTGGAGTATAATTGCTTCACAATGGTGTGTTAGTTTCTGCTTTATAACAAAGTGAATCAGTTATACATATACATCTGTTCCCATATCCCTTGCCTCTTGCATCTCCCTCCTTCCCACCCTCCCTTATCCCACCCCTCCAGGCGGTCACAAAGCACCGATCTGATCTCCCTGTGCTATGCGGTTGCTTCCCACTAGCTATCTACCTTACGTTTGGTAGTGTATATATGTCCATGCCTCTCTCTCGCTTTGTCACAGCTTACCCTTCCCCCTCCCCATATCCTCAAGTCCATTCTCAAGTAGGTCTGTGTCTTTATTCCTGTTTTACCCCTAGGTTCTTCATGACTCTTGCTCCTTTTTAATTCTGTATTATGAAAGCAAATGACAATGCACCAAAAGCGAAGAATTCCGTTGGAGAAAGGATTAAGGGCAGAGAAGTTTCCACCAACCAACCTGATAAGCCAACAGCAGGCTAAGATCAAAGCACGGGGAACATGCTGGTCCTGGGAATACCCAAATGTCCCTCCTCAGACCCCACCCCAGCCCAGGCAGCTGAACAGGATTCACAAGACCCAGGTTCCAAGCCTGCCTTTGTCACTTGGAGCTGGGTAGCCTTGGGCCAAGATATATTCTCTGTCTTTGTTTTTGCATCTCTAAAATAGAGATGATGACAGAACCAAACTCAGGATTGTTTGTGAGAAATTAAATGAAACAATGCAAATAGAGCACATGGCACAACATGCAAATAAAGTACCTGCATCATTATTACGATTACTTCCTAAGAAGACCTTGTGGGGCTCAGTGGTGGGCAGCTCTAGTGGAGGGCTGTAAATAAGACCTCCGGGTGGCCTGATATTCTCTCCCCCCGTGCACAGACTATTGTCTTCAGCAGCCAACCTGCCCTGATATGTGGGAGAGCTCCTGGGGAATAATAATAACAACCACAAAAGCAGCAGCAGCCCACCTTTTCTAAACACTTCCTCTGAGCCACTTATTACCAAGCATTCTGTGTGCATCTTCTCATTTACATCTCTCAACTCCACTCTAGAAGTTAGTACCATTGTGCCCATTTGACAGATAAGAACACTGAGGTTCAGCAACTGACTTGTCAGGGTCATGAGACTAGTCAGCAGTAGCACTGGATTCTACCCTGGAGAGGCCTGTCTCAGATCCAGACTCTTACCTCTACACAGTTCTACCTTTCCAAGACCAACTGCCTCCCTTTAAAGTAAAATTTTAAAAACCAATAATCCTCTAATTTCTTTCTCAGTTTATATATTTTTCATATCACTCATAGGGAATTTGTACATTTGTTTCATGAAAAAAAACTGAAAATCTTGCTGTTTAAGTAGGAAATCTAGCTATAGTTCCAAAATTCTGAAACTCCTGTTCTGGGAAATGTGTATTGTTGGCTTTTTTCAAAAGACTAGTGAGCTGTCAGACTTCCCTGGTGGCACAGTGGTTCAGAATCCACCTGCCAATGCAGGGGACACAGATTCGAGCCCTGGTCTGGGAAGATCCCACGTGCCGTGGAGCAACTAAGCCCGTGCACCACAAATACTGAGCCTGCGTTCTAGAGCCCATGAGCCACAACTACTGAGCCCACATGCCGCAACTACTGAAGCCCACAGGCCTAGAGCCCGCGCTCTGCAACAAGAGAAGCCACCACAATGAGAAGCCTGCACACCGCAACGAAGAGCAGCCCCTGCTCGCCACAACTAGAGAAAGCCCACACACAACAACAAAGACCCACTGCAGCCAAAAATAAATTTTAAAAAAATAATAATAAGATTAGTGAGCTGTGAACCCTTTCCTGGGAGGATTACATGTTACTTCAGGGTGACCAAATGACTCCTGATGTTCTGAAACACTGGAACTTGGCTACAGACCCTGGGATTTTAAAGTAGTTACTAGTTTTTAACAAAGGGAAACAGCCCGTGTATATCAAAACACACACACACACACACACACACACACACACACCCCTTTTACTCGTTGCCCGACAGTGATTCCCTCAAGGTGTGCCCTCAAAAGCGTAGCTTTCTGACAGGGGCCCAGGCCAAAATTGAGAAGAAAGAACACTCAAATTTGAGCTTTACCATCCCAGAAGCCAAACGATCACCATTTATGTCAGTGGGGCAAAAAGCTATGCTCGCTGAGCTGTTTGTACATGATGCAGCATATTGTGTTAATAGAAATTTCACTGATAATGGAAACTGGTAGGAGGCTAGGAGGAAAGCCATATGTTATGACTCGTGGCCAAAGACTACCTACCTCCAGTGGATTTACTGCTTCCCCCACCTATTGTTCTTTTTATACTATTTTTCCACCTCTGCCTCAACAAGGCACAGTGGAAAAGGCATTTAGGATGGCACAGGTACAAAGAGCCAAATGCCTGCCTGGTATTTCTCTCACCTTGCTTTGCAAATTACAGTACAGCATGATAGCAAGAACAAAAGTGAATCCCAGGGGTTTCCCTGGTGGCACAGTGGTTGAGAGTCCGCCTGCCAATGCAGGGGACACGGGTTCGTGTCCCAGTCCGGGAAGATCCCACAGGCCGCGGAGCGGCTGGCCCCATGAGCCATGGCCGCTGAGCCTGCGCGTCCGGAGCCTGTGCTCCGCAACGGGAGAGGCCACAACAGTGAGAGGCCCATGTACCGCAAAAAAAAAAAAAAAAAAAAAGTGAATCCCACAACTGCCCCACCTGTACTGTACAAGGGACAGGATGGGAAGAATTAGGGAAAGAAAGCAAAAAAAGAAAAAAAAATACCTTCACGGGGACATAATAAATGCTTCTGTTTGCCATTGTGCCTCTGTCACATTAAATGTGTGCGACATATACTGCCTTAATCTTATGAACTCATTGTGGGATCAAAGCGACTAAAATTCCAGGAGTTTCTCTTGCTCTTCATTAATAATGAAGCAGACACTATAAACAAGAGAGTAGCCAGAGAACTAAGGCTTCCCGTGTGCCACGTATTGTTCTGAAGTACTTCATCTGTGTTCTCTCATTTAGCCCTCTCCAAAGCCCTATGACACAGGAGCTTTTATTATTAGTTCTATTCTGTACTAATAGAATGAGTAAACCACGGCCCAGGTAGGTAAAATTAGTGACTTGCAGAGTGGAATTCAACTTCAAAGCCCATGCTCTTTTTAAAAATCTCTTTTCAGCTGTGCATGGCTCACTGTAATAGAAATCTAGATCCTTCTAAAACAGACAGGCTCTTTCCTGGGAGCCAAGAGTTATGGAGGAGGAAATGCAGGGTCAAGTTTATAGCATGGGAGGGTCTAGACTTGGGGGTATTCCAAGGGCCAATTATACCTTTGATTCCATTTTAATGCAAAACACTAAAGTCTCAAGAAAATGAATCAAACCATCAAGTGTAAAAGGCACACCCTCACGAGCCAAACTTAGGGACCTGAGCAAACAGATGAAGAGCAGGTTTGACTTTTGGAGGAAAATGTGAGGGGAAATGCTCCCTGCTTTTTGCAGATCAGCCGAGTCCTCTTGTCTAAGATGAGATCGAATCCTGCTCGGGAGTTTCGCAAGGTTGTTTTCTTCCTTGGCAGCCCTGCCTTCCAGGCTGAGCAGAAGTATAAGGTACCTGACACCCACACCTCTCCACTGCCAGCCAGGGCTCCTCCAGTCAACCTGCCCACTCTCCCTTAGGAACCATTCCTGTCCCATCATGGCTCCAAGGCCCCTTGGAGCGGGGGGAAGTCCTTCCCCGCCTCATGGGGGCCCAACACCCACAAAGCCTTCACTGCCAAGAGAACACCTCTTGAAACGCCACCTGAGGACAGCACACCTGGGGGAAAGAAACCAGAGAGGGCACTAGCACCCCACCCACCCGGCCCTTCTCATCCTGCTGAGGTCCTGACTGAAGCTGGTGCTCAGGTGGGAGCAGCTCACACAGGTGACTCACGCTGCAGAGAAAAGTCAAAGGCTTGGGGGTCAAAACACTCCAGTCTGAGTCCACCTCTACCACGTGGCAAGCGCAACACCTCCCTGAGCTGCAAGCCCCGCCTGTAGGAGGTAGATAACCTGGGCCATCTCCCAGTGCAACAAAGGACCACAGCAGATGCCTTGCATTATCTACTTTAATATAAAGAATGCTTGGCTCATTAAACACTCCCCCCAAAAGTCCACTGCCTCCCTGTCCAGTCCCAATGAACAGTCTGTTCACCTGAGCTGGTTATGATCTTGGTGGACTTTGAGAAGCCACCAGTGCAGACCCTGTAGTTCTGTAACAGTCCCAGGTACGAATGGTTCTTGGGTGACTTTCTGAACTATTTGGCCCAAATGGAGCAACCAAAGCTTTTGCACTTGACTTTCATAACTGATGTCTCAGTGACTTTCACTGCTGACTACATGGTTTATGCATAAACAATGGTTAAAAGTTATGCAACTACAATAGCATCATCTCCCCCAGAGTCAGTACCAATGTTTACACAAAGAGGGGCGGCACGTGTCACTCATTCAACATCTTTAAGGAGATCACAGAGGACTGCAGATGCTCAAAGGCCAAAACACAACAACAGGCTGTGCCAAGGAAGCTCTGAAGAGGAGGTGGGCGGGGCCAGTAGGAAGGGCCACAGAACCCAGGATGCCCTTCAGTGCCTCCCATGACTTGCTGGCCGATGGCAGTCCCCATGCGCTGCTGCACCTCCCTGCCCCCTGACTGGGGGAAAGGACACCCTGCCAGTGAGGTGCCTCATCCCGTCTGGTTTCCAGCAGCACTCTCCCAGAAAGCTGTTAGGAGAAGTCTAGAGTCCTCCAAACCTAGCGGGAAGAATTCTCATGGAGGAAATGCCTGGAGAGCACCAGGTGTCCGAGGCTGGCTTCTGGACGCACTCCCACAGTGGGGGAGTCACTGGGCCCACTGTCTCTCCTGCGGCTTCAGGCCTCACTCCGAGCATTGGGGACCCTCGGCCCTTCCTCAGCTGACACACCACCTGCACAGCAGGGCGAGCCAAGGAGGGGGTAACAGGAAGACCCTGAGGAGGCTCTTCAACCCCAATTCCTCATGTGGACATCGCCCTGACTCTTGCGGGAAGGGAGCTGACCTCTAGGAGAAGAGTGAAGGTCTAGGCAGAGGCTGGGTCCCCTGCAGTCCCCTCCTGCTCCGAAGTACCTGATTCCCCAGGCTCCTCCCTGTCAGGTGCCAGGTGGGACCACCTTCCTACCTGCCAGCACTCGGGCCCACTCCCCTGTTCACGCACTCGCTCATTCATGTCTATGGAGCCAGCCCCACAGATGCTCAATGAAGGTTATCTTAAGAGCTTGTCTTTGTCTCACACCACCAATAATGACCTCCACAGCTCGATGGCAGGAAGCTTCTACATGCCAGGTACTATGCTAAGTGCTTTGCGTATTTTATTTCATTTAACCTTCACCACAGCCTGTAAGGTAGAAGGCACTGGTCTCCTCTCACACTGGAGGGTGCAGGTTCAGAAGTGTCACAGCGCAGATCTGGGACTCAATGCCAAGTCCATCTGACTCCAAACCCTGTCCTCTCAGCTGTCTTCCCAGGCTTTGATTGTTTCCGGCCAGATGTTATCTCATTTAATCCTCCCAAACACCCGTGAGGTCGGGAAACACAGGTATCATTCACATTGTTTTCAAACTAGAACTGAGATGGGAAAAGGTCACACAAAGATGAGGGACCAGGCAAGCAGACTCCAGAAGCCCAGGTCGGTCACCTGGGGGAGGTTGCTTAACTTCTGTAATCCTCAACTTCTAAATCTGAAAAATGGGGTGAATGGTAGTTCCTGACTCATCAGGTAGTAGACAGAATTCAGTGGGATGACATATGTAAAGTACTTATCATGGTACCTGGAATGCAGGTACACCAGAGTGAATGCTACATGTTTTTACTATTAGATTAGACCATTTGCCCAAGGCCACTCGGGAAATGCCTACAGAAAAGATAAGAAGACAAACACCAGGGCTCCTAGGCTCCTAGGCCAGTGACCTTTTTCTTTGCTTTAACAACACTGCATCTCCCAAGATGTGTCTCTGAAAATGTTCCAAGCTCTGCAGCTATTATGATGATGAAGAAAAATGGGCAAAGGATGCCTTCCCAACTGACTGTGGCCAGAACATTGAAATAAAATGAGAGAGAGTAATTATACTCCAATAAAGATGTTAAAAAAATAAAAATAAAAATAAAATGAGAGGATGAGCTACCCAGCAGGGAAAAGAGAAAGCCGAAATGAGCACGGCCCATCCTTCAGGGGACTTCACCCAGGCCCAATGGGCCCCGTGCTCCCTGTGATGCTCTGCTATCATCATCTTGAAATTCTTCATAATTTTTTAACAAAGGGTCCCCCGTTTTGCTTTCGCACTGGGCCCCACAAATTATGTAGCTGCTCCTGGTCTCAGCAGACCCTCCGCTGCAGCTGCCTATAAAATCTCAGAAGCTGGATAAACCGAGCTTGGTGGACTGGGTCATTCGGTTCTGTCCCAGCACCCTGGTTCACTCCCTTAAGCCACTCTCGCTAGCAGCACAAGAGGACAAGAACAATCTTCCCCATTAGCAGGCAGCACCTGCTACATTCTGTGATGAGCAGCGTTCATTTCTACTGGCATACGCACACACACACAAACTTAATAAGTATAATGGTAATGACCTGTGCAAGCCCAAAATACCGACTGGCAGTTGCTTCACCTAAAATGGATAACCAGAGGTCTGGTCTGTGAACCCACAGCCATTTGCAGCTCTGCCCAACTTGTCTGTCCAGATCGTTTACGTGGATAACAGCTCTTTTAACCTTGGGAGAGTACTGTTTTCCAATATCGGGTGCCAAGATAAATACTTGCAGTGCATAAACTGACGAAACAGCCATCTATTTCTTGTCAAGAGATAATGCTCTCCTTCCCAATATGGCCTTGAAATGCCCATTAATAGTTTGACTATTGAGTTATTTATTTCCATAATCTTGATTTGGGGTAACTGGGAAGCTCTGCAACATATAACCGTAACACACCTTACAAATGTAATGCCTTATTTAAACAGCCTTGGAATGAGCACACAATGAGTGTTGTTCAAAGTAAATGGAAATTAAAATGTTTACCATTTATTGAAGACATCTTGGACCCTTTTTTAAGTTGTGTCTGTAAAATAACTTTCTTCTGAAAAGCAGACATGGTGGCTATGCAAAGAGAAATCCCCTAAAACACATCAGCTGTACAGATGCCTCATCTGCTGAGAGTGAGCTGTGGTCCAGGCTGGACTGTGTCAGAGAGGGGTCTCTGAGGCTGACTTTGCACTTCAGGAACGATCACCTCAGTTTGCTGGTCAGTAAATACTCAGGGAAATCAAGCATCTTCCTCTTCCTCTGCATTATTTTCTTCTCATGAAGGAGAAGCTCACTTTTGTTTAATGGACCAAAGAGGGCTGATGAAGATTCTATTGATGTTGCCAGGAGCCTGACATGAGGAACTTTTCCTCTTGTTCCATGATACACAAAAGCATCACTGTAGCCACTGAAGATGAAGCATAGGCCATTATGTCTCTTGTATAAAAATTACATTAAAAGAGGAGTCAGGGTCGGGGGAGGGAGAATCTCATATACTAATTCATAGGCTGGCATTTATAACATCTATTTCCTTTTTTCTCAGTCTCAGCCACAGCAAACCTCTAAGTCCAATCTGAGTGTCCCAGGGAACACGCAATCTGCGAAGTCTCTGTCTAGAGGACAATGTGGGTCTCAACAAGCACTGTGACTGCAAAAGACGGGGGGACCCCCAATATAAATGCCACTCACTTCCGACAGAGGATGTGTATTTGGATAAAGAAAAAGCTTATTTGTTGGTAATCTGTAATGATAGATCTGGATTAATGACAGACCGGAAACAAAGGATCCTTGTGAGAATGTACACCTCTTTCGATAAGCCCAATATACCAAGTCATTTATTGCTCCACGTACATGGGAGCACTAAACACCTAGGCGAGGATTGATCAAAGACTGAAAAGCCTAAAACCCCAAACCTGACTTCCACAAATATGTGATCCAAACTGCAGGACAATGGGACATCTTGCAGGGCCACAGGTACTTGGGGTAATGGTTTCACATTTCTTTCACTTTTGTTCATCATGATACACAGCTATGTCTTCATCACAACTAGAAACGTTATTTGTGCTTGCCCTTGCCTGACAGACTTTATAATTATTAGGTGGTTTGGTACTCATGTGTTTGCCTAAGTGCACACTGGTATTAGAATAAATAAGATAAAATAAAATAAAATCCGCCTGAGATCACCTGAGTAATTGATCAAAATTAATAACCACATTGGAATTAAAAGTCTGAAATTTGCCTCCAACAAGAAAACCATGCCTATGTTTTCATTTCCCTTAATTTTGACTAGCATTTGTAAATCGGAGCAACTCAGGCTGCAGCAGTTCCTAATGAGAGAAAAAGCAAAGCAGAAATATTTCTGTCAGAAAAGAAACTTTGAGAAAAAGAAGGAAAGAAAAAAATGAACAAAAGAGGCTCAGACAAACACTTAGCAAAGCCATACAAAAAGAACTTTATCTGGTCCTCAAGTGACCAAGCATGAGTGTACAAATGCAATAAGGTATATATGTGTGCATAAGATGCACAAAATGAATTCTAACTGGTTTATCCTGCTCTGTGGATGTCCTGGTAACTGGGCTAATGAGACCAATAAACTGCCCTGAAAGATTGAAAACTGTCATTTCCGAGATTTCAAGACTTTGAAAAATAATCTGCCAGGGAAAAGTACAGTAATTGAAGTGGTGCCGTGAATTAAAACGCTGGCAGCACAGGTTGAATGCACTAATCTCGTGGGATGACAAATAACCGCGTTTATTCAACAAAAATGTTCAGCCTAGTAGCGCCTCCCCAATAAAAGCAATCCATAGAGTGTCAGGCTTCCTACAGGCAGCACAGCACTGCTACCCAATTCCTGATAAATGAATACTCCTATTTAATTATTTAAAAGACCATCACTTTCAACATTGATAAAAAGTCATAATTATCAAAATGGCTTAAAAGAACCAGCCTTTTACTTTGCTGACTCTGTCCTGTGGAAAGAGACATCACATTTATGTATTAAAGCCGCTCTCTCAATAAATAGGTGATAATGCAAAAACCTGGTTATGCATTCCAAGGACAGCACGTTTGATAAGTGCTGCATGAGGCATCCAAAGTAAATGTCAATTCTTTTCTAGCATTAATGGCAGAGACAGACAGTACCTGTATTTCCGCTGTGTATTTATCATCACGATTCTGGAAAATATAATTGGAACTCTTCATTCCCATGAACATGCATTCCCTGAATGCAGAACTAAACAGAATGACAAACCCAGCTCCTACCAAATTCTCCCTAAGAAGGATGAAATGAGAATCATGCCAGTTTAATACCTTTTATTGTGAATGTTAGGGGTGTGGAGCCCATGAGTTTAACAGCCTAGGTTACTGGACCTACTAGAATGCTTCTCACTGAATCCCAAAATAGAGAGGTAATGAAACTATGCCTCCCCAAAAGAAGCCACACAAAGCGCATTCTCTGGGGAAAATGAAGCAAGATAGAGGCAGCTGAATACTGGCATGAATATGTCAAATAGGAAAGTTAATTAAAAGTTGAAGTGAATGGAAACCCCTGCAGTACCTGCCAGCTAAGAAGGCAGGACACAGGCACACAGCCACACTCCAGTGCTTTGCTTTCAGGGGCCCGCTGTCCTATAACAACTAAAGCCTCTCAAGATTGACTCCAACTCCAATATACAAGTCCTACGTTCTTCCATTCTGTACTGGAAACACAAAACTTTGCTAAAATGTGGACTACAGCATTTTATATAATCAAAAATATCCTCTTTATAAGGAACAAACAGATTGCTATTCCTGTGCTCAGCAAAGAAAAAAATAGAAAAAATAGGAAAAGTCTGGCAGTGGATACCAAATATATTATCATAAGCTAAAGTAATGAAAGCCACGGTATTAAACAAAGAAACAACTGATGAAATCTTCTCGTTTCTAAAGCCATGGCAGTGAGGTACATTGTTAAATAGCTATATTTACATTGAGGAAATCAGTGATAATACTGCTACCTCGAATTATATTACCTAATAAAAACCTGTTACCAAAATGGCAGTTTTCCCAGTCTCCAAACACTTTAAAATTGGTGGTCAATTACTATTTAACTTATATTCATAATTACTATTTTGTAAAGTTTTTGCCTTAGTGCAAAAATTACTACACTCCCATTCTAAAAATGAACATCCCGCATCAATTCACAACATAAAGTGTCAATTAGAAAAACTACATAGAGTACATAAATCTGTACAGTGGTATACAATATACCTTACTTAACTGAAAATCAACTTTAAATGTCCATGCCTTAAAAGTATGATTACAGACTCTTACACAACACCTTTGAGTCCCCTTACTACAGTGTTAATGCATTTATCAACCAAGTTTTCTAACTCATTTCAAGAGTATCTTAATTGTCAAGGATGCAGTGATGTGATGGAAGGGTGCATAGAGTTGTGACTCAGAGGAGTAATTCCTCATGCAAACGGCCAGAAACTTGAAAATAAGCAAGAGAAAGGCAACTGTCTCCTTGCTTTTCCAAATGATGTTATGCCTCCCCCAACTCTGAGCACCTCACATCCTTTCTCATTCATACTCTGAGCTCTCGAAATCAATTTTCTTTGCTGATTATAAAAATACAATCATATTTGGAGGCAACGCGCCAAGACAGCCAACAGGTACCTCCCCAAGTTGTCTAACATGCCCTGCCCCATCATTCATGGAAGTCCTTGCCTAGCAAGCCAAAGCCCTGGGTATCGCAGGACTCCATGGCCGGTGACTGCAATCCAAATGCAAGAGCAAATGCCCACCCCAGAACCTAACGCCCACCAACACCTCACCTTCCCCATGCATCAGATTACAAAATGTCAGGCAACAGCAAGAAATGACAACAAAGCCACAAACAGCTGGAAATAATTACCCAGTTGTCAAGCTGCAAACATGACAAAAGCAAAGCGAGGCTTGTGAATACAGTATCAGAAAGGATGCTGATAAGGTAAGAGAAGCATTTTAGCTTTTTCCAATTTGCTATTATAGAGTAGCCAATAATATGGTTGATGGGATTTTGTGCAGTGGTGTGTGTGTGTGTGTGTGTGTGTGTGTGTGTGTGTGTGGTGTGTTAACTTCGGAGAGAAGGAAAAAATATATTTCATGTGCTCCTACAAAATGTGAGATACAAGATATGTAAGCACAGCCCGCCCCCCCAAAAAAAGTTCACAGGCTCTGAAGGGTTACTTTCAGAGTTGTTACAACTACAACGTGCAGATGAAAAATATTTCTTTAAAGTTATACAAAATGTTCTCTTCTTTAAAAGCATAAGCAAAATACACAGGCAATGCAATAGGCCAGCACTCTTCACATAAAACATCTGACACGCAGGCAAAATGCCAAAGCTGAGTACAGACTGGTCCAGATTAAAAGAACACTAGCAAAAAAGGCAACTCCTATAAACTGAGAGGCAGGTCACAGGTATGTAAGTTATCACTGACCATAAAGGCACATCATAACCTCAAGTTTTTATCAACTGCCTATAATTCAATGAACTCCGTCCCCAAATAACAGAGTTGTGGTAAGTCTTTCCATGGTTTCAGAGAATATGGCTATTGGCAATTTTTAAGCCAGGCTAACCTCTGTCATTCCATTGTGGGCTGATGCTTCATTACGATATTTGGATTTCATGTGACAAACTGTTTCATATAATGTCCCCAAAAACTCTACTCTCTAAAGCAGAATGCCATAAATAAAATACGTACTTGGTTACCAGGCAGCATGCATGACACATATGTTACATTGGCCCAAAAAGCACATTTTAAAATACTTAAAAGTTAACTTAACAATTTAAGCTTTTTGTATCAGAGAATTATCCCCTAAAGGCCAATTTTATTTTCTGTCTTTGAGAGAATTCTTGGATTAATCCTGTTGATTTGTTACCTTGAAATTCTTTTAAGCCCTCTAATCTCTCCTCCCAGCCCATTTTTTCCCCTTTTTTCTTGGAGGGGAGGGCGAAAGACCATATATCTCACAATGTAATTTTAAGCATAATGCTGCCTGTTTGAATTAAAATTGATGCAGCTTCTGATAAAAGCCTAATAATCAATTCTGCATTCTCATTACTCTCCAGAATATATGGATGCAGACCAATTTCTTAAGTTTGTGGACTGCTCTCATAGGTTATTACCCAGCAGTGCAGCTGAGTGGAAAGATAACCACATTCATTCTCCTTATCTGTAATGATGTAATGCATCCCAGCCCTGAGTCTAGATGATTGGGGAATAATGGGATCGTACAACTGCGGGGATGACAAACAATAGTGCAGCATCTTTCTCTGATATACTGAACCCCAGCCTCCAACGCAGCAAGGTGAAAGACATCATAACAGGCACTGATTCTGCCCCTTGGATGAAGTTAGCGTTTTTTGGCCGGAGGAGCATCTGCTCTCACACTGAAACAGCAATACCGACACTGAGAGGAGAGCCATGCAAAAACACTCTGTTTCCGAGCCCCAGCCAGGACAGTGCCAGTGAGTATCCTCCTTTTCTTTGTGTTTAGAACCAAGTGTCATCTAAAAATAACCGGTTCGTAGGGAGAAGTCACTGCACAGTACATTGCCAAGAAACGGAGGATCAGAGACACCTCTGATAACTGATGCTGCTCGGGGTTCACGTTTGTTTGGAAAACTAAATCTGCCTCCATTTTCTGTGCTGGAAAAATCATCGCTTCCTGCCACCACAGAAACCTTACCTTCTGCAGAAGCTGGGAGCCGGAGTACTTAGCTGCAATAGATTTTATCTCTCCCCCAAAAGCAGAGGCCCAGAGCTTCACCCTGCAGGGAGAAAGGGCACAGGAACAAATGTAACACCATGTCACAGTCAACACGCACGCATACGCACACACGGGGCTGTGGCTGAAGGAGCCAGGCGGTATAACATTGGAGAAAAAAAAAAAGACAGAAAAATTGCCTTGGTAGAAACTGCCAGCACCAAACTGCAGAGCGCAGCGCGGGAGGGGGCCCGAGGGGGTCACATAGTTCAAAATGCGCAAAGTGTCCCAGGCTCTCCGGAAAGATCACTGAATTTTATTTGAATAATTGCCTGAGAACTTGACCACCCAAACTGAGCATCACCTGGCAAAGATTAGTCGAAAGAAATCCACCCATCCCCCCCTCCCCAAAAAGAAGTGAGATGGCAAGATAGCAAAGAAGGGGTAAATAAACGGCCCATGGAAGTTGCATGCGGTAAACAGGCTTCAAAGTTGGTGCTGTCGCCGGCGGTGAGCCTCTCCAGGTCTCCCTCGCAGCCCGGGGAGGGGGCGAGGGGATCCCACCCCAGTCTCACCGCCCCACGCGGGTCCCCGCCGGCAGGTGCTAGAGGCGAGGCCGACGCCCGAGGCAGGTCTTGCCGGCCGCACCTGCAGGAGCCCAAACTTGGGCACAGCGAGTCGCGGGCGGCAGGGTACCCTCCCCGGGCGGCGCAGGACCTGGCACTTACACGGAGAGCGGGATCTGCTGCTCCGAGCGCACCACGTCCCCCAGCGCAGCACAGAGAAGCGCGGCGGTCAGGAGCGCCGAGGCCCCCCGGGACGCGCGCCGCTGCGAGCCCGGCCCGGCCATGCTAGGCTCCCTCCGACGCGCCGGCGGCGGCGACGAGAGCGGCAGCGGGGAGCTGCGCCGAGCGGGCGGTGGGCGAGCGCGCAGGGTTGCCTGCTCCACGCCGCCCCGCCTGCCTCTCGCGCGCCGGGCGCACTTGGGGAGCAGAAAAAGGAGCGGAGCGGGGAGGGCGGAGAGGAGGAGGGAGGGGAGAGAGGTGGAGAGGGAGGCAGGCGGGGGAGGAAGCAGGGAGACACGCCTCTCGCAGCGGCGGCCGCCCGGCCCCGCCTCGGCGGCTCAAGGAGTCCGGCCGGCCGCGGCGGGAGGGTGGGAGGCGCCGCGCGGGCGGGGACTTGCAAACTCCAGTGTCCTTGGCCGCGGCTGAGCGCGCTGTGCCCCGCCCGGCCCACTGCGGCCGCCGAGTTCTTTACAACTCCGCAGTCCGCCGCCGTGGGCGCCACTCTCGGGCTGGCCCCGGGCCGGACCCCGCAACCCCCCGCCCATAGCCGGTTGGGGGGCGGGGCGCAGGCGGGAGGCTAGGGCCCGGCCGGGTAACAGGCGGCGGCGGGTCGGGTCCTGCGGAGCACAGAGGTGGCGCGACCCCCGTTCCCGCCGCGCAGTTTCCCGGAGGGCAAGGGGTGCAGGGAAGAGGCCAAAGTCTGAGGAAGGGGCCGGGGCTCGCCGCGGCGGACTGGGTCGGGCAGGGCGGAGTGCGGTGGGGATGAGAGCGGGGCTCGGCTGTCTGGCGCGGGCGCTGCTGCGTGGCCGCCCGCGGCTGCTCCTCCGGCCGCAGCGCCGACCAGGGAAGGCGCGGAGGGCGGCGCTGCCGGCGCGGCGCTGGCGCACGAGCGCGGGGCTCCCGGTTTCGGGCCGCAGCGGGGCCTCCCTGGCGCGCCTGAACCCGGGCCGGGCTGCCGAGCAGCTCGCGCTCTGGCCCGCTAGGGCCCGGGGTCCGCGCGACTGCGGCGAGTTGGGGGGTCGGGAGGGGAAGCACTGCTTCTCCAAGTCTATCCTGACTAGCGGACTCCCTGGATTTCGGGAGTAAGAGAGTCCTCTGAGGCTCGGGGGCTCACCCGCTCCCCACTCGGACCCCCACCCGCTGGGCAGGAGGCGCGGTCGAGCGGCTAGCCTAGGCAGGGGCGAGGAGGAAGGAAGTCGGGGAAGCCCTGGGCGTCCGGGGAACCAGGCTTCCCCGCAGCCTCTCTCGCCGCCGTCCTCAGCCCGGGACCCGGCTTCGGAACCCCGGCCTCTGCGAGAGGGAGGTCTGGGTGTGACTGGGAACTTTGTGGGGCCCTCGCGCCGACCGGCAGTAAAGACCGACCCGGGCAAGGCTGAGTCATCCTTGACC
Organism: Hyperoodon ampullatus; assembly: GCF_949752795.1. Classification (NCBI taxonomy): domain Eukaryota; kingdom Metazoa; phylum Chordata; class Mammalia; order Artiodactyla; family Ziphiidae; genus Hyperoodon; species Hyperoodon ampullatus. The sequence continues at coordinate 35,570,489 of NC_136923.1, forward strand.
TGCCGAGCGCAACTCGACTGACCCCCGGCAAGCCGCGCGCTTCTGATGCCGCGGGGTCTCCCGGGGCGTCCGCCGCCTGGGTTCGCCTGGTTTGTATGACTCCCCTACAAGGGCTTTGGGACCTTCCCCGGCACCAGTCTTCTGCCTCAACGCCCTCAGCTTTCAGGGGAGAGAGCAAGGGTGGGCTCCAGTTTCCTTCTGGTGCTTCCGGGCGAGAATCTAGGCCGGCTCTCCTGCCCGGCATCCCTGCAAAAAGTTACCCCAGCAGATGTGGGGCTGGATCTCAGAGTTGACTGAGCGGGGAGAAGGACCGCCCAGGGGCCCTTGGTGTTTTTGCTGAGTGCGGGGAGAGCCCGGGCTTCAGTGGGCGGGTCGTGTTCCCACCTCGGGGCGCAGCTCTGGGAACAGGCCCCACCCGGGAAGCGCCAGGTGCTTCCCGCCCACGGGCAGCATCTACAATCTCCATGGATGACTAACCGGTTATAATGAATTATCCGCTTCTGTGCACACCTTCCTTCTATGGAAGTGTGCTAGCAGTTTCAAACGGAGACAAGCGCGGCCTGACCCCAGGGCAAAGGGTCCGGATGGCTTTGCCGCTCAAATTGGGGGCTGGGAGAAAAATAATTTTCCTGTCAGACCCCAGGAGCCTTCTTTCTAAATGAATGAATAAGTGTGTGAGTGAGTGAAAGCATACTAGTACTTATTTGTAAGCCTACAATCCACTACTAATGTAATATCTATATGATAATGGCCTTCATGCATTCCCTCATTCATCCAGTGAATAACTGTCGAGCCTCTCTGTGACAGGACCGTAGGGTGTGCTGGAGACCCACTGATGAACAAATCAGACACCTGCCCTCAAGGAGTTTATACACTATTAAGGGAGACAGGCTTTACTCCAAAAGTCATAATGATAAATGCATAATTATAAACTTTGACAAGAGGTCAACTATAGTATGCATGAAGAAAAAGTACCTGTAATGTCCATATTATTGTTATGCCTATTAACTGATGAGAAAATTGAGGCACAGCAAAATCATACAGCTTAGTCATATATAAACAACCACTTGACTGCTGGACTATATTGAGAGCCACTTGGGCATCAAGGTCATGATGACATTTTATGATGAAGTCATTATTCTCTGCCAGCCTTATGTAGGTGAACATCACAGGCATTTGGGGGCAACTGGAGAGGAACGGGGAGAGGAGCCCTGGCACAGGAAATCACAGCCCTAGAGAATCACAGCACCCTGAGCATTTGTAACTTATACATGGACCATCTTAAACAGAGCATTATGCACAACACATTTAAGAAAGATCCCACTAGACACTTCCTACTCTCTCAAAAATAAAAAATATTTAAACTATCTGATATTAATAAAATCAGAGCTCAAAGTGTCACAGATTTGAAGTCCTATCAGTTACTAACTCTGTCATCCTTTCCAGAATCACAAAAATCAGTGCTGAAAGGGATCTCTCAGCCTTCTAGTGCCATACTCTTATTTAACAGAAGGGGCTCAGAAAGGTTTAGCCAGTAGTCCGAAGACACCCAACCACTTAAAGGAGGGTCTCCAAACCAAAGCAGGGGGTTCGTACAGCCACATCAGGACAAGGAACCAAGAAAGCCTTCGATTTGCCAAGTGCAGCCCCAGGCATCTGGTCCTACTTGCCATTTTCATCCAAAAGCCTATATTTCAACACCCAACTCTCAATGAAGCATTGAATCCAGCCAATGAACATTTCATTGGCAGACCTGCAGACTCTGTCCCATCAGCTGAGGATATTGCACTTGTTCTGCCACAACAAAGAGCTGCTGGAGGGGTTTGAGCAGAAGTGAAACATGTTGAAACAGAGGTGAGTGTTTTAGAAATGCTCACCTGGTCCTGGTCTAAGGAATGGGTTCTAGAGGAGACCCCAAAGCAGCCATTCTCAGAACAGGAGAAGGCATTGCCCCTGGCGGCATAATGAATCACTGGGACTTCTCTGTTTGTCACAATGACTTGGAATCCTACTGGCATTTCATGGATGGGAGCAGGACAGTCCCACACAAAGAAGAATCATCCTGTGTCCCACTGGACTTTCAAAGGACCCACTGGACATTCAGATAGGAGAAAAATCTGCTTATAATCACCTGAATCTAGAACTTAAACGCATTTTATATATAAGTACAAAGGAGCTTTTGCATAGTTTTAATAAACACTGAATTTTCCAGGAATGCAACTGCAGTGTAATAAAGAGAAAGTTGTCTTCTGTTTTGTTCAGAACCTTACCAAAAAGGTTTTGTTTGCTTCTTTGTTTGGTGCTTCACCATTTTGGAAAATCACTTCTCCAACTGCAGCTGTGCTTATGGATCCTGAGTCACCAATAGAGCACCTCTGTATCAGTCTGCATTTGGGGCTGTGGCATTCCTATTTAGTCTGCTTACAGGCACAAGTACACAAGCACTTCACATAGTGAAATGCTTCTTATTTTATTATAAATTACTTTTATTTATCTTTGATATTACCAGATGAAGCATCATATTGATTTTTTGGTTTTAATTCTGACTTTGAGTAGGTTATATTGTCTCAGAATTTCATATCAGAATGATAATGGGGAGTGAAGATCTATTGCTTTATATTAGAAACACCATTGAAAGGCTGTGATGTTGCTGGTGGGGATACAAAATGGTTCACCCTGAAGGAGCAAAATGACAAATGCTTTAACCTTTGACCCAGCAATCCCTCTTCTGTAAATTTATCTTACAGTTGCTAAATGATGTACATGTGCAGTTATTCATTACCGCATTATCTCTAAGAGCAGAAGACTGGAAGCAACCCAACTGACTATCAGTACATAATTGGTTAAAGAAACTGGTGCATCCACACAATGGTATATTATGCAGCTATTTAAAAAATGAGGATGCTTTCTATATATGGATGTGAAAAGATCTCTAGAGGGACTTCCCTGGTGGCACAGTGTAAGAATCTGCCTGCCAATGCAGGGGACATGGGTTCGATCCCTGGTCCAGGAAGATCCCACATGCCACGGAGCAACTAACCCCGTGTGCCACAACTACTGAGCCACTACTCTAAAGTCCACGTGCCTAGAGCCCGTGCTCCACAACAAGAAAGCCACCGCAATGAGAAGCCCACGCACCGTAACGAAGAGTAGTCCCCGCTCACCACAGCTAGAGAAAGCCCGTGCACAGCAAGGAAGATCCAACATAGCCAAAAATAAAATTAATTAATTAAAATAAAATAAAAAAGATCTCTAGAGTATATTTAAAAAAAATTTTTAAAGCACGGTACATAGCAGGGTATATGGCATGTTGCCTTTTTTTAAGATTTATTTATTTATTTATTTTTGGCTGCATTGGGTCTTCATTGCTGCACGTAGGCTTTCTCTAGTTGCAGTGAGCAGGGTCTACTCTGCGTTGCGGTGCACTGGCTTCTCATTGCTATGGCTTCTCTTGCTGTGGAGCACGGGCTCTAGGCGTGCAGGCTTCAGTAGTTGTGGCACGCGGGCTCAGTAGTTGTGGTGCACGGGCTTAGTTGCTCCACAGCATGTGGGATCTTCCCGGACCAGGGATAGAACCTGTGTCCCATGCATTGGCGGGCGGATTCTTAACCACTGCGCCACCAAGGAAGCCTCACATTGCTTTTCTGTAAGAAAGGGGGGAAATAAGATTACATATTTTTATTTGCTTAAGAAAACAATGGGAGATACACAGGAAACTACTAATAGTTACTCCCTGTTGGGCGATTAGGAGGAACAGAGTAGATGAGGACGGGATTCAGAGTGACACTTCACAATATCTATCATTTTAAATCATTTTTATTTTTGAGCCTTGTTAACCTATTACTTATTCAAAACAATAAGAAGACAAATGTTCATAGCTCTTGGAACAGTTCAGACACTGGGGCCAGAGCTGGAGTGAAAGGAGTGGTCATTGGGATGAAATGTGCGAGACACTTAGAGTCCTTGATCCCCTACAGAGGTGTTTCTCAAGCCCTCAGAGGTTCTGATTCAGTAGGTTCAAGTTGTCTCAGGAGATGGAGGGGCATCTGTGTTTCTAATAAGCCCCTCAGAGGATTCTGATGCTGGTGGCCATGAACCACTGTTGGCAAGCATGCGGTTTCTTTTACATGAAATGTAGTGTAAAGCCGAGTGGCATTATGGACTTCGGGTTCAAACAAACCTACATTCAAGTCATGGCTCACCCTCACATCAGCCGTGAGAACTGGGCAAGTTACCCAACCTTTCTGAGCCACATTTTTTCAACCACAAAAGATGGATAACAACAGCACCAGAGAGCAGATATCACACAGACATAAAGAGGGTGCAATGGGACGATGCAGCTAATAATTCAACAAATGTTCATTACTGCTTCCATTCTGCAAATACAGCAAGATTTCCACACCTGGGCTATTGCCCTGGCTCACTTTGCCTTGGAGGGCCAAAGCTTCCTGCGTCACCATCACCATGCACACACATACACACGCACAGGACCCACCTCTGCATCCCCGCCACACTGCCCAGCCCACACTGCTCTACGCCAACCTCCATAAAGACATCCCTTCCCCTCGCCCCTCTCAAATACATTCCTTTTTCTTCCTATGGTAACTAGAGCCCTCTTTTCAAAGACAAAAATCAGACCATAGTCATTCCCCTGCTCAAAATCCTCCAGTGGGTTTCTGTTTCCAATTAAAATACAGGCTCCTAACCAAGGCACCCAAGGCCCTTGACTCCCACCCCCCGCCCCACCGCAGCCTCACTTCCATCTCTCTCCCCTTTGCTCACTGTGCTCCAGCCAGTCTCCTTGGAGTTCCCAGCAAACGCTGAGCTCCTTCCCACATTTGGGCCTTTGCATATGCTGTGCCCTCTGCCTGGATGACTGTTTCTCACTGTATTCAGGTCCCTGCTCAAATGTTTCCTTCGTGGGGAGAACTTCCCTGACCCATCCCCAAACCCCAATAAAGGAGAAACACATACACACACACCCATTCACACACATACCCCCATACTCACACACTCATACACCTCTGTGCTCTTACCTTGCTTCAGTTTTCTTCCTAGCAGTTATCACTACTGATAGAGTGATTTACTTGTTTATACTATGTCTCCCCCATTGGATGGGATGTGCCCATCTTCATCACTGAGACTATAATGACTTCAGCAAGGCCTTTGATATTAGCTGGGGCTCTATAAACATCAACTAAATGGCTAGAACAGGTGTCAGCTTGAAATTCCTTTCTCCCAAGTTCCTGCCTGTTTCCGTCTTCCTCAGGGTCTAGCATCCATCTCACACAAGACAGAGGCTTTTAAAAAGCACTAGATTTGCCAAGATGGAGAGAATCAGGGAAACTGTTCTTCTGGGGAGAAATGCTCAGTCACATCTCTGTGGGAAGATGCTGGTTGGAAGAAGAAAAGAGAGACAAGGAAGACTTCTCAAAAGTTTAAAAACACGATGAGAATGGCTCACTGAATGCTGGGGGGGTTTTTTTTTGGCTACGTTGGGTCTTTGTTGCTGCACGTGGACTTTCTCTAGTTGCGGTGAGCAGGGGCTACTCTTCGTTGCGGTGCGTGGGCTTCTCATTGCCGTGGCTTCTCTTGTTGAGGAGCATGGACTCTAGGCACTTGGGCTCTAGAGCGCAGGCTCAGTGGTTGTGGCACACGGGCTTAGTTGCTCCACGGCATGTGGGATCTTCTCGGACCAGGGCTCGAACCCACATCCCCTGCATTGGCAGGCGTATTCTTAACCACTGCGCTACCAGGGAAGCCCTGAATGCTGTTTTTTAAGCTATCAGAGGAAAGAAATTTACTTGTCATCTTCAGAATTCTATTTATTGTACAATGGTGACATTATTTCCAGGCCCGCAGTGGTGTTCAGGGTGCAAACTTGTGCCAAGGAGACCACTGTGAGCCAGAAGTGTTCCACTCTTAGAAGATATATTCTGGGCTTTGGAGATGTCGGAAATGCAGCCCTTGGAAAAGATAGCCCTGAAGACAGTGTCAGGTTCACTGTGCCCAACCTCCTTGCATGGAGTAGGCATTAAGGCAGCTTCAGCTGGATTGCACCAAACTAGATGACCCTTTCAAACATTTCTGAATCTTCCACTGGACTGATAAGAGCTCTTGAATTCCCAACACAGGAAAAGGCTATGGGTGGGCATGTAGGTACTTTGTGCTAGATGTGTCCCCTCTATCTAAGAACTGTCCCCAACTCTGAGAAGGTTGTCCTTGGTGAGTGGCACAGGCCTATCCCAGAAGAAGGAACCAGAAGGACAAGCTGGCCATGGAGCAGCTCATCCAAGCCTAGAGATGTGCTGGCACACACATGTTAGAGGCGGCTGGCCCCCTACTACTCAGGGGTGGGGACTGAGTGTGCCAGGCTGTGTGCTCTCCCAGCCCTCTTCTGTCCACCTCCAAACCCACACTGGGAACCCCCACAACTTTTTTTCATGGAAAGCAGGGTAAATGTGTATTTAAATGATTTAAATGATTCAGTGATTTTTTTTCACTTTTTTTTTTACATCTTTATTGGAGTATAATTGCTTTATAATGGCATGTTAGTTTCTGCTGTATAACAAAGTGAATCAGCTATACATATACATATATCCCCATATCTCCTCCTTCTTGCATCTCCCTCCCTCCCACCCTCCCTATCCCACCCCTCTAGGTGGTCACAAAGCACCGAGCTGATCTCCCTATGCTATGCGGCTGCTTCCCACCAGATTCAGTGATTTTTTTAATTAAAGTATAGTTGATTTACAATGTTGTGTTACCCCACAACTTTTTATCGAATACGTGATTCTCTGTGTGTCTATGTGAGTATACATTATGTATATTGTAAATATATATATAATTATACACTCATATTGAGATGTTCTGCACATATATACATATATATTATACATTATGACCATATATATACACATATGTATATTATACACGTATCCACACACGTGTATGTATATGTGTGCAGCATATCGTGATATGACTGTATGAGTGTGTGTGGGCGGGTGTGCGAGTCTGTGTATGTGACTGTGTGAGTGCCTGCACGCGTATGTGATTGTATATGTGAGTATATAGATGTGATGTTTTGTGCATGTCTGTGACTGTGCATATGTGTGCCTGTGAGTAATCATAACATCGCAGTTATCTGGTCTTCAAAAAGCAATCAGTCCTAGGGCAAGGCAGGTCTGGCATTCAATTGAGGAGATTCCTTTAAACCAGTTCTACCTTGGTCCTTGGAGAACAGTGGCCTCACACACGCAGTGACACATCTTCTCAGCAACCACTCTCCAGGCAAGAGAAGAATGCTCGTGTGAAACGAGAAGCCCTTAAATGAACAGTTGCAACATATGCCGAGCCTACTATTCTGGTTTTGTTTTACATTCAAAACATCAAGCCAAATGGAGAAAGAGAAGAAAGTGTTCACGCATAGCACACCTTCTAATTATCTGAATCTAAAGTTGCCTGTTTTCATATAGGGCAGACTGCCTTCTGGAGGTTAGAGATGTAAGAAAATGTCTTTCCAGAATTGAATTCATTTCTTTGGGAAAATCTTAAAAACAAGATTTCTAACTGTCCACCAAAGAGAACTGGTTAAATTAATCACAGTTTATCACATAATTGAATTTCATAAAGCCATTAAAAAAGGATAAGATGACTTCTGTGTACTGACATGCCCACGTGCCAAGTGAAAGTGTTAACTGGAAAAAAACAACAGGTTGTAGAACAATATGTGCAGTATAAACCCATTTCTGTTTTCTTTTAAATGTAGGTATAGGTATAGGTGTAAGTATAGGTATGGCCGTATCATACTATACATCTTCTGAGTGTGTAAGTATGGAACAAACCAGAGAGTCACATGCTAAACTATCAATGCTCGGTAACTCTAGAAGAAATTGTTGGGAAGTTGAAGTGAAACATTTCACTTTTTACTTTCAGCATTTTGGCATTGTTTGAATCCTTACAAAAAGCATGGAGAGTAAAAGTATGAGTATGGAGAGTACAGACAGTTAGGTGGAGTATGTCAAAACCGATACATGTTTTCTGAGTTGAGAAAATGACCACGTCAGCAGGACCAGATGGCAATGTAGCCTGGATAGTGGCCCCTGACCTCCTTATAGTGCATGCATTTGTGGCTTTCCCCTCATTGAGTTGTTTTCACTGATGACAACTGTTTTTTGAAATGTTGAATTGCAGTTGTGCAAATACCTATCACACATTAAAACATTTGTTTTCATGACCATGTCTGGGGGACAAAAGGTATGTAACCTCCAGGAATGTCAATAATCAAAAAGTAGATTTTCTGCTGTATTACTTTTATAATAAATATAAATATAATATTCAAAATTTTGCATGAAATAATCAGGTTTCAAATATAAATGGTAAACCCTCTGTTTGAAGCCAGTTTTTGGAAGATCCACCCTCAACATCTTATTGCAGGCAGCTTCTCCAGTGCCGGTCAGTAACCCCTCACACTATTCAATAAGGCTACATTTTGGAAAATAAACAACTTTTAAATAAGATACGTAAAAATCATTTAGGTTAGTACATGATCTATTTAAACACATACATTCCAAAGGCAGATGTAAGTGTGGATGAGATTAGCCACTGTTTTAAGTGCTCGTTGTCAATAGTTCTCTGTCTCTCTCTGTCTCTGTCTCTCTCTCTCTCAGCATGGACTAGAGTTGGCAGTAAGCACTGAGCATTAATTTCCTGTTGGGAAAAGAGGACTCTAGATCTCAGCTCATTTATTTATTTATAATTTATTTTATTTATTTATTTATTTTTGGCTGCATTGGGTCTTCGTTGCTGCATGCGGGCTTTCTCTAGTTTCAGCGAGCGGGGGTTACTCTTTACCCCTGTAAAGGTAGCGGGGGCTACATTTTCCACCTATAATTGAAATATGGCAAGAGGTCTACTTTTACCACTTCTATTTAATATCGTACTGTAATTTTTTTTTCTTTTTTTTTTTTTTTTTTGCAGTACGCGGGCTTCTCACTGTTGCGGCCTCTCCCATTGCGGAACACAGGCTCCAGATGCGCAGGCTCAGCAGCCATGGCCCACGGGCCCAGCCACTCCGCGGCATGTGGGATCCTCCCGGACCAGGGCACGAAACCCTGTCCCCTGCATCGGCAGGTGGACTCTCAACCACTGCGCCACCAGGGAAGCCCCCGTACCGTAATTTTTAACAGTGCAATAAGGAAAGAAAAATATTGGAAAGGAAGAAGTAAAATTTTCATATGACATGGTTGTATATGTACAAGACTCCATAGAATCTATTTTTTAAAACATACAAAAAAATAAAAACTACTAAAACTAATAAGTAAACGTAGCAAGATCACAAAGTCAATATATAAAAATCAACTGCATTTATATGTATCAGTAACAAACAATTAAAATGAAATTTAAAAAATAACACAGGCACATAGGAACAAGTCTAAGAAAAGATATGTAAAATTTTTATATCAAAAACAACAAAACATTCTTGTGAGAAATTAAAGAAGGCTTAATAGAGTTAAACCATTAATATTATTAAGATGTCCATTTTCCCAAAACTGATCTCTTAATTCATCATAGACACAATACAAATCCCAGAAAACATTTTTATAAAAGTTGAAACACTGATTCTAAAAATGCAAATAAAAAGCACCTAGAATAGACAAAATGATCTTGAAAAAGAAAAACAAAGTTAGAAGATTTACACAAACCAACTTTGAAACTTATAAAGGTACAGTATTAAGACAATATTGTATCGATGTAGGTATAGACATAAAGATAAATAGAATGAATAGTGAGCCCAGACACAGACCCATACTTATAAGGTCAATTGATTTTCAACAAAGGTTCCAAGTTAATTCAATCGGGGAAAGAATAGTGTTGTGTATAATTGGAATCCATATGGAAAAACATGAACCTCAGCCCTTGCATCCACTGTACACAAAAATTAACTCAAATGGGTTATAGATATGAGCCTAAAAGCTAAAACTATAAAACTTCTAGAAGAAAATATAAGAGAAAAACATTTATTGCCCTGGTGTAGTCAAAGATTACTTTATGCTCACAATAAACACTAAACCAAAAAAGAAGAAAATGATAGCTTGGACTTCAGCAAAATTACAAACACATGCTCCTTGAAAGAAACCTTAAAAAAATGCAAAGAAACAATTGAAGAGAAGACATATCTAGAATATATAAGGAATTTCTACAACTCAATATTAAGAAGATACACAATTTATAAATGGACAAAAGATTTGAACAGACACTTCACAAATGAAGATTTGTGGATGGCAAAAAAAAAAAAAAAAAAAACACCTGAAATGATGTTCATTATCATTATCAAAAGGGTAATGCAAATTTAAATCCACAATGAGATACCACTACACACCCACTAGAATTGTTAAAATTTAAAGGCAAGATAATACTAAGTGTTGATGAGGCTGTGGAACAACTGGAACTCTCATATATTACTGATAAGAAGGAATATAAAAGAATACAATCATTTTGGGAAACTTGGCCTTTTTTTATACACATAGACCTTCCCTGTTACCCAGAAATTCCTAGGTATTTACTCAAGAAAAATGAAAACACATGGCTACAAATTATACACAAATGCTCCTAGCCCCAAACTGAAAGCAACCCAAGTGTCCATTAACAGGTCAGTGAGTAAACAAATAGATTATTCATATAATGGAATGCTACTCAGCACTAAGAATGAATTACTAATACATGCAACAAACAATATGAATGAACCTCAAAAGCATTATGTTTGTATAGTATACAAAAAAAGTGTATACTATAATAATTCCAAAATAAAATATGGAAAAAACAAACAAAAACTAATCTACCATGACAAATCAGAAAATGCTTGCCCAGAAGACCTAAAGAGGCATTTCTCCAAAGAAGATATACAGATTGCCAACAAACACATGAAAGGATGCTCAACATCACTAATCATTAGAGAAATGCAAATCAAAACTACAATGAGGTATCACCTTACACCTGTCAGAATGGCCATCATCAAAAAATCTACAAACAATAAATGCTGGAGAGGATGTGGAGAAAAGGGAACCCTCTTGCACTGTTGGTGGGAATGTAAATTGATACAGCCACTAGGGAGAACAGTATGGAGGTTCCTTAAAAAATTAAAAATAGAGCTACCATACGACCCAGCAATCCCACTCCTGGGCATATACCCTGAAAAAACCATAATTCAGAAAGAGTCATGTACCACAATGTTCACTGCAGCTCTATTTACAATAGCCAGAACATGGAAGCAACCTAAGTGTCCATCGACAGATGAATGGATAAAGAAGGTGTGGCACATATATACAATGGAATATTACTCAGCCATAAAAAGAAATGAAATTGAGTTATTTGTAGTGAGGTGGATGGACCTAGAGTCTGTCATACAGAGTGAAGTAAGTCAGAAAGAGAAAAACAAATACCGTACGCTAACACATATATATGTAATCTTTAAAAAAATGGTTCTGAAGAACCTAGGGGCAGGACAGGAATAAAAACGCAGACGTAGAGAATGGACTTGAGGACACAGGGAGGGGGAAGGGTAAGCTGGGACAAAGTGAGAGAGTGTCATGGACATACACTACCAAATGTAACACCGATAGCTAGTGGGAAGCAGCCGCATAGCACAGGGAGATCAGCTCGGTGCTTTGTGACCACCTAGAGGGGTGGGATACGGAGGGTGGGAGGGAGACACAAGAGGAAGGAGATATGGGGATATATGTATATGTATAGCTGATTCACTTTGTTATAAAGCAGAAACTAACACACCATTGTAAAGCAATTATACTCCAATAAAGATGTTAAAAAAAAGAAAAGAAAATGCTTGCCCAGCTGGGAGGCACTGGGTAACTGTCTAGAAAGGGCACAAAGACACTTTCTGGGGTGAAGCAAATGATCCACATTTTGTTTTGGGTGGTGTTTGCACAGGTTAATACCATCGCCAAAACCCATAAAACTGAGCACTTAAGATCTCTGCATTTTATTGTTTATAAATTATGCCTCAATTTTTAAAAAACCTTATAGCTTTTAGATTTCTCTGTGCAATATTGTTGCCCAGCAATTATACTGTTGTTATCAAGAGATGCTGATGGATTACCATGCATTGTAATAACTGCCTTTTTGTATTACAACAATTTGTAACTTTATGAAATCTTCATAAATATGATCAATTGCAATAATAAAGTTATGAAACACTTAAAAATGACAACTGGCAGAGGGAAGTATTTGCAACTCATCTCTCGGATAAAGGGCTAATCACCCTTATATACAAGAATTCTTAAAAACTTATTTGAAAAATACTGTAAGTTGCCAAAGTAAAGATGGCTTTATTCTAGGTGTGAAGTGCTTCCATCACAAGTAGATTCCACACTTGGGTGTAGCCACTTTTCCTGTTTCTGGTTTTACTTCCATGTCTAATGGTAGTTTGGAAAAGGGGAGGGAAGGAGTGAGAAAGAGATCAGCAAGAGAGGAGGAAGGATGAGAGGGAAGGATGGAAGATAGATACATACCTATGCTTGGAAAATGTACTAGATAGACATATGTCAAAATATTGATAACAGGCAGTGAAACTATTGGAGACTTTTTTCTTCTTGTGGATTATCTGTGTTTTTACAATGACCATATATTACTTTCTGTTCATTTATAGGAAATGTTATCTTGCAAATGAGAACTATTTCTGGTGAACCTATTATATTTGCAAGTACTTTAAATAATTTTCATGGAGCTCAATTTATGAGTTGAAATTTTTTTCCTTCAACAGGCAGTGCTTTTATTATTCTTTTATCCCCACCTACCCACAGAATATAGATGAATTAAGAGAGCTTCATGAACTTTTACTTATAAATGCTGCATAATTTTATATTCCAACAGCAGAGAATATTTTTTAAAGTTCATTTAAATCTACCTAACTTATATTTGGAGTTTTCTTCTACAGTTTTCATCAGAGATGGTGCCCATATTGGTTTCTTAAAATAGATGTAGGAAAGGAATCTGCTGACAAGTTATTTGTCCTTTAAAAAAGCCTTTGTATTATATGTCAAACATGCATAAAAAATAGAGAATTATTTAGTGAGCCTTGTATAACCATAACCTAGATTGAACAAATATCTTTGTCATATTTGCTTCATCTTTTTAAAAATAAATTAGACATTGTGACATTTCATCCCTAAATACTTCAGCAAGCATTTCTAAAAAATAAAGACATCCTACATAACCACAAAACCATTTTCACATCTAACAAAATTAACTATAATTTCTCATATCATCTAATATTTATTTATTTATTAAACATATTTATTTATTTATTTGTTGTTAGCTGCGCTGGGTCCTCACTGCTGCGCGCGGGCTTTCTCTAGCTGCGGCGAGCAGGGGCTACTCTTCACTGCAGTGCACAGGCCTCTCATTGCAGTGGTTTCTGCTGCTGCGGAGCATAGGCTTTAGACACGCGGCCTTCAGTAGTTGTGGCATGCAGGCTCAGTAGTTGTGGTTCATGGGCTCTAGAGTTCAGGCTCAGTAGTTGTGGTGCACAGGCTTAGTTGCTCTGTGGCATGTGGGATCATCCCGGACCAGGGCTCGAACCTGTGTCTCCTGCATTGGCAGGTGGATTCTTAACTACTGCGCCACCAGGGAAGTCCCAAATATTTAGACCATATTCAAATTTCACTTATTGATCCCCAAAATGTATTTTTGCAGAGATTTGTTTGAACTAGGATCCACATAAGGTCCAACCAACCATTTCTTTTCTAAAATCTAGTCTTTAAATCCAGAACAGTTTCCATCATCACCACCACTTTTTTCTTTGTTAAAATAATGTTATTGCTTAAAGAAACTTGGTCAGCTATTCCATAAAAGTGTTTTCTGGCAATTTAAAGAAAGATTTGAGAAAGCCACCAAAGAACTGGTTGCAAAAATTGTCATCTCTAAACACAACAACAGATTCATATTTTAACGTCTAAATTTTGCAGATCTTGATCTTGGACATCATGAACATAATGCGCTCTTTGAGGAGGGAAGTAGGAGAGGGAATATTAGAAAAAAATGCCTTAAAACTAGCATACAAATCGATTGATCTAGATCTTATTTTTTTTTAATTAAACTCTGATTTTAGGAAGAAAGCTGCCTTACCATTGGAACCTCTAAAGCCAAAAGAGACATTACAATTTCCCTTCTGGCCTGGAGGAACACAAGCTTAATGTAGCTTGCAGGAAGCCTGAATTCAGCTAGCTTTAACACCCCCAGAAGGAGATAAAATGTAAAAGAACAGCACTTTCCCTTTTAGTAGGCCCATGTTATCAAGACAACAGGGGTAAGAGAAAACATTTTAAGCTAATGATGTTTACAGATAACCAGATTTGGTTGAAGCAATCCATTGGACACCAGTCTACAAGTCTCATTTCTTATAAGGTTCATTTATCTTAGAATGCTCAACCACCAAAAGTACCCTGTCTTCACATTTCTCTAAATATTAAGCTAGACGATGAATTCTTCTCCCAGCTGTTTAACTATCTTTAACCCCCCAGGCTGCTACAGTATTGTGTGTGTTAATTCAACTGCATTACAAATTCTCTAATATTGAAATAAACAACAAAAGAGACAAATATTAAGCATAATGAAAGAAATGTTGTTGCTAGGGAGATTTTTACATGATTCAACCAAGAAAGTCCTCCACGTATAGAAGGAAGAATTCTTAATTCATCCAAAATATAGTAATTCAACATCTGCTGACTGGGTCATGCAGCCATCTCTATACTGTCCTGGAAGAGTGTACTGCTTTCTTTGCCATGTCTGGGTCACAAGCAGACCTGAGGTCAGAGGCAAAGTCAACTTCATCCAAACCTAAATCTGAGAGTGGTGAACAGAGCTTCCCACAAGGAAAATCAGAGAGCAGCTATCAGCAGAAGATGGAATGGATCCCGGGGAGGCAAAACCAACAAATGGGCATCCATAGACCCAGGACTAAATGAAAACAGGGCTCAACAAACATAGAGAAGGGGTCCTCACTGGTGTGTGTTCCCTCTTTCCATTCGAATGCCCAGGTCCCTGATACTTCTGAACTAACCAGCCTTGGCCCTTCTCCCAATGGCATCCCATTCTCTTAGGACTCTGGGTCCACCAGGCTTGTTGGCCTATTGGGCGAGCTTCCTAATCTCCTCTCCCAGGAAGACAAACCCCATCTCCAGCTAAATGCATTTTATAAAGTCCTTAATGGAATGGCCTTAAGGGAAAGAGTGTTTTGGTCCCAATCCCTGGAAACACATCACAGTCCAGCTAGCTATCTAGGCTTCTGAGTCCCGCCTTAGTGGGAGAAATCATTCATTTCTTGATTTGGTTCTTCTAGATGTTGGGAGGTTACAAAAGAAACAGTCATTCAATTTTTCAGTGAAAGATTAAATGAAGGCAGAGGGCTTGTTTGTTTTTGTGGGGTTTTTCTTTTTTTATAAAGACTTTGCTTTTAAGAACAGTTTTAGTTTTACTACAAAATTGAGAGGAAGGTACAGAGATTCCCCCTGTAACCCCTGTACCCACACATGCATAGTCTCCTCCATTATCAACATCACTCGCTAGAATGATACTTCTTTTTTTTAACCAAGAATGATGTTTACATTGAAACATCATAATCACCCAAAGTCCATAGTTTACCTTAGGGTTCACTCTTGGTGTGTATATTCTATGCGTTTGAACAAAAGCATAGTGATATATATCCATCATTATACTGTCATACAGAGTATTTTCACTGCTCTAAAAATTCTGTGTTCTACCTATTCATCTCTCCTACCTCCCCTACCCCAATTCCCCAATGGCAGGAAGTTTTCAAATAACTACACAGACTTACCTTTCTAGTAAAAAGAGATCCCCCTCAGAGCTTTCCTAGCCCAATGAGGTTTGCTCAATCCTGCCTTGTAGGTTTTTTCTTTTTTCTCTTCCCCTCCTGCAAGCAGCTCAACAGCAGAGGGAAAACTCTAAACATGCATAAGACAACACCAAAGTTCCTCTGGCTCTTTCCCAGAGTCACTCATCAGAGCCTTCCAGTGAGGGCCACATGTGTGCTGAAAGGTGAATGGCAAATATTAAACATAAAAAATAAAAGGAAAATGAGTAACGTTTGCAAGTGAATTTATGTTTACACAACATATTTGTGGAAACATGCCTTTCCACTTTGGAGATTCTGCCAATACATCACCATGATGCTAATGTTGCAAGAAGCAGATCCATCAGGTGGTGGCGACCATTACTTTTTAATAGACCACTCCGTTTTCAGTAATCACACTAACAAAATCAGGACAGAGGTCGTTCTGCTTGCAGGAGATGCAAACTCAAGAACGCTTGACAAGTGTTCCCCTACACACACAGAGGCCTTTCTCATGGGTAGTCTAGATGCCGGATAGGAGGTGAAAGTCAAGGGAACATCCTATATAGGTGGATTCTTCCAGAGCCTGGCTAGCATCTGTGTGTTGCCTAAACACCCAGTGCTGGGTTTTTCGTAAAACTGTTCTCATTTTGCCCTGAAAGTTTCTGCTCGAGGCCTGGGTATATGGCCTTTGCTTTCAGATGATATAAGATGCTAAAACAGATGATCTGGATCATGTAGGCCAGAGTATGATTTTAAAACTGCTTACCAAAGGACACTAAGAGAGAGAGCCTTTTTGTTTGTTTGTTTGTTTCTGATATATTTGTGACTACACCAGCACACAATTCATTCATTCACTCATTTAATGAGTACCTCCCCAGTGGTGGGAACTGTGCTTAGTGTTATGGAATATGGATATTCATAAGTCATGGTCCCTGCTCTCAAAGGAGAGGGAAAGGCACAATTGACCATGCTAAATATCAGAACTAATTAAGTGGGAAACCAGATATACAAGTCAGGATCTATGGGAGCATAAAGAAATAAGTGATTTATGAAGCTTCATATGAATCCAGAAAAACTTCAGGGAGGGGATATTTTGGATCTTGACTCTGAAGTTTAGCTACAAGTTATTATTTATTATTTTTATTTTATTTTATTGCCTTATTTCATAAGTAATATATTTTTATTATAGAAAATACACATAAGCAGAATCCCCATAATTCTACCACTCAAATATAACTATCATTGGTATCCCCATTTTTCCCCCTAGGAATATGTGTTTTTCACAAAATTGTGATCATACATCATGATTTGATTTGTAACTTGCTTAACCTGCCATGTGTGCGTGTGTGTGCACGTGTGTATGTGTTGTAATATTACACAGTTTCTCTTATCTGACATAATCAGAAGTACTAGATAGTTGGTCAGTTTAAAAATATCAATTAACGAGAGAAATCATCAAATATAAATAAAGATCAATGCCTGAAATGTCTTATTTTAACTTAAAACAGTCATGTGCCTTCATTCACCACTCCCTGATGCAGTGCCAAGGGTGTAACCCTGCGAGGGCAGTGCCATGTCAGCATTCTTATGTAAGTTGTCCTCCTAATGCATTATGTACAATTTCTAATTCCAAACTCTTTACCATGGAGGAATAATTTAGAGATACTTGCAGAGCAAGCTCATTGAAAAAACCTTCTAGACATTTACAGTTCTTTTCTGGGTTTCTAGTTGCTTCATCCACCTAATTCCATAGCATTTGTTAGCGACTACCGTTTATCTAACTTTATTTATTTTCTTTTGGTCAAGCCATGTGGCATCCTAGTTCCCCGACCAGGGATCAAAGCTGCACCCCCCTGCAGTGGGAGTGCAGAATCTTAACCACTGGACTGCCAGGGAAGGACCTAGTAACTATATTTATCATTCCAAAGCATTCAATGCTATATTCATAGAAAGGTGGACCCTCTTCATGTTCACTGTCTTACATCTCCAGTTGACATAATGTTTTTAAACATATATAAGTATGTAATTATAGTAGCCAACACAACTAGACATCAGCAGGTTTGAGAGCAAATGACTCAACCAGCAGAAGAGGACAGGAGTACTTTCAAGTTCAGGCTGTCGTAGGTTTTATTCAGAAATTCTTACAAATTGGAATCTTTTAAGCAACAAGCCCAGCAAGTTGGTTAAAAGTAATTTCTAGTCTGTCTGACAACACTGTTTCTATGTCCCTGTACTAGTTTTCTATCGTTGCTATAACAATCACCACTAATTTATCAGCGTAAAACAACACCCTCATTTAGCCCACAGTTCTGTAGGTCAGAAGTCCAGGTGGGCTAAACTGGGTTCTCTGCTTAGGATCTCACAAGGCCAAAATCCAAGTGTTGGTCAGCTGGGCTATGATCTGGAAGCTCTAGGGAAGAATCCACTTCCACACTCATTCCGGTTGTTGACCAGATGTAGTTCCTGGCCATTGTAGGTCTGAAGTCCCCATTTCCTTGCTGGCTCTCAGCTGGGGACTATGCTTGGCAGCTACAGGCTGTCCACATTCCTTGGCACGTGGTCTCCTCCAGCTTCAGGCCAGGAATGGTGTGTCCAACTCCCCTTGTGCTGCAAATCTATGACTTCTCCTTCTGCTACAGAAGAGAAAACTCTCTGCTTTTCAAAAAGCTCATGTAATTAGATCAGGCCCAACCTAATAGCCTACCAAAGTCAGTGGTGCCAGGTAACAAAGCACAGCTATGGGAGTGAAATCTCACCATATCAGTGGGTTCCAGGGATTAGAGCAGTGGAATCTTGGGAGCCATTTTAAGAATTCTTCTTACCACTGTCATTAAAGTGGGGACAGAAGGAAAGAACATTCCAGGCTACATGAAGAGCACAAGCAGAGACACAGGAATTACAGGCACCAAGTAATTGGGGAACAGCAACACTGAAACCCACTTCAGTCCCAGCTGTGGGCTCCTCTACTTCTAACACCCCAGCTAAAACTGGAAAAGAGAAAGTGAGGGAACATGAAAAATTAAATTATGCTGTCTAAATAATGTTTCCTTGGGTTGCTTCTTTCCCCAGAGAGCAAAGACTTCCATGTATCTATTGACAAAGAATGATATAATGATATCAAAATGCACCCACTTTCCACCCATTCAAGAAGGAAAAGATTTGAATGAGAATTCCCGGTGCTAATTGGTAAAACTGATATATGGTCAAAAATT
The DNA here is from genome assembly GCF_949752795.1 of Hyperoodon ampullatus. Lineage (NCBI taxonomy): Eukaryota > Metazoa > Chordata > Mammalia > Artiodactyla > Ziphiidae > Hyperoodon > Hyperoodon ampullatus. The sequence continues at coordinate 35,589,569 of NC_136923.1, forward strand.
GCAGTGTAAATGAGTACAACTCATCAAGAACACAAATTTGGATTATACTATAAAGGACAAAAATATTCATACCCTTTGATCTCACTTTGGGGACTTTATACCAAGGAAATAATCCAAAAGAATTTTTTTAATTATGCAATAAAAATATACTTTGTAGCAATATCTATAAACTATAGTATATTTTATCTAAATGTTCAGAATTGAAAAATGATTAGGTGAATTGTGGTCTCACAATATTCAAAGGAATATTATGCAGATATTAGCATTTTAATTGTGAAGAGTAAAATAAAATGTGTATAAAATGTATATGACACCTCAAGTTTAAAAGTAAAATACAAAGCCTTATCTATCCTACTATTTTTTTTTCTCAAATATGCCAAATTGGTTCCCACCTCAATATTTATTTATTTTTTATTTTAGATGTTGGGGGTAGGAGTTTATTAATTAATATATTTATTTTTGCTGTGTTGGGTCTTCATTTCTGTGTGAGGGCTTTCTCTAGTTGTGGCAAACGGGGCCACTCTTCATCGCGATGCGCGGGCCTCTCACTATCGCCGTCTCTCTTGTTGCGGAGCACAGGCTCCAGATGCGCAGGCTCAGTAGTTGTAGCTCACGGGCCCAGTTGCTCCGCGGCATGAGGGATCCTCCCAGACCAGGGCTCGAACCCGTGTTCCCTGCATTAGCAGACAGATTCTCAACCACTGCGCCACCAGGGAAGCCCGTATCCTACTAATATAACTCTGTGAAAAATGCTTCTGGGCATAACCAGGATTTGGGGGGTAACTTGGAAAATGAAAAAAAATTTTGAATAGGTTTGCTTTTTCTTTCATTTTGATTTATATGAACAGTTATAAGATTGTTTGTGCAATAAATAATGATAGCTTTAAAAAAAAGTCATATATGAACTCCTAATGACTCTGACTACTGTGAATGTCACTGCACTCTCACTGGTTTTAAAAGGACCAGAGACAGTTAATCAAACAAACAAAATATAGATTACAAGTCAGGGCCATTGCAAAATGAGCCCTCACCTCTGAGCTCAATGCCTTGAAGCAGCCCCACAACACGGAAATACAAGTACATGTCCCTTCTATCCCTTTTTCATTTTATTTCAAGGAAAAAAAAAAAAAGCACATGTGGTATTGAAAATTGTGTCCTCTGCCATGAGAAGCAGTGAGGAATGTGAGGAGGTAAAGAGAATCAGTACAGTTTACAATTCTTGGAGAGAGAGAAAAAATCTTGTTTCTTTGCAAAACTGTGTTACAAAAGACCCATCATCTAGAGAGTTATTAATTAAGAGATGGTTTGTTTTTCACTTATCCGTTAGGAATTCTGGTTAAAAACACCTCTTAAATGAATTTGCATTCCTAACCTGAACTGGGCAGGCCTTCTATTCAACTGCTGGCCAGTGATTTAAAAAGCAAACAAACCGGGCTTCCCTGGTGGCGCAGTGGTTGAGAGTTCCCCTGCATCAGCAGGGGACACGGTTCGTGCCCCAGTCCGGGAGGATCCCACATGCCACGGAATGGCTGGGCCCCTGAGCCATGGCCGCTGAGCCTGCGCGTCCAGAGCCTGTGCTCCGCAACAGGAGAGGCCACAACAGTGAGAGGCACGCGTACAGCAAAAAAAAAAAAAAAAAAAAAAGCAAACAAACCCCAAATCATGCCTTTTAGCCAAAAGTTAAAACAAACTAACCTGCCGCACCTATTGTATAGACTTCATTATTTGCAAATACACAGCCTCACCTACCTCCTTCCTCCTAAGATGAAATTGGTTTTCGTTCTGTTTTGCTGGGGATTGGCTCTTTTTCATAATGGGACTTGCACTGCAGAGCCCTGAATCTTGAATGTGGTGGTCCACTGGAGGGGAGGACCTGCCATAGTGAAGAGAAGAAGGCAATGCCCATTAACGTCAGAGATCCATCAGGGAGCATGGACCTCCCTCACCTCTGCTGGCTTCTAATTCCCTCTGGTTTTACTTCCATCACAGAAGCAAACATTGTGAGGAAGTAGTTCTATTATTTAAAATTCCTCTGCTAATCAGCAGTACTCAGGAAAAATTCATGTCTCTTCCAGCTCCAAGGGATCTATTGCAAATCCTTTAAATTGTCATATTATCCTCTCATTTGCTTCTATTTTAGCAAAGCAAATGATTAAAAATTAAACTTTCATTTAGAAGCATAATTATTTTAAAGGATGTCAAGGCTTCATGTTAAACAAATTTACTTTGGCAAATAGAATGAGGATTTAGAATTTGAAGAGTTAATGAAATAACCGTAATTTGGTTAGGTGAATAAAATTACATCACCTTATTTATTTAAAGATTTCTCTCCTTCTTCGCCTGTCATATATATAGCTATGTTTTTTATTCCTTTAATAAACGTCTTAGCTTCACAGAGTGAATCAGAAATATTTTTTGTTTTCAATCAGGAAGAGAATTTTCTATATACATGAAAATGAAAATGAATTAATGTGACTTCCCTCAGAGAGAGTGGGAATTTATAAGTTGTGAAAGTGGCAATAATACTAATCTGAATTTCTAATCCTTAAAAATTCCTCATGTAACACAAAATTTTGTTCTGAGTAACTGAGATTAATTAGTTTAGTGTTATTAGTTATGAAGAAGGCCAATGCCCAGTGCCTAGAAAGCTCTAGGGTGAATGAGTGAATGGACAGGAGAACTAACTGTGACGGGCAGGGCAGCATATTGTTTCCTCATCTCGTTTCCAGAGATCTCTGCTTTCTGGAATTCATACTCTTATGTAATCTCCTCCCCTTGGATATGGGCTGGACCTAGTGACTTACTTTTAAGGCACAGAATGCGGCAAATGTGAAGGCATGTCACTGCCAAGACCAGCTAGCTTGCAAAAGACTACAACTTCTATTTTGCTCATACTTCTCTCTCCCTCTTGTGGACTAAGAATGTTGCCTGCCATATCAGTAAACAAAGGATGTTGCAGCCATCAAACCAGCAGCCTCCCCCACCCCCACCCGCCATGGCCACCCCCAACAGTGCACCCTGAGGGGATTCAGGATGGATAAAAGCAGGATACTGGCCCTACACAGTTAAGGTGCATATCAAAGGAATTCAATGAACCCAGACTCTGACATCTTACCATACATAGAAAAGTGCTAAATTCATTAACTTGAGATGTCTGGTTTTCTTTAATTAACAGTAAACTTCTGATGTTCTGACTACCTGTCTTTTGTTGCAAAACTCCTATATATATTCTGGCTCCTCCCTTACCTCTTCAGGGCAGTTGCTCAAAGCTATCTGAGGGGCTGTCTTCTGGGCTTAAGTTCTCAATTTTGTCCACCAGATGAAACGACTTTTAGATTGTGCATTTTTTTCAGTCGATACTCCGATAAGACAAGCTGTTTTGAGCTGCCCTATGGAGAGGCCCACACAGCAAGAAACTAAGGATGTCCTCCAGCTGATGGTCAGGGAGGAACTGAGACTCCAACCAGTAGCCCACAAGAAACTGAATCCTCCTAACCACCATGCGAGAGAGTTTGGGAAGCAGGTCCTTCTGAAGTCAAGCCTTAAGATGACCACAGCCCCAGCCAGTACTTTGATTGCAGCCTGTGAGAGACCTAAGCTGTGTCCAGATTCTTGACTTACAGAAACAATGAGCTGAGACAATAAGTGTTGTTTTTTTAAGTCACTAATTTTGGAGTAATTTATTACACAGCAATAGATAACTGATGCACTAATAAATTCATGCATGGCAAAGCATCTCTCCCATGGACACATTCATATTGAAATGCGGGGCTCACCCTAGCAGGTGACTCACAATTGTTTCAGATGATACGGTCTCCATGTAAAATATATATGCTAATCTAGTCAACTGTCTAGGCAGTTGGTACCATGGTGATAAATCCAGGAGCTGGGGCAGAGGGAGGCCATGGTGGAGATCACATTAGATACACAATGGAAATGCCACCTCTTTGTCTCTTCTACCTTAAGATTGTATCCCCCTGGCAGTTCAAGAGGCCTAATAGATTTTATTGGGGGCAAGGGATAAGGGGGCAGTGGTAGGCAGCCTGGTTCTAAATGTATGGGTGTGAACCAAGAGTACAAATGGAAGTCCATATACTAAATGTTTACGTATTTGAAAGTTATAACCACACTACACCCACAACAAGGTGCATGTTCTCACCAAGAGCTCCCCCACTCCCCATCCACACAGCCCTCTTCCCAGGAGGCCAAGGGAGTTCGCTCTGTATTCCAGAGCCAACCCTTTACCCTGTGCACCTGAGTGGGAACACTGACAGACTGGGACAATGGAAGCCAGGCTGGACTCTTGAACTGCTAGACTGGCCCAACTAGGGATGGGGAACAACCCAGTCCAGCTCCCCAGGGAGCTGGGTCTGGCGGGGCAGACAATAACAGTTCTTATGCTGAAAGACCGAGCAACCAACCAAGGGCTGAATCCCTACCAGCTCCTGGAGAGATTTATACAAAATCATCAGCAGTCCTTAGCTAGAGTAAAGCAGGTTCAATGAGCTCAGTTCATCCCAACAGTCACCATGCAATCATCATCCACAATTAAAAGGCCAAAACTAAGGAAAGCCTGAGAGGATTTCACCACACAGCAACCAGTTGCTTAATTATGCAGAGTACAGAACAGCAGTGTACAGTCTGCTGTGTCCTTCTGCACCTGTCAGGTGGGTGTTTTGAAGGACCCATGCTTCCAGCCTCCAAAGTACCATGCACAAAAGTCTACTTTTATTCAAGAGAAAATGAATTTTAGAAAAACAATAGTAATAGCTAATGTCCACTGAGCACTTACTGCATTGTGCTGGCCACTGGGCTGCCTGCTTCCTATGGATGACTTCACCAAGTCCTGGGGACAACTCTTTTGGGTAGAGACAAGTATTGTTAGAGGAAGAAGCAGAGGTCCTGAAGGGTTAATTCCTTGCCCAGCAAGCAGCAGCGCAGGGAAGTCATCATCATTCAAGAATTGTGTGCTCTTAGCCTGCACACAGACCCCTTTGGCGAACTGCACTTCAGAAGAATGAACTGTCCTTCAGTGTCTTGTCCTTGAATGAAAGAATCTAAACTCAAAGAGAAGTGACTTGTCCTAGGCTGCACATCTCCCTACCTGTCACTCTTTATTCTCTCCACCTACCCCTGCCCCAGCCAGGGGACAGAGCAGAGCCCTTGACAGTGAGACCACCCAAGCCCCCTGCACAGCCAACCAGCTGAGAGATCCTAGGAAGGCTACTTACCCATTTTTGTCTAGCTTTCCATATCCACCATATGGGCATGGTGGGATTATGGGTTCATTCACCTAAAATGCAAGTGTAATTGGTCTTTGTGCAAATGCACATTCCCATTTTACAGAATTACTTATTTTACTTTTGAGCACCAAAAATATATAAGCTACAGGTTTGGACAAAATTTCCCCATAAAGCCCAATGTTTAGCATAGGCTGCTAGTCAGTAATTTATAATGTACAGAAGAGGAATCTATTACAAAGGGGCTAAATCACTTTCCTAAAAAAGTTAATGGTAGGGCTATATTTATGTCTAGCATCTGGCAGACATCACTAAAGATTTAATGAATGAAAAAAATAAGTTTAGATTATAAACAAAGATCTATCTAATAAGATTGTATACAATATTGTCAAATGTGTATATTTTTATTACTTTTAATATTTATATAGTATTTGATTAATATCACTTTCCCAATAAACTCTAAGTTCCAGCAAGGCAAGGCCTATCTGTTTTGTGCACTAGGACTTAGAATAGTGCCAGGCACATAAAAAAACTCAGTAACTGTATATTGAAATATTTATCCAATGCCCCTAAATATCAGGCACTGTGCCAGGCACTCAATTGTTATTCCAATGAGTCTCTCTTTTTCCCAGGAGGAGAGAGTTTAATGAAAAGAGCATTAAGGATCATGATTCTGTTCCTGCTTCTGCACTAGCTCTGTGGCCTTGAACAAGTCACTTAACGTCTCTGAGCCTTATGTAGGAAAATTCTTATCTTGAATAGATCCTTCATAAAGCAATATTTCTAGAACCTCCCAGGTTTAATGTGTTTCTATCACCTCTACTGAGTACAGATAACATTGCTTCACATGTGGGAAACATACCAAGGGCAGCCTGTGAGGTGATTCTAGTGGAAGGTGGGCATGTTATTAAGTTGATTGTCTTTCAATTCTTCATATTACTTCGGGAGAAAGGCTCATTTGACATCTCCCTAAATAACTTGCTAGAATCTGATTTTAAGGAATAGAGAAGGAGCCTTAGGCTCAACAGCTGTAGCAAGGAACAGGATCAGACCAGAATTTAATAATATGGCTTTACTTTCAATATACTCATTTATGTCAAACAATACCATTTTGTCATTTATGATAAGGATATTAAGTTTCCCTTCACTTAAAAAAGTGTGTAGCTTTAAATAAAATTATTAAGCCTTGAGTCTGTCACCCAGGGCTGGCTTTCTCCCCACTTCCCTCAGCCTCCAGTCTCAATATTTCCTAATCACCTCTCCTTGAGTCAAAGGAACCTTTTCTCCTCCGACGACGGCGCGGCCATGACCCTGGACCTGGCTCTGATTGGCCTACGCTGCTTGACCCAATCCCTGTGGCCAGGGGTGGGATGTACTGATGGATTTAGTTCAACTGAGTCCCCCCATCCTCTCGTCAGGACGCGGTGACCCCCATGCAAACCTCCTGGGAGTAAGGGAAGCGAATTCCCGGAGAGAAAAATCCGAGGAATGGTCTCCGGGGAAGCCTGGAGCTACTGCTGACCTCCCTGAGCCATTTCGCTCTGAGCCCAGGGTGTGATGCACCCACCCTGGAGGACTGTGGGCAGGACACAGGCAAGTCACACTCCCATGGCCAGGAAACAGTGATAGCTCAGCAATTCGGAGCTGGTCAGAGCCTGTCGCCCATTAAGTGCTCAAGAAGAACGCGTTCCATCCATCAGAGAACGCAGGAATAGTCCAACGCTGGCGGAAGTCGCCTTAATGCCTGTCTCTGCACTTTATGGGATGTTGACAGCTCTGCTTCCTTCTAATAAAACCAGGGATAGTGCTTCAAATCTTCTGGAACTGCTGGGGGACTTCACACACACCCCCGCTGCGGGAGCCCCAGACTCGGGGGCGAGGGGCGGGGCCAGGGGCGCTCCCAGGAAGACTCGCTGCTGCCATCAGGGGGCGCCCTGTGCACCCCGTCTCTGGGGGTCCTACGGCCGGCCTACACGGTAGCAGCTGCTCTGCGGGTTGGGACGGTAGGGACGGGTCCTACAAGCCAGGTCGAGGCGGAGAGAGTTGGAACGTGCCCTGCAGGGAGGAAACGGGACACTCCTCCTGGGGTCCCAGATGGCGTGGAGAAGAAAAGCTATTAGCAAGGAAATAAAGAAAACAGCAGGTCAACTAGCGCCGCTCGAGCAGCCCCGAGGGATCACCCGAGGGGGCATCTAAAGGCTGTGCCGGGCACCCCTCGGCGCACACCCGGCCGTCCCGGAACCCCCGCGCGCCCCGATGGACTCGGAGCCGCGGTGTGGACGCGCTTCCTCTCTAAGCCCCCTGGCATTAGCGGGCAAAGCCGCTGGGGATCCGGCTTTTTTTTTTTTTTTTTTTTTTTTTGTAAGAGCTATTCAGCCTGGCATACTGCTTTCCTCCCCTTTCTTTTCATTGTTTTTCTCGTTGTAGTCTTCTTTACCCCTGCCCCAACGTTCTCTTAAGTGCCTTTAGTTGAAGGAAAATTAACCCCGAGAAGTCTCTTTGCATTGAACCCAGGACAGTATTGGAACTTCCTAGTGGCACTGGGAATCCCCTCAGGGCCCTGCTTCTAATAAGCCAAACCTCTGAAGTGGAAGAAAACAGTCTTCCGACCCTGTTAATAGTCTTTAAAACGGAGACTCAACTAGAGGGCGCGGCTTGGACCGTTTGGCTCATAACTGTGCCTGCAGGCCTCGGACCTGTGGCCCTCAAAGCCCGGCACAAAGGGAAGGAAGAGGCAAACCAGCTTCCTCCTGTTGAGCATTTACTAGGCCCAGGTCTGGCTGGGCATCCTAAAGTCTAGGGGTTGTTATTAAACCCATTTTACAGAGAGGAAGGTGAGACTTGGGCATGATTGACTTGCCCAAGTTGCCCTCCTTTGTAAGCTGTGGATTTAGGTCAGGAATCCTGGTCTGTGGTTCTTCAGATGCTCTGGAACCTCTTCTCATGCCCCATACGATTCTCACTGGTTATCAGCGATTTTAGCCACTACTCAAGATAACAAAATCAGCTATAAACAGAGTGACTGTCATTTTCGGTTGTGGCTGTGTTAACCCTTTGTAGACCACTTGCAGGCAGTTGCAGCTTCTGGAAGTACACATCAAAGAAGACTGTTTCATTTAGTTGACAAGGCAGTAGAGGGTATGGCACTTGTCAGTTTTCCTGCAGGCTAGTAAATCTAGGTGCAATCTGGCACTCACGTGTGTGCACTTTACATAAAAATGCATCTATCTGCCCACACTAATATCAGAATTACAGAAGGTTTAGCATAAAGAAAGCATATTTCCTTGCTTACATTTTCTGGTGCAGACTTTTCTCTTTTTCAGTGTCCTTGGGCTTAAAGCCTTCATAAAGCATTGTAATCTTAAGTCACAATGACAATATGTATTTCCTTTTCACATGTGAGAAATGAGAAAAGCCATAATCATAGATTAATACTATAGAGTTTAAAATAGTGTCTGTCCAAGTTCGAGATTTAGAGCAACATCTTTACCAATTCCGTTTTCCCCTTGAAGAAAAATTTCCATTCTCTTAAGACCTGCTTATTATGTCAGAAGAAAATGTACCTATTTCTTTAGCTGCATTTCTCTCTCTCTCTCTTTTTTTTTTTTTTTTTTTTTTGCCTTAATGATGTGGGCAAAAACTAAATGTACTAATAAATACCTAGATGTCATAGAAACAGGACAAAAGAGAACCAACAACCTAAGGTTTAAAAATTAACAGCCATACATTCTAGGCTGTGAGAAATAAAGCTCTCATCCCCCCCCCTCTTTATGGAGTATCCATCATGCACCAAGCCCAGGGCTAAGCACCGAAAACAAAATAGACTCAGTCCTAGCCTTCATAGACTCACAGAATAGTGGGGCAGACAGGCCTGAGGCCAATAGTTACTAATTAAACAATCCAGGGGAATATGGGAACATATAGCAGGAGAATCAAATCTAATCTGGGGTCAGGAAAGTTTCCCCAAGAAGGAAGAATCTCCGCTGAGTTGAAACGGAGAGAGCCAGGCAAAGAGCACTCCAAGTCGTGGAGAGCGAGTGTGAGGAGAAGAAGACAGGAGAGCCCGGTGGGATGGAAAAACAGAGGATTCCAGAATGACTGAAGGGGAAAGATAAGGAAGAGAGTGGTGCCAGGTGACACTGGAGAGGTCCTAGCCTATTACTGGACATGACCTGTGCCAGGGATTCTTCCCCAGTGCTGTGGACCACAGAGGGTAAGAGCCATGAGAACAGGGACCAAGTCTGCTTTTGCTTGCCATACTTGCTAGCCCAGGGCTAGCACACAGTAGGTTCTCATAAAACAGCATCTATTTCTACATTATTGTCACAAATCCTCATGCCTAGTCATCCTCCTTTCTAATTTCCTTCCCTCCTTTCAAACTAAATGTTGCTCCTGTTTCTCCCATTTTCCTCTTCCTGATTTGAAGGTCATGGATTCTACCTTCCATATTCTTCCCTCTTCTTTCTTCTCATTCTGTTGTATAACGTATTTAACAATTCCTTGCAGTGCCAAACAGAAGGGGGAAATCATCCAGCTAGATTACAAAGGGGAAAAAATCCAGGACACTCTTGCCTCTTAAACAAACATCCATTCACTCCAAGGGTGGCTCAAATCTGGGCAGGGCTAATGTATATTTATACAACCAACTGGCAAAAAAAGGAGGACTTCCTAGTTTGGGCTTTAAGTGACAGGTAATTTATACCCAAAGGGAATGTTGTAATTCATCATTAAGCTCCTCTTCCTTGATTTCCATGCCAAGGCTTGAGGTGGCATGTGGAGAATGTTGTGTGCCCCGAGTGCCAAATTGGTCCCTCTGGGACTGGAAAAGCACTTCGGAAACCATGTTCAAGGCTGCTGTACACACAGTTTTGAGCTGTCAAAGCTCATCTCTCTACTGTAGCAGAAATCGCCAGTAACCTTGGCTTCTCAAAAAAATTGGCATGACATACTCTCCAGACACTCATGCATATGTTGCATTTTGTTTTGTTTTGTTTTCAAGTACTTTGGATTCCAGGAGACCTTCCTGGAAACCTACTTAATAAGCAACTCATCCTCAAGTTTTATTTGAATTTGTTTATTTGAGTTCCTCAGCCTTCTGGGACAGTCACCCTTGGCTTTAATACCCAACAAAGACAACTTACATTGTCATCCCACTGTTGTTCACACGTCCAAAAGCTTCCCCAATAGCTCAAGGACACACGTTCCTGTCCCCTCTTGCTCTTGAGTTCCTGCTTAGAGCTCACACCTCCAGCCCCTTCTGCTCAAGCATGAGCAAAGCCACCTCCCTTTCATTTCCCAAGTGCCACCAATCAGGGCTCTGTGTGTAACTGACCCGTATAAAATCTGGAGTCAACAGAAGGTAATTATAGCACAGGGCAGGGGCTGAACACTGGGCATGGATAGTTCCCAAAAATACACCCACTGTCCCCTGGCCAAGACTGTCTTTTACTTGTTGTAGTCTCTTTGGGCCTTGGGTCACTGGCCCCTTTTCTCTCATCTCCCAAGAGTTTTTCTCCCTCTCTTTTTCTCCAGATGAATTCCACTATTACCCTATCATTCAAAAAGCAACTAGAGACAGTTTATCTTTTCAAATAGCAATTATTTCCTCCCCATTGTACGTTTACTGGAGACCCTTCAAGAAGAGGAGTCTGCCTTTAGAAGTCAAAACCTACAACTTCTGTTTAAAAATTCAACAGCTCCATTAGACCTGAATCTTCCTGCCCCTACACATCTCTTACCCCTTGAGAATGATATTTCTAATATAGAGAAATGGCCCTAAGACTATGTTATGAGAACTTTCTAGGTACCAGCTACTTAACAAGTCTTATTCAATTTCATCTTTATAATGGCCCTATATGATTGGCTCATTCTCTCCATTTTACAGATGATAATCATAATGGAGCTAAGATTTATTGAGTGCCTGTTATGCTTCCAGCTCTATGCTAAGCACTTTGTAAGGATCACCTTGCTGAATCCTCACAGCTCTACGAAGTTGGGCTCATTACTACCCCCATTTCATGGATGAGGAAACTGAGGCTTGGAGAGGAGAAATGATGGCTGTCAGCAGCACTCAAACAAGCATGGAGCCCAGGTCCCCATGACTCCAAAGCCTGTGATTTTTTTTTACTACACCATAGGGCTTCAGTCTGACTGAGCTTCAGGAGTTAGAGAAAAATCGCTTCGAAGCCCATGAGCAATGACCTTCCTGAACTAGTTCTGAGCTAGCCCAGGGTGTGCCTCAGAGCAGGTCTTCAGTAATTAGTTGTCAAATGAAGGAGGGAGACTGGTTCTGGATTCAGTCTGCAGAGACTCCCAGCAGCACAGCTCCTGGTTAAGGGGGCTGGGTCTTTTCTTGGTTATCATTTGGCTTCCCCTGAGGTGGTACAGTGGCGGGAGTGCCCATCAGTTAAGATGCATTAAATTTTCATGGGGAGAAAGAGGGAAAAATAGTAATTGTGACAAGAATAAACTAGGCTTTTTTCCAACAAAACTCATGCTGTAATCATCCCTGATTTCCTTGGATCTTTTGAAGGCGGGTTGGACGGTGGTCATGATGAAAGCCTGAGCTGCCACTGAGAGACATGGGAATGCCCAGTTCTCTCCAGTCTGCTAACAGGACCTACCCTTTCACACTCCCCCTGTCTCCACACTGTGCCAAGAACCCAGCATCCTAAGTGGTCAGAGGAGCACTGGCCTGGGACTAAGGAGGAGATGGAGGTAATTCTCCTGGGATCTGAGACTGGAAAAATGAGGTTACCGGCCTCTCTAACCCTAGGAGCCAGGTTCCTAGAGAGAACTTGCTGTTCTGGTCAGACCCATGTCCAGGAGAAAAGTGTCCTTGTCAGGGAGCTTTATGCAAAGGGACAGGAGAGACCAACATGACCCCTTGCCCCACACTGTTGCCAAGGCTACACCTCCCTGCCCTTCAGCTGGGCAAAAGAGAAGGAAAAATGATGACACTCAGTATTGGAGATGGGGAAGAGGGCTGGGCTCTTTTGGGGGTAAATACCAGAAGTCAGACTGGCAATGTGTGCCACAGAGCTTTAAAAGCATGCATTTCATTGGACCCAGCAATTCCACTTCTAGGAATTTACCCGAAGGAAATGATTTCAAATGTGCAATATTTTAACTATAAGGATGTTCATTCACTCAGTGTTTTTGTAATAGCATAAAACTCAAATCAACCTAAATATCCAACAACAGAAAATTAGTTCAATTAATTTTCGTTCATCTCTGCAACAGAATACTCAGCAGCTATTAAAACAATAATGTAGGGCTTCCCTGGTGGCGCAGTGGTTGGGAGTCTGCCTGCCGATGCAGGGGACGCGGATTCGAGCCCTGGTCTGGGAGGATCCCACATGCCGCGGAGCGGCTGGGCCCGTGAGCCACAACTACTGAGCCTGCGCGTCTGGAGCCTGTGCTCCGCAACGAGAGGCCATGATGGTGAGAGGCCCGCGCACCGCGATAAAGAGTGGCCCCCGCTTGCCACAACTAGAGAAAGCCCTCGCACAGAAACAAAGACCCAACACAGCCAAAATAAATTAATTACTTAATAAACTCCTACCCCCAACATCTTCCAAAAAAAAAACAAACAATAATGTACAGCTCTATTTGTTGACAAGGAAAGATAAGACACAATGTTAAGGTGGGTTAAATCAGTATGGTTCTGTGTGTGTGTGTGTGTGTGTGTGTGTGTGTGTTAGTGGTGATTATTTCTTAGTGGTAGGATTATGAGAGTTTGCTTCTTCTTTATATGTTTATGTATCCCATATAAATTTTGTAAACACAGAAAAATAATAATCAGGAAAAGAATCAATAATGATTTTATTTCTTTATAAAGAACTATTTATCAAGAAACCTAAGGACAAAGACCAATCTAGGAAGTTCCCATACAACCTAAAGGATAGAAATCAGTTGGCTGCTGAGCATGCAGTTTGAACGGAGTTCACACCTCTGCTCTTAAACAGTAAAGCATTCCCTCTTCCACCAGACCATACAGCCAGCATGAATTATAGGCAAGGGTCTGTGATTTCCCACCTTTCTGCCTTGAGGCCTGGCTCAAGGGTTCAGCTACCCTATTTCTCAGTGCTACACCCTCCACAAAGCCATTCATGTTTAAGGATTTACTGAGCTCTCATCCTGTGCCAGGAGCTGAGCTGAGCATCTGGGATTCAGAAGACAGGAAGATATAGTCCCGTGATTAGAAGAGAAGCCTTTCCTCACTATGAGAATTCCCCCCTGGCTCCCTCTACCCTATGATCTGCATTTCTTGGGGGCATCTTCCCTTCCCACCTTGTTTTACCCTTGTCTTCTGCTTCAAATCCTCTTTCAATCAGGCCATCTGTCCCTTGAGGGCTGCTTCTGAATCTCCTGCAGCACATAGCAGATTGAATGGCACATAGCAGAAGCTCAATAAATGTTTATGGAATGAAAGACTAGATATAATTACTATCAGAAAAGCATATTTCCTTTATTTAGATCTATGTGAATCTGATGTCTGATATCCTGGGTCACTTAGAATTCTTCTCAGAGTGTGACAAAAAAATGCAATCCAAATCATCTTAAGCAAAAAGGGAGACTTATTGTCTCCTATAACTATGACGTTTCTAAGCATAGCTTCTGCTGGGTCCAAAGCTCAAAGACTTGGTCTCCCTCTACGTCTCAGCCCTGTCTTTTCCTTGTTGGCTCCATTCTCAGATAAACTCTTCCCTTGTGAAACCAAGATGGTTCCTAGCAGCTCCAGGCTCTCACAGATTCAAGTCTAAGAGGAAAAAAGAAAGAGTGTATCTCTTTTGAAACCCAGGCAAAAATCTCCAGATTGGGTGATGGAACTTGACTGGTTGGCTTGGGTCATGTTTCCTTCCTAGACCAATCCCTGAGCTGGGGGATATCATGTCCTGATTGCCAGGCCTGGGTCACGTGTCTATGTCTGCAGCAACTCATGCACCATAGTGAGGGGTGGGGGTGGCTGTCTCCCCCAAACACTGCATTGTTACCAGAAGAAGGGAGGGGGAACTGGGGGAACAAAAATAAGATGTAATCCTCCCCTCCCAGCAGAAAGCACATCTTGCCTGTTTCTTGAGCCCAAATCAAGCCATTCTCTTTTCAGCATTAACATCTTTGTTTTTTCTCCCTGCCTAAGCAGCAGAACTATACCCAAGTCTATGCGGGGAAGATAGAACTGTTTCAAACTAAGCCTCCTCGCTTTAGCCAGGTGCTGCCCTTGGATTTGAGTTTGCATCTCCCAGGGTGGTCATTCTCCACCAACCCCAGCAGCACACGGGATCACCCAGGATGAGGAGGGCTTTGCAGATGCCTGGGTGTGCCCCCCACCCCAATTCTCATTCAGGTGGATTGGGTGGGGCTCTTGATGTCAATCAATCACCATCTCCCCTGTGAACTGTAGAGCAACCAAGGAGAGACAGCCTGGGGTTTGTATTCAGACAGCTTAGAGAACAGGACCCTGCCCTGCCACCTATGACCCAAGTCATAAGTGGACAAGTTAACCCATCTCTCTGAGCCTCACTTTCCTTATCTGTAAAATGGAAACTGTTAAAAATTTTTTCAACCAAGTAAATTTTAAAGATCTAATTGCCTTTATTGAGTGATTCATGAATTGGGCAGCATCCCACCTAGCAAGTAAAAAGACACTCAGAGGAGTTGTACAAAATGAAAAGCTTTTATAGGTAGAAGGAGGAAAAGAGTGGATTGTTTTGGGCTTAGGGAACCTACCCTATGGGGGACAGAAGGGGGCTATGTGGCAGATTACCTTATTAGGGCTGACCAGAAAATTCCAGACTGAGGGTTAAGACTACATTCCTGGGGGAACATGTAACTTCAGTTAGGTTAGGTGTTAAGTCTTGGTTTGCTGTTGTGGTGCTTAGCACAAGTGACTCCATTTTGGGCCTGACTTTTTTTTTTTTTTTTAACAGAACAATAACCCCTAGTTTATAGGGATGCTATGAGGATTAAATAAGATAAGGCAGACAAAGTTCTGGTACTAATACGTGCTTAAAAATTCTTAGATGTAGGTTCTAAACAAGATCTCCAAGGGGCATCTATTACTCATCCATGCAGAAGCAAACCTTGCTTTGTTCCCAACTAACTTGTTTTTCAAATGCCAACCACTCATTCTTTGCCTCACCAAGGAAGATCAGTTTGTCAGGATGCTTAATTTAAGAAATACCTCTTCATAGTATCAGAACGTGAAAGGATATTTTTTTTTGAAAAGTGAATGTGTGCCATGCTCAGATAGTACAAAAGAGACATGCATATGCAAATTAACCTTATAAAAGAGATACTCCAAAGATACTTTCTGAATAATGAATGCGAATAATGACAAGAATGCTGGCTTACCCAAACACCAAAATCTGTCTTGGAAATTTCAAACATTTATTGTATATGTTGTTGACATTTTATGAAAGGAAAGATCACAGGTGAAATGTAAAGAGATTTTTTTTACTATTTGAGACTGTGTTACAGGAACAGCTTCCCTCTAGCATAGGAGTATCTAGAAGGGTTTAAATGTCACTAACGGTCTCAAAATTATTGCAGTGGATTTGCAGCAAGAGGGGTGTAAAGGGACTTTTTTCATTAAAAATGTTCTTTGATTTTCAGTTATAGCTTTGGCGGTGTTATTGGCAAGAGAGCCACGGTGGGGGAACGTGTCTCAGATGGTGGTGGGGGACAAAGTTGGGAAGGCTTTTGTGGCAGATTATACATGAAAGGAGTTTCTGCTCAAAGAGGAAGTGCCGACCAGACAGCTGAGCGCACGTGTAGTCATTTTGTTAATTTCTGCACAGACAGGAGATTGAGATGAATACTTCAAAGCACTCTCCCCTGCAAGGAAACCAGCTTAAAAATGCTCTTGGACACCACCTCAGCGTTACAGACTGCACCCGTTTGCTCATTCCACAAGCACAGACAGATGCTTGGCGTGGGCCCCGGGATCGGCAGGGCCCTCAAGGAGCTCAAGGCCTAGAGGGGTCCAAAGCCCTCACTACATAAGCCTTACAGACCCCCAACTACAGGGAGTGTAAAGGACGGAAGACCCTTACATAGGATCCTTTATGTAAAAGCATCTGACCCAGTGCTGGGCACAATGGAGGGGCTGGATCAATACTGGTCAGGGAGGACTGAATCTGAAGTAAATATCATGCTACTTTATCTTTCTCAATCAAATTAAATCTCACTCCAATTTCCCACTCATCAGGATGAGTCCTCCTCCCAGCACCCATCTCTTCCCACCAGTGCTGTTTGAAGGTTCAGGTCATGTCAGGTCTGGAACATTCAGGAAGACCTCTGGTCTTTGGTCACCATGGTCACTGCTGCCACTCAGGGCCAGGCCAGCATATGGTCAGTGGAGGCAGAGACTCTTCTAGTCCTCTGTCCAATCCAGGGATCCAGTCACAGTGCACGGGGCTGGGGGAGTCCAGTCTTCCAGGACCGCCGTGCAGCCATGTCCCTCTGCAGCTCTATCATCTCACATGTCCCCCAGGGAGTCAGGCACAAGCTTCCCACTGACACATTAGGGAGGATAGTGAGGACACCGTTCCTGAAAGGCTGGAGGGTGGGTGAGCTTCCCAGCTGCCTTGGCCTGGTGGAGGAGGGTGGTGCTTCTGTGCTGAGGTGGACCCTGAAGTTAGGAGCCAGGCCAAAGCCACTGATCAAAGAGCCCCACAGAGAGAAAGCCCAGGAGGCTCTGGGACTTGATTCGGGACGACCCACCATTAACTCCAGACTCTCTGAGCTGGCAAGTGTAGTGGATGCTGCTGTGTTCCCGCCACTTTATCCTTCCTCTGTTAATGGTGCCTCAATTGCCTTCTGGTGAATTCACCTCACTCCCACTTGCAGCCCATGTGTTTTGCATAGAGTTCAATGAGTCTCTGATCAAATTCCCCTGGCAGGAATCGTTGGTTCAGGAGTGGGCTTGGGACCTGATCAAGTCAGAGAGATGTGGTGGGACTTTAGTGGTGACTGAGAGAGAAGTGGGTATTGCTTTTCCACTGGGCTGGAACCCACCAGGGTGCAGACCCCGAGCCATGGGCAGTCAGCTTGTCTCAGAGGAAGCCAATAGGGAGAACAGAACTGAGAGATGGTAACATTGTTTGAACCCCTGGATCCAAAGGAGTCTGAAACTGATATGCCCCTGGATTTTTCAATTACCTCAGGCAGGTTGTGGTGGGTTTCCTATAACTTGCAATGGAAAGCTTTTCACCTGTTCAATCTTCCCCCCCACTTTTAGCCTGTGTCTCCTAACTTTCTCACCAAACCTCTCATCCCTGCCAAACAAAAAGCTTCCAGAGCTCCCTTTGTCTTCCTAAATCCTGCATCTTTGCCTGTAGGTAACTAGAGTCAGGACAAGCCAGCAGCACGTCTGGAACCTGCCTGCTGACCACCTTCCAGGAACACTGGTGACTCTGCAATTTAGCCATCCTGCAGAAGAGGCTCAGACTCAGCACTGAGCCCTGAGGTTCCTGCTGGAACTAGCTGCAGGGGTTCTCTTCCTTAGAGCCCACCCTCAGTGCTGGCTATGAGGATGGCAGACATGGGACTGGAAGAGCAGGCTGTATGCAGGGTCTCAGGCCATAGGCTCTTCACTAATGGGAGATGGGGGTGTGCATTTACAGAGCAACAACCACATGCCAGGCATGGGGCTGAGCCCTCATCCCCTCACATCACCTTGTGATGTCAGTGCCATTATTACCCCATTTTACAGATAAGGTAAAATGATACTTAGAGAGGAGGGAGATTTGTGGACCTTTCTCATCCTTTTCCCAATCCATTAAAATTCTGCTTATGTAGCATTATTTTTTTCACCTTAAAAAATGGGTACTATAAACATACAATCTTAAAAAATGGAACCAGTACAAAAGATCTTAGTGTGAAATGTCCCTCTCCCATCCCTGGTCCCAGCCCCAATACTTATTGAGTACTTGCAAGGTGCCAGGCCCTCTGCTAAGCTTTTTAAATTCTCCATTTAATCCTCAAAACAACTCTAAGTGGCAAATGTATTATTCTTATCTCCATTTAAGATGATGAAATGGAGGCTTAGATGGTAAGGACAGACCAGGACGCCAAACCTAAATGTTGGCCTCCAAAGCCCATCCCCTCGACCTCGGCTGCACACTGAGGCCCCTCCCACTTGAGCCAGGACTTCTCCACTGCACATTCTGTTTGCCAGTGGTACCCCCAAGCCTCAAAGTCACTTGGCTTCTGTGGGTTTATTTCAGATATAAAAGCTAATTTCTTCCCAATGCACCAGAAAAATATCTCCCGCCACTCCCAGCTCCTTACTACAAGCCATGTCTGTGCCCTTCCTCAGCCCACATCTGCCAGTTAGGGGACACACAGCAACATTCAGAGGCTTCCCTGTCCACTGCTCCGGGGAAGATATTGGTCTGCAATGATAACTGGGGTCTTATTTTAAAGCTGCCTCCCACTTTGCTATCTCTACCCACTCTGGCAGCCCAGATATGGATATGGGAGCTAGGAATAGGCCAGCTGATTAATATTCTCCAGGATATCGCAACTAATTCCATCCTATCCCTCTGGGTAGAGGGGCCAGCAGGTGGAATGCCTGGCATCCCTCCAGTTCATGGTTGGCAGGGCAGAGACAGGGTCTCAGCGCTGTCTTGGTAGGGGTGAGAGGAAGTGTGGAATTGTTTTCCCTTGAAGCCCAGTTTGTCCGCATTCCATCTGCCCCTAGCAGCAAGTGGCCCAAGCACTGAGGACTTCTCTAGTTTTTGCTTAGACAGTGCCTCAGGCGAGCGAGGAGAGAGAGAGAGAAAAGGAGCATCTTGGCTGCTCCATATTAATTAAATTGTAAAGAGTCAAACAGGAATGCAACAATGATAATAGGCCTGTGGGTGAGTCGAGTGTATCTGCCTCTTAGGGACAGGCTGGGAAACCTTTGCTGGGAGGAAATTATATTAATAAATGGGTGACAAATACAGAACAGCTTCCAGCCTGCAGGCCACACTGACTTGCTGGTGGAACTGAGTATGGCTTACATGTTCGCCAATAATGCATCTTGGGGAAGCCCATCTTCTCCCGGTGCCTAAAGGCAGTGGGGTGCTGTCAAATATTTAACAACCAGCTCTTGGAGGGGGAAAGCCTTGATTTGTAACATCTGATGATTTCCGAGGTATAAATACTCCCTCCATGCCTAATTTCAAGCTACCAACATGAAGTCACTGAACATAGAGTTGGGAAGAGCTGTGCACACCAGTATACAGCTAAAATAGATGCAAATAACCTCAAGAGCATGACCATGGGTAAAATGTATAACGAGGAAGTGATGCGTTTTGAGTACTTATTATCTTTGTTTTTAATATAACTTATTTAATTGCAAGTACATATAATTTAAAGTTTTATAATGGCTGTGCTTAATAAGTGACTCATAGGGCTTCCCTGGTGGCACAGTGGTTGAGAGTCCGCCTGCTGATACAGGGGACACGGGTTCATGCCCCACTCTGGGAAGATCCCACATTCCGTGGAGCGGCTGGGCCCGTGAGCCATGGCCACTGAGCCTGCGTGTCCGGAGCCTGTGCTCCGCAACGGGAGAGGCCACAACAGTGAGAGGCCAGCGTACTGCAAAAAAAAAAAAAAAAAAAAAAAAAAAAGAAAATAATAATAAGTGAGTCATAGAATTCCCCAAAATGTAACAAATCAGCTCTGGCAAGGCAGTATGAGCCAGCCTAGCACCCGACCAACAGGTGAGGAAAGGCAGTTGTATTTGAGTTGTAAAGATTTCAAGGAGGAATCAGACACGGATTATCCTAGCGATGGGGGTTTAGCGTAAAGAAGTCCTCAGTGAATGGTTTGTGTGATAGCACTGGATCAGTGCACAGTCCAAGATAAAGACTGCTTCAACCCGCAAAGATGGGAAGAATTAGCTCTGACTTTTCAAGAGTATCTCTGCCAGAATAGAAATTATATGATTATGTCAAAGATCTCATTCATTTGAAAATTTTCATCTGTGCCACCATTTCATAGATGGAAAAACTGAGGCCCAGAGGGTCTAGAGACTTCCCCAAATCACACAGTAAGTGGTAGAGCCAAGTAGGAATCCAGATTCTTTAAGTCTTATTATTTTCTATCTCAGCAGCTGTATGGTCAGGCCACTCAAGATGGGTGTTCTCTTGCTCTCTTTAAATCCCCTGCTTCACCTACACCCTGCTCATAGGACTGACCTTCCTACATACTTGCCCCTGCCTCAGCTGGTGATTGTTCTAACCTTTAAATCAAAACACCTGCACCATGATAGCTTAGCAAATGGGCCCGTGGGGGCGTGCTCCTCTGCTGGTTTCCCTGGCAACCAATGAGCCAGGCTGACATCAATTTTGCCTTTAACTGGTAACCTCCCCTTTCCCCCAGAGTGAAGACTGCCACCGTGTCCTGCCCGCCGTCCACCGCTCACAGTGGGGTGTTACTTCAGGCCATTGCTTCACACAAGTAAGCTCCCCCATCCATTAAACCATTAATGTCTCTGTCACCGACTCCGGGATGTTTCTTCGGTCTTGAAGCTGGGCAACGACAGGGCTTGTAGGCCTGCCTGGTGCAGCCAAACAGTTGGCGGAGCAGCCAGGAGACAGAGGAGACTCCCAAGAGAGCACCGAGATGTTGGGAAATAAGGATGGGGAAGTTATGGGGGCCATCCGCTAGCATGTGTGGCCCAAAAGTTGCGAGGGTGATCCCTAAGGTGGCAGGGAAATCCTGGGGTGGCTGTCCCTGATGAATGGGGACTGCCAAAAGAGTATGGGGAACTCATAGACACCCGTAAGGCTGTTGTGGAGATATTGGCCACAATTATAATGGGAAAAAAGAAGTTAGACAATAAGGCAGCTGTGGGCTGGCCATTGCTTTTATTTTTTTTCTTTTTAAAACAGAAAATAAAAATGCAACAATTTTATTAATATCTTGTCTATTTTTCCCTTTTTCTTAAATTTGAGAGTATTCTTAAATCTTTTCTTCAGAATTTTTCAAACATTTTTTCAAATTGAAATATAGTTGATTTGTAAACATTTCAGGTATACAGCAAAGTGATTCAGTTTTTTTTTTTTTTTTTTTTTTTTTTGCGGTACGCGGGCCCCTCACTGCTGTGGCCTCTCCCGTTGCGGAGCACAGGCTCCGGACGCGCAGGCTCAGCGGCCATGGCTCACGGGCCCAACCGCTCCGCGGCATGTGGGATCTTCCCAGACAGGGATACGAACCCCTGTCCCCTGTATCAGCAGGTGGACTCTCAACCACTGCGCCACCAGGGAAGCCCAGTGATTCAGTTTTATATATACATACATATATATATATATATATATACACACACACATATGTATGTATTCTTTTTCATATTCTTTTCCATTATAGGTTATTATAAGATATTGAATATAGTTCCCTGTGCTATATAGTGGGACCTTGTTGTTTATCAGTTTTATATATGGTAGTTTGTATCTGCTAATCCCAAACTCCTAATTTATCCCTCCCCCACCCCCTTTCCCCTTCGGTAACCACGAGTTCGTTTTCTGTGTGTGAGTCTGTTTCTCTTTTGTAAATAAGTTCGTTTGTATCATATATTAGATTCCACATATAAGTGATATCATATTATATTTGTCTTGCTCTGTTTGACTTCACTTAGTATGATCATTTCAAGGTCCATCGATGTTGCTGCAAATGGCATTATTTCATTACTTTTTACGGCTGAGTTGTGTATTATGTCACATCTTCTTTATCCATTTATCTATCAATGGACATTTAGGTTGCTTCCATGTCTTGGCTATTGTAAATAATGCTACTATGAACATTGGGGTGCATGTATATTTTCAAATTAGAGTTTTCTCTGGATATATGCCCAGGAGTGGGATTGCTGGATCATATGGTAACTCTATTTTTAGTTTTTTAAGGAGCCTCCATACTGTTTTCCATAGTGGCTGCACCAATTTACATTCCCACCAATAGTGTGGGAGGGTTCCCTTTTCTCCACACCCTCTCCAGCATTTATTATTTGTAGAATTTTTGATGATGGCCATTCTGACCAGTGTGAGGTGGTACCTCATTGTGGTTTTGACTTGCATTTCTCTAATTATTAGCAATTTTGAGCATCTTTTCATGTGCCTGTTGGCCATCTGTACATCTTTTTTGGAGAAATATCTACTTAGGTCTTCTGCCCATTTCTATTTTTTTTTCTGCCCATTTCTTGATTGGGTTGTTTGATTTTTTGATATTGAACCATTGCTTTTTATATTAAGAAAGGCCACAGAGGCTGAGCTGACAGCTGCGGTGAAAGTTAAGTTGAATGTTGATTCACGTTCCTCTGAAAGGGAGGCATTTGCATATGAGTGAATGATACGTATTATTGTCTATTATTTGTTTTAAATGAATTGCTATTTAGAAACTGAAAAAAATCCCTGAAAATGGCCAAGTTGGGAATCTTTTGACGTTCTTAAACTGGTTTTTGCATATGCCGTTAGAGGAAGTTAGCTTTCTGGATGGAATTGGTATTTCTCTTCCTGTGCCTTTGAGATATGATATAAATGATCTACCTGGGATCTCTGGATCTTTAATCCCTGAGAGTGAAGAAAAAAAAAAAAGAGGGCTTTTAAACTCTAGCAGGAAAACTCTGAGGTCTCTGTGTCTATATAGATATATGTATGTCTATGTGTACCTTATAAATATGAGGTGTCTCTGCCTCCAAATGGCATTGCCAAGATTCGTTTGTGGATGAGCTCTGTTTAATTGGCATAAAAGAAATTACCTGCTTATGTGAATTCTCAGAAATATAAAAGAAACTGGCCAGAATGAAGTTCAGGTTCACATGATCTAGAAAAGATTCAGTACTGAATCGATATCTGGTATTGAAGCTAGCTTAAGCTTGTTGGTTTGATTAATGTAGACATGTCTTTAGAGTCATCAGTGTTAAGTACAATATTGCTGTTGTACATAGGTTTACTAGAGATCAAATAAGACCTCATTATATCTGTTTCAAATTTGTAAGCAAGGGAAATAACTTGATAGTATGAAACTTTAAGTAAATATAAGTAAGGTAAGAGTTTTAGGTAAACTCTATAGGAATAATTACATTTTGGGAATGTCTATCTAAAATAGTCTCCAGATTTTTGTAACTTGAAACTAAACTATGTTAAATGAGGAGAATTAACTGACTATTTGGGTCATTTCACATAGGATAAAATATTGAAACATTAATTGCTGGGCAGATCTAAGCTTACCTACCTTTGCCTTCTTAGGGGAGGAAGACTAAAACATAAGTTTTCCAATCAGGAGATGCTGTTATGACAAACAGTGCACAGTTACTTGCTTCTTGGTTTTTGCCAGAGATTAAGGTTTTTAAGGGTTGAGATTATAATCAGTCATAATTCTAGTTATTGTAACCAACTTTCTTTATTGATTACATCGTAATCAGGTGTTTAACATGTCAGTTTAAGTCCTTTGTCATTTATAGACAGTTATTGTTGTACTCTGATGCTTTTGCAAAAGTTCCTCATCTTCAAGAAGATTCATAGGAAGAACTTGTGACAAATACAGGTCTCTGATAAATTTCAGATCATACTGCTGAACTGGGTAAGAAATTAAAGAGTCCTAATGGAAAATCTGATGACTTCATTAAAAGTTAACAAAAGGATTGGTTACTGAGTGAACTGGTGAATATAGTTATAATTTTTATGGATTTTATCTGGGATATTATTGGGTTTGATTTGTGTTTTGGTTTGTGTTTTCCAGATATAGGGAAGCCCTTCCCCTTAAGTTAGTTATGACTTACAGCAATTTGGTAAACTTTACCTGTGGGTAAAATTGAAATATTTTTCTTTTCTCACTGCCTGGTCCCTCCAGAAATTGGAGATGCTTGGGTTCTGAGCATCCTTGTGAGATGAATGGGAAAGACTGTCTCCTGGCATGTGCAGAAATCTCGATATTTTGGGGACCTCTGGAAGAGAGAAATCTACTGAGGCAGAGCTTGATGGCAGGCCTTTGGCAAGGTTTTCCTGGCCTTGGGAGGTTTTTCGGATATTCAGTCTGAGATTCCTTCTGAGGAGTTCCACCACAGCCAGTTTGGAGAAGCCTATGTGGCCAATTGACCAGACTTATTTTGCAGACAAGTTAGTCTTGATTTGACTGTGTTTGGTAGAGATGAGGATAACTTTAGAGAGAAAAAGATTATATTTCAGTGGATATTAAATTCTGGTCCTGTTAATTGAGGTCTAGGCTTATGAAATTTATTGTGTAGGCCACACTTTTGCCCTAATATTCAGGAGGAAAAGAAAATTCTCTAGTTACAGAGTGTAACTACTCATGATCTGTAACACTACTTGCTTTAAGTCTATTGCTAACAGCACATGTATTGATACAACGTTTTTGTAAAAATTCAGTATAATTGATAAAATGTATAGCCTCTAAAATATTTCCCTGTTGACATACTTCTGAGCTTATCTGATCAGTTTTCCCCCAATGTAGATAACTAGGCCAATATAAAGAAGGCCTAGCATGGAGGGACACAAAGCAGGACCCTGGCTTTGAGGGACAAATACTTTGGCCTATTGAAAGATTTGCAATCAAAAGGGGAAATGATGGAAAAATCTTCACCTGTGGAGGTATGGGGAAGTAATTCTGGCTTATAAATGGTTTAATTTAAACCATGTGACAGAGTCGCCTGTTTTGTGGTCCATTGAACATACATTGTACATCTGCTTTGGCCACTGAGGAGGGGAATGCATTTGAAAGTCAAAATGGAGTAGCTGTGGTTCAGACATCCAAGGTAAAACTAGGTGGCCATTGTAGATGTGATTTTAGACACATTCCTGTATTACTGAAAACTTGAGTTAATGGAACTGTATTGCAGACCGGACAAAAAACCACAGGCAGGGGTGGTGTTATCTTAGAATGCGGCTACTGCTTGTATTTTGCTTAATGGTCATGATCTTCCCTGTGTTGTACTTGTTAGATGTCTTACATATTTCACCTCTAGCCTGAGTGAAGGAAATCTATTTGAGGAGTGGGAAGCAACAATGGCCTCACTGTGAAATGAGTCTAATTGCTGGGCCTACAGTGAGATGCCGTTGTCATCCTCCTCTAGGCTTCCATGAAAAATAGACCCAACTAATGCAACCATGTGGGGATGACTGACAATGGGGGAAAAAGACTCTCACCATCTTCCTGTCCCACATGCCAGTACATCAGAAGGACCCCTGTTGGTAAACATTGCTGTACAGCTGACTGCCCATGAGCACCCCTGGGCTATGCTGTGTGGAATGGAATAGGCTGACTTTTGGACACATGAGTCCAACTAGTGGGATTAACTGGGTTTTGTTTGGAAAGACCTAATGGGTCCACCACTAATGGCACTCAATGTAACATGGGGTGGCAGACCCGTACTGTGACTTCTGACTCCTGGCTAGGCCACCGGAATGTTTCTTTTAGAGCTGGGGCCTCCCCGCTCCTCATGGAGGGGCTCTGGGTTTGTGAAAACTAGGGATGGCCTTACCTTCCTCATAACTGGACAGGACGCTGCTGCCATCAAGTCCCCCTCCATTGACCTGGTAAGTGCTTGGCTCCAAGATATGCCCACATCCTGGCAAATGACTGTTCTGAGCATACCAGGTGTCTTACTCTTGATGCTCTCTGGCCGCTGCTGTCTATACTGTATTTATGGTGTCTGGTTGCTGTGCCCCTCTACGTACCTAACCCCAGGGGTACGGCAGAAGAGGAGCAAACAAAGATTCTAAGGGTCGTGCAGGGTATGTACGGGTGAAGGGTACTGTTAGGCCACTCAGGATGGCTGTTCTCTTGCTCTCTGTACATCCCCTGCTCCACCAGTGTCTGCTTCACCTGCACCCTATTCACGTGACTGACCTTCCTGCATACTTGCCTCTGCCCCAGCTGGTGATTGTTCTAGCTTTAGATCAGAGCATCTCCACTGAGATAGCTTATCAAAGGGCCCATGAGGGGTGTGCCCCTCTGCTGGTTTCCCTGGCAACCAGTGAGCCAGCCTGACGTCACTTCCCCCATAACTGCTAACTAACCTCCCCCTCCCCCCAGGAGCAAAGACTGCCACCATGTCCTGCCCACCATCTGCCGCACATGGTGGGGTGTCGCTGCAGGACAAGTAAGATCTCCCTATCCATTAAACCACTGATGTCTCTGACGCTGGGCTCTTTCTTTCGTCTTGAAGCTGGGCAAGTACAGGGCTTGCAGGCCTGCAGAGTGCAGCCCAATACCAGTTAAGAGTATAGAGAGAAAGTACAGGAGGCTGGATAAAGATAACAAAAGTTCGCATTTATTGAGAACTTCCTGAGTGCCAAGCCCTTGGTTGGACCTTTCTCATGTATTATCTCATTTAAGCTATACAACAAGTGTGATTATCATTCTCATTTTACTGACGGGAAAACCGAGGTTCAGAGAGACTGGGTAACCCTCCCAACGTTGCACGGCTGGTCCAGACTAACCTAGTCTGGGTCCAAGCCTCTGCAGTATTAACAGCTCAAGAAATGGAAAAGCAAGAGCTGGACGACGTGGAAGTGCTACCTTCAAGGAAGGCACGGGGCCCTGGAGGCTGTGTTCAGATTAGGTTAATGACAGGCAGATCAAGGGATGGCTGGGGAGCAGGAAGCCATGGTGCCAAACCAGACGGGTCAGAATCGCCTGGCTCTCTGGCAGAAAAAATGCTGAGGAGCCAGTTAAAGCTCAGCCACATCTTGCAGGCTTTTTTTCTTGATTATTTTACTTTCCTACCTTCTTTCCTCTGTTGGCTTCTCTCCTGCCCTTCTCCCAACACTGCTGGACTCTCCTCAGTTCTGAGCTGGGATGGTGGCCTCTTACACAGAGCACCTTCTAGGGAGGTTGGCTCTTTTCCCCTTCCATCTCTCACTTCTTTGCTCAACCCGGGCTCCTTTGTCTTCTGGTTGGAACTTAAGTCCTAATTTGAGCATCCATCTCGTGGCCCCTCCGTATAGCCGGATTCAACACCTTTGATGGCAGCTCCCAGGCCCTTCTTTCTTTTGCTACAATGACCTTCTCTGTCTCTCCCTATCATTGGGAGCACAGGGTTCCAACAGCCCTTCTTATCTCATCTTCAAATCCTTACCATTTAGGAATCTTTGTCCGTTAGTATGATGGCCAAAACAGAAGCATGTCTAGTCTTGCATAAAATAGTTACTCCAACTTTACTAAAGTTTTTAAGAGGGAAAATATCCCCAGAGATATGTCTTAGCACAAAAATCACTCTTCTTTACTTAAGAACTTTGCCAGGCCCTTGTGTCTGAGATAGAGCCGTCCAGTCCCTACCCAGTGAGGCAGCGTGGTGTACTGACAGTTTAGCAAACCTGTTTCTGCCGCCTCCCAGCTGTGTAACCTTAGAAAAGAAACAGCTTCTCTGTGCTGTAATTCTCTCATTTACACAATGGGATGATCACATCTGCTCTGCAGGGCTATAAGAGGACTCGAGGTGATGGCCTGCGCAGAGCAGGTTCTTAAGAAGAGCTGCCCTGGGTACATTCTTATTCCCTAGTGAACCAGTGGTTTATATTGAGGGCACTATGTACTTTATGTTTTTAGAGCATCTTCACTTCTACTGTGTAACTTAGGCCCATATACCCATCAGGATTTGGTTGTAGAGCTTAGAGTATACTCTAGTAAATATAAGCAGAAAGAATTTATTTTAAAGTATTATATGGCTTACAGAATTATTAGAGACTTGAAGAAAATGACCCTAGCTTAAGTTTTCTAGACTGGCAGAATTGGACCTTCCAAGACTCCTGCCTCTTCTATGACAAGGAAGAACTGTCCGATCCAGAAACTTCTCTTACAACTGTTGGCCCCATACCCATGCATTACTACCATGGTCAGAGAGTCACCAAAGTCAGGAAATCTCCACTATTGCTGCCAACTCCACAACCTCACTGCCTGCTACAATCTGCAGCACCAAATGGGTGCCCTATACACTGCTTCCCCCGCCCCAGCACCTCCAGCCACAGCCCCATCACTGTTAGTGTCAGAAGAAGCTGTAGAAACATGGCCTCTGTCTCATCTCTGTCTCCTGACTCCCTCCTGAGCACATGTTTGGCTGAAGTTGGAGCACATCTGGAAACCTAGCTGCAAATGAGTCTGGGAAATTCCATCTTCCCCATTTCAGCCTTTGCAGGACAGGAAGGCACTTTGGAAGGAGGTCAGAATTGATGCCAAGCACCAATCTTCCATTTTCGCAACAGCCTGACAAATGATCTCCTGGTGAAAATCTTGTGGCATGGCTCCCTGTTCACTTGCTCTTCCCCTGGTGACTGTACTGCCTGGTCTGGGATCTTAAGGAATCTCTTGAGTACTGCCTGCTTCTGAAAGCTGGCTGTCCCTGAGAGCACAGATTTCCTGACAGTCTCTCAGGTGGAAACTGCTGTATGTCCCAAAGGTGGGGTAGGTGTCCTCTTTGCTCCTCATTGCCACATCCAGACCACTTCTCCTTTCTCTCTCAAAAAGCCCAACTCCTGTGGTGCCCAGACCACCCTCTCCCTCCATTTTTAGACACTTTTTTTTTTTTTAGAATTGTTTGACTAAAACAATTAGTTTAGACCATCATGACTCTTCATTAAAGATTTTAGCACCTTGTTCACTGCCTTCCTCTCTACCTCTACTCTTTTCACCATTCTTTTCAACCTCAGCACCTACACAGATGATCATGTAGCACCCTAGCACTGTTCTTTGATCCTCCCTTCCAATGATCTTTTCCTCCACCCCACTTCAGACACCATCTGTCAACACACCCTAGACCTTGTCATTTCCAATATCTGGACGGCCTCAACATCTCAGCTGCTCAACATCCTAATATCCTACTTGCTAAACATCATTTCCTGTGTTTCCACCTCACTTATTCATGATACCCACATTCTCTGAACCCACCAGAAGCTGAAGTCCATTTCCCTTTTTGCTGTTTTATTATTCATCATATCCTTTCTGTATTTACTTCTCTGCTTAGGTACCACAGCCCATCACTGCATTAATTTCTTCACTCTATCCTCAGATTCCTACCTCTCTATCACTTTTATCAAATCACTTTAGCAAAACCCCAATTCTAGCTAAACCCAAACACCCCCAACTCTGCACATGAGCAGCTGAATTTGGCTGTAGGGAAATATTCCATGTTAACAGGTCTCACTACAACTACATAACTCTGTATCTTCACACTGCCTGGCAGTTTCACTAGGAAATCTGCTTCCCAGCCCTAGACAACATTTTCAGAACTTCTCTTTTTCCTTTAAATCATCCCATTTTCTACCCTTTCTCCTTCGCAGCTTATGATTGTTTAGAAAGACACTTGGAAGAGTGGGACCCTGTCATCCTTATATTTAGTCCACCAGCCTTGTTAGCTGGACCATGTGCACTGCCCTCCTCCTTCCAGGGATGGCCTGTCCCCCTCATTCCATTTCCTCACCTCCTATTATTTTCTAACTCACTTCAGTCAGGGTGAATTGCATTGAATCTACTCTTGTCGAAGTCACTGGTGACCTGCATCTTGATAAATCCCATGATCTATTCCCTATGCTCATCTTACAATTCCAAGCATGCAATACTCCCCCTCAGCACCCCTACCCCAAACAGTAACTTGCCTGCCCTGGGGGATGCCACCCTTCTTGCCTAACCTAGGAATACCGTTTCTTCCGAAAGACGTTCCAGAACTGGATACTCCTGCCCATAGGGTCACACACAGAAGCAGCTTGTAGGCTCCAGTCTCTTCAGGAGTCCCCTGTGGTGGAGATGGAGACAGTGGGAAAAAAAGTTCACACTCTCTGGGAGCCTTCCCACCAGGCGCAAGCTGCCAAGCCAATGACCCTCTTAGGGCACAGCCATAAAGCTATCTACAGACAAATGGATTTTTAGAAAGTGGAAACGTCAGTCGTTCTCAGGACTAGAAGAGGCTCTGGGGACCATCCAATTTATTCCTCTCATCTTTCAGAGAAAGGACACGTGGGCCTGAGATGTAAGGGACTTACCCAGGGTCATACAGACAAGGTGATACTGCTTCAGTGGGAAGGATGCCTTCAGCAAATCAGCAGACTTACCAGGAGCCCACTTTGTGTAGTGGCTGTCTTTGGTCGGGCTTCCTAGAAGCAGAGCCTGAGAAGGGGTTTGTGTAAAAGGCATTTATTAAGGGAGTGATCTCCAAAGAACCTGTATGGGAAGGAAGGAAGAAGGATAGGGAAGGAGAAGAAATTAAGCAAGACTGTAGTTTCAGGTGACGTCTAATCATAGCTTGATCCTGCGGAGAGCTCCAAGTCCAACCACAAACTGCATTACAGAACTTGAACCACCTCAAAGCGAGGTTGCTGGGCTTTTATACTTCTACACCAGCTAGTTATTAGCTATGGGTTGGTCCAACGTGGGGGCCGTTATTTTCAGGTACTTCCAGGAAAATTGGCTCTTGTCTCTGAAGGGCAATGCTCCCAAAAAGGCATCAGGTGTGCACTATTAACAAAAGCACCTCCAGCAATTGGGGGATGGCTGCAGTGAATGGTAAAAAGGTCCCAGGAGATCTAGGTGGGGGCACCAAGGTGTCTGCTACAGTCCTTAAGAGAAAATTCTCTGGATCCCAGCATAACAAATGGGATTCAATGTGAGCTGTGTGACCTTGAGCAAGCCACTGAACCTCTCTAAGCTTCAGGTGCCAAATCTGAAAATTAAGGGAAAAATCTTCCCTCTTAGGGTTGTTTTGAGCATTCAGTGAGCTAATGCATGTACTAAAGTACTTAGTCCAGTGACTGCATTTAGTATCATTGTAATTATTAGTACTTATTATTGATTATAGCAATATAATTATTATATGTTAAA
Organism: Hyperoodon ampullatus; assembly: GCF_949752795.1. Classification (NCBI taxonomy): domain Eukaryota; kingdom Metazoa; phylum Chordata; class Mammalia; order Artiodactyla; family Ziphiidae; genus Hyperoodon; species Hyperoodon ampullatus. The sequence continues at coordinate 35,620,630 of NC_136923.1, forward strand.
TATATAATAATTATAGTAACATAATTATTATAAGTACTTACAATGATGATAAAAATTGACTTCCCTGGTGGTGCAGTGGTTAAGAATCCACCTGCCAATGCAGGAGACACGGGTTTGAGCCCGGGTCTGCGAAGATCCCACATGCCGCAGAGCAGCTAAGCCCATGCACCACAACTACAGAGCCTGCACTCTAGAGCCTGTGAGCCACAGCTACTGAAGCCCGTGCGCCTAGAGACCGTGCTCCGCAACAAGAGAAGCCACCACAATGAGAAGCCCTCGCACCGCAACAAAGAGTAGCCCCGCTCATCACAACTAGAGAAAGCCTGCGCACAGCAACGAAGACCCAATACAGCCAAAAAAAAAAAAAAAAAAAAAAGACTACCCAAAAAGTGGAGCTGTATGAGGTCACCATCCGTCACTTACCATCCAAGGGACATGGGAATGCATTGTCCGCATCTCAACAACAAAATCAGGATCATCCAAGGAGTGGCATTATTTTTATCCACAATATGGATGTAAATGTGTGCCCAGCTCACCACTGAGATAATTAACCACAAACAATTACAGTGCACTTGGCAAATTGCAGCTTTGCCCTCTTTGCAAGGGACATGTTTTATTTATACTTCCTCCCTTGTGGCTTGCTCATTGATCACATTCCAAGTCCAATATTTAAAGGTAAAATGCTGACATGGACTTCACCTGAGTTTCCCTCAGGGTTCTCACACACTGGGGCCTGGGCAGGAAATTTCCTTGCTTTTTCGGACACAGCCATGTCTCTGACAATTGGCATATCTGGGCAGATCCCAGTGTCCCCACCCCAGGCACAATTGCAGAGTCCTCCTTTATTGAATGTCTCCAGTGAATCACTGCAATGTCCTGAGCTAAACACCTCACCTCCCCTGCTTATTCTTCTCCAATTTCAGACCGGTGGTAAGCCAACTCACTTTTAGAGCACTGAATTCACAGAAAGCTTTCAAAGCTGGACATTAAAAGGAGAGATCCCAGTAATGCTATTTCTGAGGATCTGTCTGGAGGATATAACCTGGAATGTGGATTTATGCTGAGATGGTCATCTGAGAATTACTTACAAAGCAAGAGATGGGGGGAAAATGAAATGTCTTAACTTAAGGTTAGATATGATATGTTCAGACATGAGAGAGTAGGCAGACATTAAAATGATATAATAATATAATAATAAATAATATAATAAAAATTAAAAATAATATAATATAAAATAATATAATAATAAAACAAAGAGTGTTTAAATATATAGGAAAATACTAAGCAATGTTTTTTCTGTACAAAATGGATTTCTTCTATAAATTCCCTCCATGACCATTTGTGTTAGTATTTTTATTGATAGACGTTTGATATTAATTCTTTGAAACCTAGTGAGTTATTAGCATTCTAGTAAACAGTATTCTTCATGAATATTAAAAGTTTGAAACAAACTCTTTAATTTCTTAACACAACACCTATATTTTTTCATTAGATGAAACAAAAATACTACCCACAAGAAACTCCATATCATGACTGTATTCTTTCTCATCATAATCTATATCCATGGTTATCTCTTTTCTCATAGAAAAAAGGAGATTCCTCAGGTGACAAAGTAACCAAGGGAAAAGGGGATATGGGACTATCTTTTGTCCTAAGCAATCCCATGAGATCTGCCACAATAATGTGTTAAGTTTTCATTTAATCACCTGGTATTGCAAACAGCTGGTACATCCTCTCTAACCCCTAGCCTCCACATCCTGAACTCCTCCTATTGTACTATCTCCGTTACTCTGTAAGAAAACACTTGAAATAAAAATGAATAAGCACTTACTTGGTATTTTGAACATTAAATTTCATCTTGATATACTGGCATCTAACCTCTGTTTAAAATTAGCTTCGGTTGCTCATTTTTTATTTAGAACTTATATATTGAGCACCTTACACATTTCAGGCACTATGTTAGGGCCAGGAAATAAAATGGTGCATTCATCTCTGCCCTGAGGGAGCCTAATGTTAGTGGGAAAAAATAAATACTAGCCTAAAAAAAAAAAACCACACTATTCACTAAAGACTAAACACTAACAAGTGATAGAAAGGAGAAGAATAAAGGGTTTGACCTAGTCAGGGTGAGTGCTGAGCTGACCCTTGAAGAATGAGTAAGAGTTAACTACGAAAAAAGAGGAGAGAAGTGAAGAGCAGCCCAGGAAGAGGAAATACCATGTGCAAAGGCCCAGAGCTAGAGAAGATGACCACCTCATTAGAAACTGGAATCAAGAAAGAGGTGGGAGAACATGGTGTAAAGTAAGATTAGAACATGACTAGGGTAGGGAGACATTATAAGGGGCCTTTTTGCTGAACAATATCAGAAGCCTATCCAGCATCTATCCTACCTTTCCGAGTAGAATTCATATTTCTTTAGGTATTCCACCTCCTCCATACAGCTTAAATGATGCATCCTCAGCTCCAAGGATGGGTTCCAGCAGATCTAAGTCAATCCTTCCCTCTCCCAGGTTTAAGCCCTGCATGAGACAACTGCTAATGGTGCCAGGTAACCTAAACTGGACCAACTGGGCCCCCAAATGATGGGAGGGATTTCATTCCTTTTGAAAAAAATTAATTAATTTTTAGTTTTGGCTGTGTTGGGTCTTTGTTGCTGCACGTGGGCTTTCTCTAGTTGCAGAGAGTGCAGGCTACTCTTTGTTGTGGTATGTGGACTTCTCATTGTGGTGGCTTCTCTTGTTGCGGAGCACGGGCTCTAGGTGTGCAGGCTTCAGTAGCTGTGGCTCACAGCCTCAGTAGTTGTAGCACACAGGCTTAGTCGCTCCACGGCATGTGGGATCTTCCCAGACCAGGAATCAAACTCGTGTCCCCTACATTGGCAGGCAGATTCTTAACCACTGCGCTGCCAGGGAAGCTCAGGATTTCATCCCTTGATGGGGAAGAGGCCTTTCTCTCTCCCTCTAGGCATAAAGCAGGAAGCCTGTTGACCTAATTGCTGTTGTCAGCCATGGGATAAAGCCAATTGGGTGGACAGCGAAGAGGAGAGATGGGAAGAACCTTGGTCCTTGACCATGCTGTGTCGCTAAATCAAGCAACTCTGAAGGCTGAATTACTTCTAGACTTCTTATAATGCAAGATAATAAATATTCTTGTTGTTCAAGCCAATTTCAGCCAGGTTTTCTAACGCTTGCTCCCAAAGGCATCATGCTGGATACATCCTTGTGCATAAGGATTGTTGCCTTTATCCCAAGAAGAACAGTGTTCTGAAATTTGGGTGCAGAGTGCATAATTCTGAGAAAAAGTTTTTGGAACAGAACCTGATACATTCCACACTACCACCACCACCCAAAATATTCTAATGTTAAATGAAAAATGTAGAAAATAGAACTCTCACACATGATCCCAATAGAGTTAAGAGCCTGTGAGCACAACGAACACACACATAAAAACACACACACTAAAGGAAAGACTGGTAAGAAAAATACTATGTTAAATGCTTGCTCCTAGGTAGGGAGATTACTACTAGGTTTTTAATTCTGTTCGGCTGGGCTCTTTATGTTCTTCAGTACTTCCTGATTTTTCTGCAATGAATATTCTTTACTTTATAAGTAGACATCAACGGCAGTAGAACAATGTTTTCCACCTAAATTTACATCACCTATCACAAAAGAGGCTAATTTCATTTATTAAAATATAATGGCCAAAATAAAACTAAAAAGTAGCATATCTAACGTAGTCTATTGGAAAAGAGAAACGTTTCTAGTCTTTATGTACTGTATCCAGACAGTTAAGGATTTATCATTGGTCTTATAATAGAATAAAATATCTTGAGAGCATAAGTATGTCCAATTTTCATTTTAAATCCTCAATTTATAAAATAGTTATGCTTGCTCATTTCAAAGCCCCATTATATAAAAGAGAGACACTTGCAAATTTTGAGACCCTCAGGAGATATCATTTAGCATCTTTGGAAAGCATAATATTTAATTATCATAGCATGAGGTACTCTTAATGGCACATTTCAACATTGCGACTGAAACTGATTTCTGAGAGTAAAATTAAATATTTCCACTCAGATGGCTTATTTAAATATAAACTACATGCATAATTATCCTTGATCCCCACTTCCACTTAAAAATAAAGTACAAAACTGAAAATACTAAATACTCATGGAGGTTTTTTTTCCTCCATAACTATAGTTACCAAAAAATTCATAATTACCAAGCACCCCTGAATGATCCATGTACCTCAAAGGATTTTGGAGCCTCGTTTGTTGACCAGTATCTACTACAGGATTCAAATTCCAAAACTTACCTTCCTACTACCAGAGTCATTTGAGATAAGCTCTATTCTAGGAGGGAAGATCGTATCATGTTTATTAATTCTTTAAATATAAAATTTGCATTTTTGTTGAACCTTTCCTCAACTATGTACTTCTTCCTTTTTTTTTAAAAGTAATAAATAGACCTTGTTATTTTCACACTAACTATTTACTTTCTAAGATGGCAGGGGCATTTTTGGATAACAAAGCCAGACAGCCTAACAGATACATCAGAGGCGATACCTCCTCCTGCAGGTCCTGCCTCTGTAATGAGTGAGAGATGATAAAGGAAGAGGTAGTGGGCACTAGGGTTGGCTACAAACATTCTAGTTCTCCCCTTTGTGAGCACGTGGTAAGACTACACTACTTCTTTGAAGTTAGGATGGCCATGTAACTTTCTGTGGCCAATGATTTATGGATACAAGTAATTATGTCACTTCTAGTTGAAATTTAGAGAACCAAGCATGAGTCATTACACCCCATCCCCTAGCCAGGGAGATGGTGGAAGCACATTTCAAGGTCAAACCTCCATCAGCCTGAATCCTCAAGGGACCAACAATGAGCAGAGGCCCACTTCCAACCAGCACTGGAGAAATGCATTTTGTTAAGTTAAGCCACTGCCCTTTGGGGGTTATTTGTTAGTGCAGCATAACCAAGCCTGTACTGATTGTATAGAAGGAAAAAAAAGGAAAAGAGAGCTTGAATTCCTTCAAAGACCTTTTATGCTCCTGTTGAAACACTCATTCCCCATTTGGTAAATGATAAGTAAGCTGAATGAAGTCTTTACACAAGTACAAAATCATCCTAAAAATGTTCATTGTGTTATAATCAAAACCTTTTCATTCTAAGCTTGAGTTAAATAGTTTAGCTCTACACCTATATTTACTGGGTTACTGGAATGAATTTATAGGTACCTATGAACTTTCTAAAGGGGAGTTTTTAATTTGGGGTTTTCAGGTTGATGATAAAAAATATTAATACTAGCATATTCTCTATTACCTGGGTGGCCAACCTATACAAGGCAGTGCCAAAGCCCAAATTTGCATTTGTGGTTACATTTATCTTGGTACCCAATAGTACTACTTTGTCAAGGGCTAGGCAGTAAAGAACCAAGTTGGACATACCACCGAAGGGCTGCATTTGTGCCAAAAAAGCTCCCAAAAAGCCAAGGTGGTCAGCATCTTGTTTTGAGCAGTGATTTAGTTCCAGAAAAACTATATCATCTTTCACATTAATGTTGTTAGTTTGAGTTTTAGTCACTTGATTGTTTGGTTTTTAATCTGTAAATTTGTTTTTTCTTTTATTTATAAGAACTACAAACATAAATTTATATCTATTTTTCTGCAATATACATTTAGGTAATATTGTAATACAAATAGTAAAACTCCACATTTTGGTGGTGGTAAGAGTGTGGTTCTCGGATCATTTTCCCTTTAAAAGGCCCCATAAAGAAAAACAATAGAAATTTAAAAGTTAAATTTAAAAATAATTTTTCAATATTTAAAAGAAAAACGCCACAAACGTTGTTTATTTCAGAACAGGCTCAAAGCAGCTCTCTTTCTTTGTTTTTGTTTTGTTTTGTTTTGCGGTACGCGGGCTTCTCACTGTTGTGGCCTCTCCCGTTGTGGAGCACAGGCTCCAGACGCGCAGGCCCAGTGGCCATGGCTCACGGGCCCAGCCGCTCCGCGGCATGTAGGACCTTCCCAGAGCCTGGGCACGAACCCGTGTCCCCTGCATCGGCAGGTAGACTCTCAACCACTGCACCACCAGGGAAGCCCAGCTCTCTTCCTTTGAGTAGGAGTTATTTGAATTTACTCACCCAAGTTTACCCAAATCAGTTATCTGAAGACAAAAGAGCTAGCTCTAGGACTCCATGAACCTCTACTTTATACTTTTGATGGAAGAAGCCAAAGAGAAAGAAGAGAGTTAAGACCTTTGAAAACCAGGAAAGAATCAGAAATGATGAAATAAAGGCATTTGTGGCTCTTTTCAAAGGCAAGACCTGTTGCAACAAAATATATCTTTCTTTGCCCTGACCTCAGTGGGATGGAAAGGTTGCTTTCACCATCAGTTCTTTGTTACCATGTTAAGAGCGATAAGGGATGAATATGACATTTAACAATTGGGGCATTTCTGCACTGTAAACATTGACCACAACAGGGTGGATGCACAGTATTCCAACCAAATACAATGTAACTTTAGTCCCTTTTTTAAAAATTGGCTTTTGTTTGAATTATTTATTTTTGCTAAGTGACTTAACTAATTAACTAGTAAATACTAGCTTTTGTTTCCTGAGACATGTCACCTAGCTACATCTAAAGCTGCCCATGCCTGAAGATGTGCCTGGAGCACCAACAGAGCTGTTGGCAAGAATTGCAGAGTGGCAAGAAAAGAAGGGCCAGTGCAGACCACTCTGTAAATTCTAACCACAGCAGATGGACAGCACAAACATGTACCTCCAATGGGATCATGCCCGTGACTGTACTTAGAAATTGGAACGACACTATCTTGACATAAATTGAAAGCAATAAAGGAGAAAAAATGGTGATGATGAACGTAACGAAGATGACGATGGCCTAGATTCTTTCATGGGTTCAGAATCATTTAGTGTCACATGCCATGCACCAGTGACTCTAGGGGGAGGAAAAACCCAAGTTAGGCTTGCCCTCAACAAGCTTCCAGGCCAGGAGAGGAGGTAAAGCAAGAAAATACATACATTTTAGAAGACCGTAGAAAAGACGGGGATTGATCTTGCTCAAAGCAAAGGTTCTTAGCCTTTTGGTTTTCTGTCCTAATTTGAAAGTAGGCCACTTGACAGAGCTTAGTCTCTTGGTCACTGTGATGGTTAATTTTATGTTTCAACTTGACTGGCCATGGAGTGTCTGGATTAAACACTATACCTGAGTGTGTCTGTGAGGGTGTTTCTGGATGAGATTAGCATTTGACTCAGTAAGTAGATCACCCTCTCCAGTGTTGGGTGGGCATCATGTAACCTGTTGAGGACCTAAATAGAAAAAAAGGCAGAGGAAAGAGGAATTCCCCCCACCCCCCGCCCTTTTTTTCTGCCTCACTGCTTGAACTGGGGCACCTCATCTAATCTTCTCCTGCCCTTGAGCTGGAACTTATGCCATCAGCTCCCCTGGTTCTCAAGCCTTCAGTCTCACACTGAATTATGTCACCAGCTTTCCTGGGTCTTCACCTTGCAGAAGGCAGATGATGGGACTTCTCTTCCTCCATTATTGCCTGAGCTAATTCATCATAATAAATCTCCTTTTATAATATTATGTATAATAGAATGTTTATTTTGTATATAAATATATATCCTATTGGTTCTGCTTCTCTGGAGGACCCTGCCTAATGTGGTCACCCTTGGCTGCTGTATGACTGGTTTATTCAATCTTTCTTTCATGTAACCGTTAATGATTTGTCATTGGGCTAACTCCATGCTGGCAATGGGCACCCAGTTCTAGAGGAACCCTGGAGCTTCAACCTTCATGGAAATTACAGCAGCGTTCTTTGAGGAGAGCTGTGTCTTGCCCTGACCACATCCTCTTATATGCTCATGAAGCAAAAATCTCACACAGTCCCCAAATTACTCAGTCTTTCTTTGGTGCCAGTTTCCTGTTAAATTGTACCTAGTACCTCGTTGCAGCAAGCAGTAGCTGTGCAATCAGCTTCCTATTCTGTCTCTTCAGTGTCACTGTGTTGGGAATTTCCTCATTGCAGGACAAATTAACCTTACACATTCATCAAAATTTGAAGGTTTACCTGGAAGGAATTGAGGCCATGCACACCAGTTGAGAAATACTGTCCTAGAAGCATAGAGAGACAAATTCTGTCCATATTGACTGCCACTCAGGACTCTGGATCTGAAGAACACTTTTACAAAACACTTCCCCACCCCCTTAAATCTCTTCAAGTCTGTATTTTAAAGGGAAAATGTAATTCATCTGATCCTGATTTATTTGCACTTAACTCATCACAATGTTGTTTTGAAGAAGTGGACGTGCAAAAAGGCTTTTCATCAGCTTTTTGAAGAGCTTTTCTCTTCAAGGGGAAAAACGAATCAGACAGTGTTTACCAAAGGTAAACAAACCAAAGTCTTGGAAAAAAACCCAAGTTTGTTACTAAATTCTGAACTCACCAGGGGTCAAGGAGGTTTGAGACCTGCTCTCTCACTTAGAAAAACAGAGTGCGGCCCAGAATCAACGGCCTGGCCTTCCAGGCGATAGCTGGCAAGGCCTCACTGAATGCTCCAGAGCTGTAATATGTGTTTGCTGCAGCCAATAAGCACTCCTAATGATGCTCTCAACAAAAGCCCATATTCTGAGTCTTGTTTTCTCTTTTCTTTTCATGTTGTTTCTCTCAGTGAAAGGATCAAAGCGATGAGGCTACTTTTCCTTCACTCAGGAGTTCTTTGAAGTAAATGTGTTTCTCTTTTGCTTTTTTTTTTTTTTCCTTTCTCCTTAAGGAAGAATCTTTATAATCAGAGGCTGACTTTGTAAATTTCCCTAACACCAGTCCCTTAGCAGGTGCATGGGTGTCTCAGGAAACAGAGTCTTTCTTGGATTTTCCCTTCTTGCACTCCATTTGATGAAAGCCATTGGGGGGATTTTAATGTGCCCAGGATGTTTGAGAACATCTAAAGACAACATCATCCATTCATCAAAAACATATAAAGACAAAGACACAAAAGTTCAGCTGAACAGAAAAATAAATCAGGGAATTTTGAAAAAGCATTTGTAGTTACAGCTTAAGGCTGTCTGGTAAAAAAATATATATATATCAAAATAACTCCATTAATGATCATCTCAGAAGCAAAATGAAGCTGAAAGCTTGTTACTATGGTTCTTGCTTCCACAGGGAATTCAAAATATCTTATAAAAAATAATGGGATGGTGAATAAAAAAGGCTGCAGAAGTCAAGCTGAGCATGATTTCTTCAGGGGCCTTTCAGTGGCATATAGTGTATAAAACCAGTTATTCTCCAAGAATGGGTATTTTTCTAATGGACGATAAATAACTAATAATAGCAGCTAATGGAAATTAAGCACTTGCTAGGTGCTGGTCATTGTACTAAGTGCTTTCATGCATTATATCTTTTAATGTTCATACTCTAATAAGTAGGTGCTGTTATTAGTCCCACTTTGCAGAAGAGAAAACTGAGGCTCAGAATACCCAGCGTTAACGTGGATTGAAAGTGGCAGAGCCAGAATTCAACCCCAGATCTATTTGATGCCAAAGCCTAAGCTCTTAACCATGGTGTATGTGGTTTATCAGGAATGTGGTACTTATGTTCATCCTGGAGCCTGGAAGTACTCTTGCTACTCAGGCTAAAGTCACATCTGTTCTAGTTAAGCGAACTGAAGCATTAATCTAAGGGTTTTGGACAAAATTCCTTCTTTACTATTAATAAACTCAAAGAGAAATTGTTTTACAGAAGTTTCCAGACATTCCCTCAACACTCTCCTTTGTATAGTGGTAGTATAGACCTACTTCCCTGGACACTTTCCTTATCAAAAAATGTAATAAGGTTGTTAAAACCCATCAAACTATACACCTGAATTACCAGCATTTTACCATGTGTAAATTATACCTCAGAAAAGTTGTTTCAGAAATAAAGATCCCCGAATACTCAATGGAAGTTACTCCCAATATGTTTGCAACGTCACCATTTCCTAGATTTCATGTTGAATTGTCATTAAGTTGAACTATGTGAAATTGCAATTTATGCAGGTCAGCTCCATATGGATCAACTTTAGTTTTTTAAATATTTTTTTATTTTTAAAATTTTTATTGGAGTATAGTTGATTTATGATGTTGTGTTAGTTTCAGGTGTACAGAAAAGTGAATCAGTTATACATATACATATATCCACTCTTTTTTAGATTCTTTTCCCATATAGGCCATTACAGAGTATTGAGTATAGTTCCCTGTTATACAGTAGGTCCTTATTATCTATGTTTGGATCAACAAATTTTAAATAATGTTAGCATGTAATCTGCAGCTATCCTCACCTATTGTTTTAGTAATACGTTTTAATTTAGATAAAGATTTTCTTTATCAGCAAATGCACTAGGTGAATGGAATTTCTTCCAATTGTCTTCCTTCCTTTTCTTTTTTATGGCTTTTTTTTTTTTCCTGGACACTCTGCTCGACTGCATTTCCCAGTCTCCCGTCGCAGTTAAGGCATAGCCTTAAAACTGAGTTCTGCCCAACAGAATGTGAGAAGTGATATATAGAAAAACCTCCTACAGTCAATGCTTCACTCTTTTTCCCATCTATTATCTGGAAGTGAAGAATTCTAGGTCTTTGGCTGAGGCACAAGACAGAAGAAACCTGGATCTCTCAATCAGAGTGTGATAAACCACCTGCCAATCCAGCCCCTTTAGAGGAGCAAGAACTAACTTCTGATGTGTTCAGCCACTGAAACGTGGGGACTTACCATTACAACTAGTGTTACTTTTACCAATGGTCTTTCTTTCAATAATACTTATTGTGGATTCTCTGTGTCCCTTAGGGACAAGTTCAGTGGACCAAAATTAAATGGCTCTTCAGAGAAATGCTACAGAACTTTGAGAAATGGGGATATTAGTTTCAGGGAAGAAAATAAACTTCCCCTTTACAAAGAACATCTGTTATCTACTACCCATGATTCATTCACCCTCTTCCTGGGAAACCATCCTCCTTCCTGCCCAGCCATGTGATTTAGGTGATGCTGAAACCTCAGATTGGCTTAAGCCAACAAGTACTCCTGACCCTCTGGCGACAGCACTTAGCCAGTGAAACACAAGGGCATGAGGAGGAATCTCTGAGTCTTTCCAGCAAAGAAGAGATTTCTCTTCTTCTGCAAAAGCTGGTCCAAGAGACCCTCTCTCTCAGCCTTGAGAGTACATTGCAATGACGTTAAAGTCTGGAACTCTGTAGCTATCTTTTTTTTAAGATTATTTTTTTCAGGACTTCCCTGGTGGCGCAGTGGTTAAGAATCCGCCTGCCAATGCAGGGGACACAGGTTCGAGCCCTGGGCTGGGAAGGTCCCACATGCAACTAAACCCATACGCCACAACTACTGAGCCTGCATGCCACAACTACTGAAGCCCGCACACCTAGAGCCCATGCTCCGCAGCAAGAGAAGCCACTGCAATGAGAAGCCTGTGCACTGCAACAAAGAGTAGCCCCCTCTCATCACAACTAAAGAAAGCCCACGTGCAGCAACAAAGACCCAACACAACCAAAAATAAATAAGTAAAATAAATAAGTTTATTAAAAAAAGATTATTTTTTTCAGAACAGTTTTCAATTCACAGCAAAACTGAGAGGAAGAAACAGATTTCTCATATTGCCCCATACATGCACAGTTGCCCTCGCCATCAACATCCCACGCCAGAGTAGTACGTTTATTACAATCAGTGAACCCACATTGATACATCATCATCACACAAAGTCCACAGCTGACATGAGGGTTCACTCTTGGTGGTGTACATTCTATGGGTTTGGACAAATGTACAATGACATATATCTACTGTTATAGTGTCATACAGAGTAGTTTTACTGCATCCTGGGCAGCATTTGGTGTCGTCAGTGTTCCAGATTTTGGCAATTCTAATAGGTGTGTAGTGGTATAGCATTGTTTTGTTTTTTAAATAAATTTATTTATTTATTTATTTATTTATTGGTTGCGTTGGGTCTTCGTTGCTGTGCGCGGGCTTTCTCTAGTTGCGGAGAGCGGGATCTACTCTTCATTGTGGTGCGCAGGCTTCTCATTGTGGTGGCTTCTCTTGTTGCGGAGCACGGGCTCTAGGCGCGTGGGTTTCAGTAGTTGTGGCTCACAGGTTCTAGCGCAGGCTCAGTAGTTGTGGCGCACAGGTTAGTTGCTCCGTGGTATGTGGAATCTTCCTGGACCAGGGCTCAAACCTGTGTCCCCTGCACCGCGCCACCAGGGAAGTCCTATCGTTGTTATTTTAATTTGTATTTCCCTGATGACATATGATGTGGAGCATCTTTTTTTCTGCTTATTGGCCATCTATGTATCTTTTTTGGTGAGGTGTTCTCTAGCCATCTTGCTGCTGCCCAAGAGAAAGCTGGCCTGCCAGGACTGCTGAGTGAAGCCTGCAGATGCTGCTCCATGAGAAAAACTAGAGGAATTGGGAGAAATGGGCCTGGGAGGATTGCATCTTACTATCTGGATCAATACTGACCTCACATCTGGCCTTCTCAGTTTAGTAGAGCTATTACTCTCTCCTAGTAACCAATTTGAGTTGAGTTTTCAGTCCTAAATTTTGCAACTTTGCTATTCATTCATTCATTCTGAATTTGGCTGAGTAAGGAACTATCACAGATCACATGAATTTGAAATGGACCAAGGAAAACTCAATATTGAAAATACTTACTGAAATATATATATTTTCTGCCTTATAAAGACCATATGCTCTTCTCTCACAATTACTAAAGCTTCCAAACCAAACCTAACTATAATGGTACAATCACTCCTGCAATGATAATTGAGCCTCAGCATTCAGAAAGAATTCAAGCTAGGCTACTGCTGATTGTCAAAGAAAGCCATCAAATAATTTACAGGTTTTGCCTTTATTTGTACATCCTGTACTGTAATACATACTCATTATGTAACTTAAAGTTATAATCATTTGCTCTAATACATCCCATTTTCAAATGTTATATAGAAAACGACTCAGTGATGTAACTTTAAGACCTTTTACCAACTGCCCTAGTGTTTTGGCTGGATCATAGTTCACTCTGCCCATGACTCCAGCCCCTATGGCCATTGATTCATTCACTTGTTCTGAAATTGAGTGGATAAAGATGGATGACATAGAAAATGTAGAAAATTGACCCTCCTCATCTTTACTCCCTGTATAAGTCAATACTCTTGGTCACAAGTGACCAAAAAACCCAACTCAAGATAACTTAATCAAAAGAGGGATCAAATTTATTGGTTTAGGCAACTGAAATAACCTTGGGCAGATCAAGTGTGATTGAACCCAGGGTCTTAGGCAGTGCCAGTAGGTCACCCCAATCTCACTCTCCTTGTCTCTTGGCTCTGCTCTCTTCTAAGGCTACACTCTCCTCATGTGGAAGCCCTCAGCAGCTTGCATTCTAATTGTAGCTTCAGATCCAGTAGAAAGGCTCTGCTTGGCTCAAATGCCCATTTTAAAACCAATCACTATGGCTAGGGGGATGCAATGCTCCGATTGACCAGGCCTGTATTACTTACATATTCTCTGGAGCATATGGACAGAAAATGATGCTATGTCCCTCAGAAAGGGAAATGGACACTGGATGGCTGTACTAGTCAAAGTGATTAACAATAGCTGCTATGACAAGCAATCCCAAATATCTTAACATTAAGATATCTAAAGTTGTATTTGGCTTAACATTAAGTTGTATTTTCCACTCATACAAAGTCTAATGCAGAGATGTCCTGGTTGGGCTGCTCCCTTGGCAGCTCTCCACCAAGCACTGACTCAGGAATCCAGTCTTCTTCCATCTTGGGAATGCCGCTATCCACATCACATTGTCTCCAAGCTTGTTGTGGAAGGGAAAAGGGGAGCTGGACAAGGCATAACTGCTCTCAGCTGCCTTGGCCTCAGAATGACACATCAATCAGCCCTTGTATTCATTGGTGAGAACTTAGTCACATGACCCCACACAGATGCAAGGGGGCTGGGAAATACAATTCAGCTGTGTGCCTAAGACGAGAAAAGAGATTTGGTGGCCACCTGGCCAATCTGTGATACAAAGGCAAACCCAACCCGTATCTAACACACAGCCAGAATGGCCCACTGGCTCTCCTCTGGTCCAACAAACATTAAGGCAGGGCCAGCAGGGTCCTGACAGGTAATCTTGTTCTACTGTCTACTCGGACAGATGGGGGCAGTGAGATAGAAAGAGCTTTTCCCAGATCACTCAAAGCTGATGTAGTGAACCACAGATTTTTGAGACAAAAAAAGAATGAGAAGGAATTCCTCCCTTCCCAGATGCCAGAAACATCTTCCTATCCTGCCCCCACCATAGCTACCAACTTATCGAAGTTTGCTCTTATCAAGCATGGGATAGTAGAAATATGGTTGGTTTTACAGCCAGATAGACCTGAGTTCAAACCCTAGTTTCATGTGTTTCTAGTTTGGACAAGCAGTTAAGCTCTCTGAGCAGCAGGTTACTCATCTGTTCAACCTAAACTAATACTCAACAAGCATTATCTGAGGGTTTCAAGTGTATAGTGTGTTTTCCCAAAGTTTTGTGGGTAGGGCACTAAAACTAAATATATATCCAGGGAAACTATACAAACTCTAAGAGTGAGAGAAACTATGCCTTTTTAGAGGTGAATTTACTTTCATGTCATAAACATTTTACTCCCAGAATGTGCTTTGCTGATTTAATCATCACAGTTTTACAACATGGCTAGCTAAGATAAAAGTGCAGAAATGGAGATAGAGTAGCTCATCTCCAGGACTCGAATGTGGATGACATCACTTCCTGGGAGGAAGTGGCTCCATTTTCAGAGGTGACTGAATTCTAGGTGCTATGCAAGCCCCTGCCTGGTAGAATGCCACCTATCTGGAGACCCAAACTTCGCCATTTGAACAGTAAGAGCCTAACTCACACTCCTTGGGTCATAAACATCATGCCTGAAGCTTAAAGCAAACTAACTTCAAGCTTCTATGTACTTTCAAAGGAAACTAAGCTGTTGGCAAAAAAAGTTCAACGAGTCCCAGTAGGGCCAGACCTGGAGACTAGCTTGGTTTTCAGTACCCCAAATAGCCACTCCGGTGTTCCCCACTGCAGAGCTTCCCCACCCCAGGCAGCCCCCGGCCTCAGGACTTTTGTTCCCTTCCTTAACTTGTCAAAATTTATTTGTCGTATGTCTCATTCCCCCAGATCTTTGCCAAAACGACTCATCAGCCAACCAGCTTGATCATGTAATTCATGGTTAACCGTGATAGCATTTCCCAAATAACATATATTCCTTTAAGCAGAGGCCTCTTTGAGACAAACTACCTGCCTCAACACAAAAAGTACATCTAAATATTCTAGTGGAGTAAGCTTAGTTGAGAAGACGTTTGTTTGTCCTAGAAATTCTTATCAGTTTTGGTTAAAAGTTGACCATACCGTAAAACTCAACCAAAGGTCTTGAGGTAGTTACGATTCCATAAGAAATGTGGCTGTGGACACTGTCTAAATTCTCACCACATTACATTAAGCTTCTGGGTAAGGAGCATTATAATTGTAATACTTTCATTATTTTGTGCATTTGCTCTCCAGGTTACAGAAAGGGTCATTATAAAGATTTTTAAAATTTCATTTGAAAATCTCCTGGAGGATGTCTCCATTTTATCAATCCACACTTTTAGAAACATCGTGGTTTTGTCTTCCTAATACAAGTCTATTTTTTTTTAGGAACTTCTTTTTTTCTCTTCTGTTTCCTTTAGCTGACCTTCAGAGACTGACCCCTAAAGTGTGCCTGAATTGCAGAAAGTCAAAACTGAGAAGAAACATGAATTCATTTCACCTTGGTTACTCTAATACTTTAACTCCTGCTTTTAAAAAGTATATAGCGGTATTACCATGACTGAGATTTCTGTTCAAGATCCTATCTGATAGACTATAATTCAGGACTTACTGAAAAAATATTTAGGGAACACTTCCTGCAGGAGCTTAACACCCTTCCACGGGCCCAAAACCTTAGTGATTTGCACCCCAAAATAGACTGATGCACATACCTCACTGCTGCCTAATTTATGTTCCAGTCACACCTGGATCTTACTTGCATTTCATAGACACTTGAATACTGGGGACGTTTCTTAGAAACAGACCTCCTTAAATTTCTGTTAGGCTGGCCAGAGGGAAGACACTGACATGGTTGGAGCTGAGGCAGCCAATTCTGAGGACTGACCTCTAAATAGCAAGGACCTTGTGTTAGTCCAGGATAGGAGGGTTAGAATCATTGCTTGTTCAAACTTCTGCACCCCTGTGCCTGGGGTCAGCCCATACAGTGGAGAAAACCCTGGCTGAGGAGTCAGGAGACCTCAGACTCTGCCAAGGACCAGATGAGGGGTGATTTCATACAAACGACACTGAGCTTCAGATTCCCTGCTTGCAAAATGAGGTGGGGGTGGGGAGAGCTTGGCCTGGGTCAGACTCAACCTTTTTGTTGTTGGAAGGTGGGGAGGGCCAGGTTCACCCCTCCAAGAAACAGATGAGAGGTGTGGATCTTCTCCCTAGAAAATACACAGAGATACAAAATGGTACCTAGAATTGATGGCCCAGGAGTATCAGCTGAAAACTCCCAAGCAAGATACCTTCAAAAGGTCTCTCTCCTAGTAAAATGACAACAAAATAAATAGTTGGTTCTTCTTTCCAAAACCCTGATGGTCATGCCTGAGTCTTCTCTCCCTCTTACCTCTGCCCGCTCCCTGTATCTCATCCACCGTGATTTCCTATCAGTGCTAACAATGCAAGATGGATCCAAAATGTCCACTTCCCTCCACCTCCTCTAACTCCATCCTGGTCTGAGCTGCCACAGCATCTCTCACTCTGACCTCCTACAATCCATTCCCTACCCTCTGCCGGGGAGGGCTCCTTCACACATGTGACTCCTCTGTTTCCCCACTTCCCATGGCCCAGCATGATGAGGCTCCAACATGATCTCCCAGTGGATGGTCCATCATTCTCCACCACCTCTGCTCTGTTCCCTGAGCTTCACATGGCTTAAAGTTCTCAGTTCAAAGGTCCCTTCCTCAGAGAAGCCCATTTGCAGACACTGGCTTTCCCATTCTCCTATCCTGGTGTCTTCACAGCATTTATCATTGACTAGAATGATTCTGTATGTGTATGGTTTCCTTGTTCACAGCTGGTCCCTCTTCCCTCTGTCTCCATCCCTGCCACCAAAATGTGAATCCTACCAGAGGAGGGCCCTTGCTTGTCCTTTTCCCTCTGTATCTGGGCCATTGCAGCTGCTTACTATATATTTGTTGAGCTCATTAAATAAAATAATATTTAAATCATTCCTTTGATATTGCATAATAAAACTAGCAGACTGGTTCCTGTTTTTAAAATATTTTAATTGATTCTCATGAAGACATCAGTGGTATACCATTAATTTAGACCCTAGAATTTATTTCTCCAGATTAAGTTACTCCTATTCCTCTGAGCCTTCTCACCAGTCTTACTCTCATCCTCTTAATCACTTTCCAGGACCTTCCCTGGAGGCTCTCCAATTTCTCCTTGTCCTCCTGAGAAGCTGAATAAACTTGTTCTTAGCGGGACCTACTGTGAACCTTCAGAGGAGTTAGGGCAATAATTCTGCATGAGTTTGGGATTTCTAAGCAGGGGTGGCTTCAGATCCAGGCACTTTCTAGGTGACCTTGAGTGAGGCCCTCTCTCAGCCTGGGTTTCCTCCTCTGTAAAACAAGGATGACAAAAATATCTTATAGGGCTGTCTGTGATGAAGCTTCCAGGCACTTTATCCTACAAAGCATTGAGCACAGGGCCTGGTGCACACTAAAACCTCAGTAAATAATGGCTATTATTATTAATCATTAAGCTAAAACTATAACCTCTTGAAATAAACAGGACAGCCGTGAAAGGGAACTGAGCTGTATACAGAAATCACACCATATGATTTTGGATTTTGTAAGGGAAAGAAGGATGAGGGAAAAGGTTATTTATTAAAACTCTAAATAAAGCAAAGGGGAAATGAAAGAATATCTTCAGCCTGTTATTGGTGTGGCATACATGAAACAGACATCACTAATTGTAGCATGCACAGTGAAAGAGCTGGCTGAACATGAAACAGAAGCAAGTGTGGGAGCAAAAGGTGAGGCTGTTTGAAAGGAAATAACACCTCCTTTCATTTGGTAGGAGATGAGCTAATACAGGGATGTCAGCCAGGGTTTCACACACCTGCCTCTTCTAATGCAGAGAGTTCCTCCTTCCTCCGAGGAGCAGCAGGGGCTTGGCTACATTTCCTTCAGTGGCCCCAGGACCTCCACAAAGACAGCTGGGAGCCATCCTTGTTAATAGAAGGCCTCAGAGGCCCCATTTGGAGTCCTTGGGGGCTACACATACACCAAACTAGGAAAGACTATTTCGAGGAGGCTTAAATTTAGAGCACACACTTCCACGACAGCACAGCCCAAGGGGCCCACCCCGAAGGTCCTCCACAAATGATGCCCTTCAAACAAAGATGGGATGGCCTCCAAAGACCTAGAACTCAAGTTCTATCAGGCCATCCACGCAGTAGAATACTAAGCAGCCAGAAAAAAGGATGAATTGGATCCCTGTGTTCTGGCCCAGGAAGACATCAAAATGCATGTCTAGTGACAAAAGCAATTCTCTGTAAGACACAGGTCAGGGAGAACCTTACCTCTTCCCCTTCCCTCCGCTATGCACATGAGTGGAAGAGACCTGCAGCCAACACCTCCCATCTCCTTCTCCATCCCTGACTCACGCCTCCCCAGGAGGGCCATCCCTTGTGCCATGTTTTCCAGAGGCAGGGAAGTGGGGAAGAACTCAAGGTCTTCTAGACTTTAAGTTGCCTGCTTCTGGGTGTGGCAGGTGCTTGTGGCATCTCTCAGGCCCTTCCCTGGGCTCCTGTCCCCAGGTGAGAAACCAGCAGCAGAGAGGCAAGAAGAGGTGAGCAGATCCAGCCTTCCCTCTCTGGTCCAGCTCCTTCTCCTGCATCAGGGAGTGGGGATCAGACCATCCCTGCCCTGAGCTGTGAACCTGGCTGCCTCCAATTCAAGGTGTCCTCTTGGCCTTACCCTAAGCCAAGTGCTCCAATCTAGCCATTACCAGAGGTTTGTCAAAAATGTGAAAGTTAGGGCTTCCCTGGTGGCGCAGTGGTTGAGAGTCCACCTGCTGATGCAGGGGACACAGGTCTGTGCCCCGGTCCGGGAAGATCCCACATGCCACGGAACGACTGGGGTCCCATGAGCCATGGCCGCTGAGCCTGTGTGTCCAGAGCCTGTGCTCCACAACAGGAGAAGCCACAACAGTGAGAGGCCCGCATACCGCAAAAAAAAAAAAAAAAAAGTGAAAGTTAAAAATAAGAGTAATGTGATAGACTCTAAGAATGACCCTCAATGATCTCTGGCTCCTGGAATTCACACACTTGTGTAATCCTCTCTCCTTGATGTAGACTAGTTTGGGGACTTTTCCAACCAATAGACTATGGCAACAGTAGTGAGATGTTTAGGTTACATCAGATAGTAACCTCCATCTTTCTGGCAGACTCTCTCCTGTGCTGACTTTGATGAAGCCAGCTACCTTGTTGAGAACTGTCCTACGGCGAGGCCCACATGGTGAAGAACTGAAGGGTGGCATCTGGCCAACAGCCAGTAAGGATCTGAGGCCCTCAGTCCAAGAGCCCACAGGACCTGCCCACAACCATGTGAGCTTGGAAGTGGATTCCATCCCAGTCAAGCCTCAGAGGAGTCCCTGCCCAACAACTTAATTAAGGGACCAGGGTCTGGAGCTTGACTGCCTGGGTTCAAATCCTGCCTTCCCACATAACCTCTCTGTGTCTAAGTTCCCTCATCTTTAGAATGAGGGTAGAAGTAATCCTACCCCATGGCTTTGTGGAAATGACTCAATGAGTTAAAACAATATGTGTTTGGTAAGAGCCAATAAAGGTTAATACTTGCTGGCTTGTACTTGGTCATACCCTCGCCTCTAAACTATTGAGAGCAGTTATCTCTAAGGAGAAGTATTGGAATTTTCACAATTGGAGACACAGGTTTTTCTCTCTATACATATATTTTTTATAATGAACATTTATAATATTGTATTTTGAAAAAAATTCCTTTAAAAATTCATATGAGCTTTCTGTTAGGCCTTTCTAAGCATCGGATCTCTCTCAGGTTCTTATAAATAACAAAAATCCATGCAAACCAGCTTAAATGAAATGGAGAAGGAGTTACAGGATGGACTCTGGATTGTGGCACAGAATAGGAGGTTAAGAAATGTCCAGGGGCCTTGGAGGAAGTGGGGCCTGGGCCAGATAGCATGACCGGCCACAGCAGACAAGGCCTCAGCCCCTCTCTTTGGCCACGTGGTCTCTCTTCATGGTAGGAGGTGTTGACCCACACTGTTTATATGACCAGTCATCTCTTTAGACAAGAGATGGTGTTTGCCTCAAATACTGGAAACCACTAGAAATCTCTCATTTGGAGAGAAATTTAGCAAGTTCTTTTAGTTGGTTTGATTCACCCTTTTCTCTTTGATACCCTAATCCATATGAGGTTGCTGCTTCTCTCTCAGGCATAAAATATCAAAGGTGTAAGAGGGTGCCTCTGCCGGGTTGATACTCTGCCTCAGTGTGGCAACTCCAACAATATTTGTGGGACCACAGGAATTGGTACTTACGATTCCAGTTAGTGGGCCAGGGTGCAAGTTATCCATAACCTAACTCAAAGGGAATGTGTCCTTCCTTGCTCTATCCTTGTAAAAGTAACAGTTACAAACCAAGTACAGATGTAAGTCCAAGGCAAACTCTGTGTCTCACAAAATGATGCTAAAGATAAAGAATACCTTTCAACTTGAAATTATACCTCACTTAGTAGAAACATTATCTCCAATTAGTATAATTATCTAATGAACGTTCAAAGGGGAAAAACTAATTACCAGAATCATAGGCTCTCTATAAATGCCCGCCCTCTCTCCCCACCTTCCACAACCCTCAGCTGGTACAAGAATCCCCCTTACCACGTCCCTACCAGGTAGATGCTAATTCTGCTTCATATCCCCATAGAAGCAGCACCTTCTAAATATTTCTGGATAACTACAGTTATCAGAAAATCTCGACCCTAGTAAAACTAAAAATTGGCTTTCTTATAACTTCTACCAATTGACACAACATTTGCCCAGCTTTTGTGTTTGGAGACTCATAAACCGTTTTCTGCATACCAAGAAGGAATATCTTCTCCGATTTGAAAAGGAAGCTATACCCAGTGGCAGATACACTTGGTTGCCCACCCAACAGCCATTCCTCACATCTCTTTCTTCTGAGCTAAAAGAATGCCTATCTTGTTTGGCTATGAGATGGGTGGAAATATGCTCGAAGAAAGATATCTCTTCCCCAGCCCCAGGTCTAGTTAGTCTTTGAAACTAAAGAGCCAAAGGGACAGCAACATGACACAATCTGGCCAATGAGATATAAGGGAAGCCTGCTAAGGAACTTCTGGAAAAGTTTTGGCTTCCTGATGGGAGGGTGAGATGTTTGAGAAGAGCTCCCTGTGCCTCTGCCTCTCCCCACTTCTCCTTGCCTTGAATGTGGTGGGTGAAGCCTGACGCTTGGAGTCACGGTGATCATCTTGGTACCGTAAGGCGACAAACCTAAGAAGCCAACATGCCAGAGATGCAAAACATAAATCTAGGAGCCTGGCCCTCAGGTGGTTATCATTAAGCCACAACTTCCAGATGTCTTGTTCTGTGAGATAATCACATTTTTATCACCTAACCGCTGCTAGCTGAGTTTTCCCTAAGTTGCAGAGGAACATGTTTCAACCAATAATGGCTCACCAGAGCCTCAGGTCTCTAGGCTCCCTCCGCGGAGATTCTCATGACATTTCAAGTCCCGACCTCAGCCCTACCACCCTAACTTGTCTCCTCAATATGACCCCTGTTTGTCAAGTGTGGGGAAGAAAACTCAACACGAGCCCCCTGTGACAGCTGCCCAGGACAGAGCTGTTCCCTCTCCATCCTAACATGCCCAATTTCACTTTCTTGGCAGCCATCACACACCTTGAGGTTGCCGTTTGCTACAACACATGACTCTTTCCCAGATGCTTAGGCTGAGTCCCTCACCTGCTGTCCTCCTGCAAGTTGGCATTTGCACTCAAGAGTTGGACTTTGCATTGGTCTCTGTGACAGTCCAGGTTGCTTTCCAGACTGTCAACATTGCTTTGGCTCATTATTCTTTTACCCACAGAGCCATGGCAGCCTGGAAATCTGATCAGCATGCCATAGATGTGCTCACCCACAAAGCTCTAAAAAAAAAAATCCACTGAATAAGACAGCAACCAGAGACTAAATGCAACACAATACTAGCAGTTGGTCTGATAATAACAGACATACCAGTGTCTCCAAAAATACACCAACTTGATACCCATTTGGATTGAACTTTTTCTGGTATATTAATATAGCAGAAGGAGGAGAAGCCTTGATTCATCCCACAGGAACTAAAAGTGCTGAGGAAGGAATGGTGATGAGAGGTCAACAGATTCCATGATCATTATTATGACAGTTATCAGTCTCTCTATCTGGATGTCCTACAATGGCAGCTTGTTAGGTCATGTGCAGCAAAACACAAGTTGAAAAAAGTCCCAGAGATTTAAGAGCTTTGCTCTAAAAAGACTGCATTTTATAGAACACAGGTGTTTGTTCCATAACAAGAGAACACAGTCGTGATTTACAAAGCAAAGCAAGGATATATGGCCAGCTATCCTAATAATACGTTTTTTTATTCTAGACATAATAAACAGATTTGAAGTAAAGCAAACTCCTAGATGAAAGCAGGTATCTGTAATACCAAGAATGTTGGGGACAAGAGAAGGAAAAAAAACAAAAAAGAAAAAAATCAGGGGAAAGAAAAATATATTCTGGAGCAATAACCAGAATAACTGCTTTTGCATTTCCTAAACTCTGACTTTTGCTTTTAGGAATTTTCCGGAATTAAAAAAAAAAATTTTCCATCTGGGTTTGGTTGAATCTGCAGATGCAGAATCCATGGATATGGAGGGCCGACTGTACACAATAATGACTGTATGAATATAAATCCTCTTATCTGCATATCTGCTTAAACTCTGTACTGCCTTAAAATGTGATCCGAGGGGTAGGATTTCTAGTTCAAACTAACATAAAGACTGCCCTCAAAAACAAAAAGTTATACAAAATGCAGATTTTGTTACTAACTCTTAAAATTATTCCTACAGGGCTTCCCTGGTGGCGCAGTGGTTGGGAGTCCGCCTGCCGATGCGAGGGGCACGGGTTCGTGCCCCGGTCCGGGAGGATCCCACATGCCGCGGAGCGGCTGGGCCCGTGGGCCATGGCCGCTGGGCCTGCGCGTCCGGAGCCTGTGCTCCGCAGTGGGAGAGGCCGCGGCAGTGGGAGGCCCGCGTACCGCAAAAAAAAAAAAAAAAAAAAAAAAAAATTCCCACAAAGATTGTACCTGTGCAAACTTCTGCCAGCACCACTGCCAACTCCAGAATATTAATCATTGATATAAATCTTTGACAATTTGGTGGGAGAAAAATGGTATCTTGTTGTTGCCTTCCTTTGCATTTCTTTCATTATTAATAGAGTTTTTTCTTAATCCTTATTTTAAATAATTTTTCTCTGACTTTCACAGAGAATTTGTAAACTCGGTGAGTTGAGCATTCATAAAAGGGATAAGCACCACATATTTCTAACTTAATTACTACACCATTAAAATGAGCTCTGCACAACATATCAGGAAGTGGGCTTTTGTCTTAGAGACAGATGTATGTGGTTTCTTTTCCAAATCAGGCAGCAGAGAGCTTTGCCTGCAGAGCTGTGTCCTAGAAGCACACACAACCTCCACATCCCCACCCATCCTGGGTACAGACCTTGCCAAGTGGCTCTTACTCATCACAGTTCCCATCCTAATTGTTTAAAGCACAGTCATTTTTAAGATAAAAGAACAAGAAACAGTTCTCCAGTTGTTTCTATGGCTAATTTAAGTTGTAGTAACCCAATAATACTTTTCACTTGAATAGCTTTTAAGATTCATTTTGAAAACAGCAGTAGCTACCTTGAGACATATTGATTGTGAGTTTTCAGCACTGCAGCAGTGGGGGGTACAAAGTAAAATTCTAAAATAGCTACTTATAAAGTTTAAATGAATTTAATTAGACTGTTCAAAATGAAAAAAAGTGCTGAACTATAAACCATTGTAGACATAATTAATTATATTTGTGTTATGCAAAAAGCACAGGAATGAGACCACCCCATGGCTTGTTCCTCCCAGATTCGGAGGTATATGTATTGTTTCCAGCAAGACAGCTCCCAGTGGAGGCACATCTAGAGTGTGTCTGCAATCAAAACAGTGAGAGTCTGATCAGAAAGGGCCCCTGTGCCTCTGCAGACTCATGACCAACCATTACTGATGAGCCACCTTCCTTCCTGGGACTGGGCCCTGAATCCCTTCCTGCAGCATTCCCCTGTCAGATCCTGGTCTTTCTGGATGCCAGGTCCCGCCTTTCGTCATTCCATCCCAGTCCCTCTAGACATGCCATTGTTTTTGTCTGTGCTGCCCAACTCCCATTATAGTAGGTGCTCACTAAGTAAGTGCTAGATGAGTGGATGAATAAACACAGATAAAGTGAGCTCCCCTCTGGGGGACAGAATGACACACAAGTCAAGATGTCCATGACACAGTAAGTGGGAAAAAGCAGATTTTCAAATGGTGTGTAGAGAGGATAATCCTATTCTTAATTTTATAAAAAGTGTGTAAATGAAAAGAACAAAATTCTGGAAAGATGCCCTTACATCAACATTTAAAGGTGAGAAGCTGAGGGTAGATGCAGACAAGACACTGGTTTCCTCTCCTAAGAGGACTCTTTTCTTTAATTGAGGAATAAATATTTTACTTAGAAACTCCCTGGTAGCCTGGTCCTCTGGGTGCCCACAGCTGAAGGTAAACTGGGAAAGTAAAGACCTAGGTCCTTCAGCCTCCATCACAGGAGGTGGGTGTGGAAGAAGGGAGTTGGGAATAATCAGCAATGTTTGCCCCATATATTCCCAGTCATTTATTCAACAAATATTTATAGAGTACCTGCTATGTGACAGACATTTTTCTGGGTGATGGGCTACAGCAGTGATTAACACAGATAAAGTCCTGGATCTCACAGAGCTTACATTCTAGTGGAGACAGCCAGGCAATAAATATAATATTGATAAAATAATAAATTATATAGTATGTTAGATAAAGCAGAAACATAAAGAGTGCCAGGTGGGGCAGGATTGTAATTCTAAAGAGAGTGGCCAGAGAAATCCTCCAGGACAAGTGATTCGACAGTCAAACGGGAGCTCTTTAGGAGGCCACATGGGAAAGTGTCTTCTCCAGGTGAGGGAACAGCCCAGGCAAAGGCCCTGTGGCAGGTGTGTTCCTGGCACATCTTGGGCACAGTGCAGGTACAGTCACAAAAGAAACTGAAGGCCAGGTTACCAGGGACCTTGCAGGGCGACATGGGTCATGAGGACGTATGTGGGTCTTAAGCTAAGGAAGGTCAGAGAAAAGAAATGACAGAATTTATTTGCATTTTTTAGATGGTTTTATTGAGATATAATTTACATATAATTCACCCATTTAAAGTATGTAATTCAGTGATTTTTAGTATATTAACAGGATTGTGCAACCATCACCATTATCAAATTTCTGAACATTTTCACGCACCTTTCTCCCTAAAACACAGACCCATTAGCAGTCACTCTCTAGTCCCCCTTCCTCCAACCATAGGCAATCACTAATCTGTCTCTATTGATTTGCTTATTCTGGACATTTCATACAATTGGAATCATACAATATGTGGCCCTTTGTGACTAGCCTCTTTCATTTAGCATAGTGTTTCCAAGGTTCATACATGTTGTAGCAAGTATGAGTACTTGCCTTTTTTTTTAAGAGAATTTTTTAAAATTAATTAATTTATTTATTTTTGGCTGCACTGGGTCTTCATTGCTGTGCACCAGCTTTCTCTAGTTACAGCAAGCAGGGGCTACTCTTCGTTACAGTGCATGGGCTTCTCATTGCGGTGGCTTCTCTTGTTGCAGAGCACAGGCTCTAGGCATGTGGGCTTCAGTAGTAGTGGCTCGTGGGCTCTAGAGCGCAAGCTCAGTAGTTGTGGCGTATGGGCCTAGTTGCTCCACGGCATGTGGGATCTTCCTGGACCAGGGCTTGAACCTGTGTCCCCTGCATTGGCAGGTGGATTCTTAACCACCACGCCACCAGGGAAGTCTCTTCGTTCCTTTTTGTTGTCAAATAATATTCCATTCTATGGATATACCACATTTTGTTTATCTGTTCACTAGTTGATGTATATTTGGGTTGTTTCTACTTTGGGGCTATTATGAATAATGCTACTATGAACATTTGTAAGATTTTATGTAGGCATAAGTTTTCAATTCATTCTGAAGAACTGCCAAACTCTTTCCCAAGGCGGCTGCACCATTTTACATTCCCATCAGCAGTATGTGAGGGTTCCAGTTTCTTCATATCCTCTCCAATGTTGTTATTTCCTGCTTTTTTGATTATAGCCATCCTAGAAGGTGTAAAGTGGCATCTCATTGTGGTTTTGATTTGCATTTCTCTAGTTACTAATGCTGCTAAGCATCTTTTCTTTTTTTGTTTTTTTTTTAATTTATTTAAATTTATTTATTTTTGGCTGCATTGGGTCTTCATTGCTGTGTGTGGGCTTTCTCTAGTTGCGGCGAGCAGGGGCTACTCTTCGTTGCGGTGTGCGGGCTTCTCATAGCGGTGGCTTCTCTTTCTGCAGAGCCCGGGCTCTAGGCGCACGGGCTTCGGTAGTTGTGGCACATGGGCTCAGTAGTTGTGGCTTGCGGGCTCTAGAGCGCAGGCTCAGTAGTTGTGGTGCACAGACTTAGCTGCTCCACGGCACGTGGGATCTTCCCAGACCAGGGCTAGAACGCATATCCCCTGCATTGGCAGGTGGATTCTTAACCACTGAGCCACAAGGGAAGTCCCTGCTAAGCATCTTTTCAAGTGCTTATTTGCCATTTGTATATCTTTGAAGACATGTTTACTCAAATCATTGCCCATTAAAAAAATGGGGTTATTTGTCCTTTTATGACTTATGTAGTAAAAGGCTTATTCTGACCACTGTTGAAATAGTGTGTACAAAGAACACAAATTACTTTTGAAAATGTAAGAAAATTAAAAAAATTTTTTTTAATTTTGACAATTTTTATTTTTCAATTTTTTATTTTTAAAATATTTTATTTATTTATTTATTTTCCTCATATTTTTTGGCTGTGTCAGGTCTTAGTTGTGGCACATGGGATCTTTGTTGAGGCACGCGGGATCTTTTCGTTATTGTGCGCGGTCTGCTCGGTTTTCTCTCTAGTTGTGGCGTGTGGGTTTTCTCTAGTTGTGGCGCGTTGGCTCCAGGGCACATGGGCTCTGTAGTTTGTGGCACGCAGCCTCTCTAGTTGAGGCATGCGAGCTCAATAGTTGTGGCATGCGGGCTTAGTTGCCCCGCAGCATGTGGGATCTTAGTTCCCCAACCAGGGATCGAACCCACATACCCAGAATTGGAAGGTGGATTTTTTACCACTGGACCATACGGGAAGTCCCTTCAAATTTTTTTTTTTTAATTTTCTAGTTTTGAAATCAAAAGAGCTGAGTACATGTTCTGGCCATCCTTAACCAGGGCTGCAGTCCAGAAAACCAGATCCTCTCTGACCCGCAGTGTCTTAATCTATAAAATAGACCTCCTGGGCCCTAATTAAGACATAGTGCTGATGAAAGTCTCAAAATTAGGAAACTAGGATGCTTGGGCTTTGCGTGTCATAGAACAAGATACAAGGATAAGTTTTCACACTTACACAAAGTAGAGAGATTGCTGCATTACCCTACAGTCTTAAAAACCTTGGACATATTTGATGGTACTCTGGGAACTGGATTTTGCCCCACTGAGTGTCTGAGACAGAAGGTCTCCAATCACAGGAGAGGTAGGGAATGGGTGGTTTGTATTTGGATCATCCTTTTTAATAAATATTGTTGTGGAATGAGATAGAGAGTCTGGACTCACTGATCCTGAGAGAGGACTATGAAATGTGAGGAAAAGAATAAACACCTCAGAGGGCCAGGGTGTAAAAAATGACCATACACATATTCATAGGAAGGAAAGTTAAAAGGAAGCATACTGTAATAGTCAGGGAAAGCTGCTGTAACAGAGAGATGCAACAACACAGTGACCAGAAAAACAAAGAGTTGTACTTCTTTCTCATACAACAGTGTCAAGCTGGGTGGTGCAAGATTTGGGCACCTCTCCTTGCATTATGTGCCCCCCACCTCCTGCCACTGTCATCACAAGCACTGGTTGACACTGGGTGGCTGCTCAGGCAGGTTCCAGCCATCAGGAAGGAGAAAGAGTACTGAGGACTCGCCCCCATCGTCACCACAGGCATGTGGATGGTCCACTTCAGCTCCACTCACGTTCCACGATGACAACCACAGCACCTGTTCACATCTAACTGCCAGGGAGGCTGGGAAAGGCGGCCCAGCTCAGCAGCCAAGGCCTGGCTATAATTCCATCCCTGTGGAAAAAGAAAGAATGGCTTTGGTGGACAGCCCACAGTACGTGCCGCAAACACCAAAATGCTCTCGTTACTGTGACTATGAAGTGGGCTTAGGCGTATTTTTATCTTCTTCTTTACATAGGTATCTGGATTTTTCTGAAATTTTCATATTGCTCTGAGGACAAACTAACAGTCATGGGTATAATCTTGGGTTCTGGAGCCAAACTGGGTGCAAATCAGCCTTACTAACTGGATGACATTTGGCCAGTGACCTTTCCTCCATGACCCTCCGCTTTCCTCAACAGTATCAAGGGAACAACAGTAGAACCTACTCCCCGAGTAGCTGTAAGCATTGAAGGAGTGAAGACCTACAGCGCGCTTTGCCTCGAGCCTGGAACACGGTAACTGCGCGTGAACAGTACTGAGCATCGCTACCGAACCACAATTATGACTGTGATTATTAGCATCAGACCACCTAATACACAGGCCCCGGGTATGTTTGGAGCACCACTCCCCATGAACTTCTGTCCTCTTTTTCTTTTCTCTCTCCTTCCTCCTCCTCAGCCCCTTCACATGTTCATTGGACACTTGAGGCTCCTCTCTGTCAGCTCTCCCTCCGCCGTTATGATCACTCTCTAACTCTGCTTCCTCCTCCACCTCCCTGCACATGGCCAAGGGTTAGGGGGCGCTCGTGGGCCTGCTTGGAGATAGAAGAGGCTGACTTTCAGGTCCCTGAATTATTTAGATCTGACTGTGAAGGTGCAACAATGGTCCCGTTAGCATCCCTGGGACGTCCTGTAGAGGCGCTAACCCGCTAACCCTTGCGCTGGTCCCCTTCCTGTCCCCAAGTTAGCAAGACTAACCCGTCTTTCCCACCTTCCTCCTTCCTTTCCTTTCCTCTCTGCTCCCAAACACGTGCAAGCTTGGATGAGCACAAGTTGAGGACCCTTTTAAACAGCTCATTAAAACTATTAAAAGCTGAAAATTGACCTTGGGAAATGACTGTGCAATAGCTTTATTAGATTTCTTGGGGTAAAAAAAAAAGTTAGAAAGCCTGGCTGTCTTTCTACTGATATCTCGGGGCTCTCCATACAAGCTTCTAAATTTGGATCTTGAGAATTATTGAGCTTCTACTGGGAAAGAAGAAGAATTTGAAGTCCTGCCAGAGCCCAGAGTAATTCTCCAGCTCTTTGTCCCAGAGCCCTTGGAGAGGGAAGAGGCCACGTCTTTAGATTTGGGGGAAGGAGGGAGGGTGGTCGTTGTTGTTTTTGAGTTTCTGTGGGGCAGGAGGTACGTGGAGGGGTTGAGGATCTTCTACTAAACTGATTCCCCTCTTCACAACCCTGAAATGAATCTTTGCAGGCGCTCATGATTGATAGGAAGTGGGAGGCGGACAAAACACCAAAAATCCACCTAGTAAAGAAAAGCAAGTGATTCAAAACCTATTTCAAAGACAAAGGTGCAGATGCAGCTCTTTCTTCCGTTTTCTAAAAGGTACGTGTGGTGGGGCTAGGGGCTTAAGCACTAGTGGAAAGGAAATGGGAGTGAACTGCGAACACACATGTGTTTGAAGGATCCAGGGCTGGCCTGGTCCAGTGTGGCAATGAGGGCCTGAACCAGGTGTCAGAAGGCTGGGTTCCAGGGCACGCCTTGCCCCTAATCAGAGCAAGGCAAGGCACAGTGCTCCTTATCACCCGCAACTCCCAAGGATAATGAGAAGAATGAATGCTGGCCCTCCAAGATCCTCTCACTTCTAGCAGTCCTGAGGCTTAGTGGATCAGATTCTTTTTTTTTTTTTTCTTTTTTTCTTTTTTAACATCTTTATTGGAGTATAATTGCTTTACAATGGTGTGTTAGTTTCTGCTTTATGACAAAGTGAATCAGCTATACATATACATATATCCCCATATCTCTTGCCTCTTGCGTCTCCCTCCCTCCCACCCTCCCTATCCCACCCCTCTAGGTGGTCACAAAGCACCGAGCTGATCTCCCTGTGCTATGCAGCTGCTTCCCACTAGCTATCGGTGTTACATTTGGTAGTGTATATATGTCCATGCCACTCTCTCTTTGTCCAAGCTTACCCTTCCCCCTCCCTGTGTCCTCAAGTCCATTCTCTAGTAGGTCTGCGTCTTTATTCCCATCCTGCCCCTAGGTTCTTCAGAACCATTTTTCTTTTTTAGATTTCATATATATGTGTTAGCATACGGTATTTGTTTTTCTCTTTCTGACTTACTTCACTCTGTATGACAGACTCTAGGTCCATCCACCTCACCACAAATAACTCAATTTCGTTTCTTTTTATGGCTGAGTAATATTTCATTGTATATATGTGCCACATCTTCTTCATCCATTCATCTGTCTATGGACACTTAGGTTGCTTCCATGTTCTGGCTATTGTAAATAGAGCTGCAGTGAACATTGTGGTACATGACTCTTTTTGAATTATGGCTTTCTCTGGGTATATGCCCAGTAGTGGGATTACTGGGTCATACGGTAATTCTATTCATAGTTTTTTAAGGAACCTCCATACTGTTCTCCATAGTGGCTGTATCAATTTACATTCCCACCAACAGTGCAAGAGGGTTCCCTTTTCTCCACACCCTTTCCAGAATTTATTGTTTGTAGATTTTTTGATGATGGCCATTCTGACTGATGTGACATGATATGTCATTGTAGTTTTGATTTACATTTCTCTATTGATTAATGATGTTGAGCATTCTTTCATGTGTTTGTTGACAATCTGTATATCTTCTTTGGAGAAATGTCTATTTAGGTTTTCTGCCCATTTTTGGATTGGGTTGTTTGTTTTTTTGATATTGAGCTGCATGGGCTGCTTGTAAACTTTGGTGATTAATCCTTTGTCAGTTGCTTCGTTTGCAAATATTTTCTCCCATTCTGAGGGTTGTCTTTTCGTCTTGTTTATGGTTTCCTTTGCTGTGCAAAAGCTTTTACGTTTCATTAGGTCCCATCTGTGTATTTTTGTTTTTATTTCCATTTCTCTAGAAGGTGGGTCAAAAAGGATCTTGCTGTGATGTATGTCATAGAGTGTTTTGTCTGTTTTCCTCTAAGAGTTTGATAGTGTCTGGCCTTACATTTAGGTCTTTAACCCATTTTGAGTTTATTTTTGTGTATGGTGTTAGAGAGTGTTCTAATTTCATTCTTTTACATGTAGCTGTCCAGTTTCTGGATCAGATTCTATCAGTGTTTCCTGAACATATACTCTGCGCCAGGCACTGCCCTAACCATGTCATCTGGCTCTGCTATATGCATTTCACTTTATCTTTACAGCGTCTCCCTGACAAAAGGATCATCAGCCCCATTTTTCAGAGGGGGAGACTGAGACTTAAGGAGGGAAAGTGACTTGCCCCAAACCACCCAGCCATGAAGTGACAGTGCCAGAGCTCAAACCCACCTCTTCTGAGGCTAGTCCAGTGTTTTTGAACTGTGCTGGGTAAATATGCGTGTGTGCTGGTTTGTGACTTTCTTTTTTAGTCACCTAATTGTATGCCTCCCTCTCTTCCTCTCTCAGCTCCTTGAGGGTCATGCACATCGATCCCCGCTGTATCCCCCAATCCCAGCCTGGTGCTGAGGAGTGAAGAGGACAGAAGTTGGAGAAATTGGGGTCCCAGCCCTCAGGGTGCTAAGGGAAGCAAGTGAGGACCTTTCTTCCTAAAGTTCAAACTCTGACCAAAATCCATTTTGTAGAGGATCCTGGCTAACATTCCCTGTAGGAACTGTAGTTTTGGTCCTGGCTTCTTCCGCAGCCTTGGAGAGTCCCTGAGATGACCTGTCACTCGGTCTCCTCCTCTGGAGAGTGGCTAGAATATGAGCGACCATCCTTGCTCATTGGGGTCTTGTTGAAAGGCTAAAAACAGATAGTCTATTCTCACAGGGAATTGTGCAAAGCAATATTTCAGTAATCAAAAGGTATTTGACAGAAGGATGCTCACTTAGAAGTCTGAATTTGGTTGGTTCCTGTTTCTGGACTCCACCTTCCTTGTAGGATTGGGAGGATTGAGTACAATAAAATAATATATGTGCTGAATGGTAGTTGGCAATAGTATTATTTCTATGCAAATTGCTTCTTTCCTCTACAGACTTAGAATTCTCCCTGAGCTCATTTTCTTTTGAAACCTAATTTAAAGAAATGAAAAGTACAATGAGATACCACTTCTCATCTATCAGATTGGCAAAAGTCCAAAAATCTGACAGAATAGTCTTGGTGGTGAGGCTCTGGGGGAAATGGCCACCCTCACCCATTGCCAGTGGGAATGTAAATGACTACAACCCTAGCAAAATTACACATGCCCTTGACCTTTGACCCAACAAAGTCACTTCTAGCTATCTATCCTGGAGATATGCTGTCAAAAATACACAAAAAGACATAAGAGACATATCAACCAATTGCAATGTATGGGGCTCATTTGGGTCCAGATTTGAACAACAAATTGTAATAACAAGAAAAGGAAATGTGAACACTAGTTGGGTATTTGATAAATTCTAAGGAATTATTACTAGTACTTTTAGGTGTGTTCATGTATTATGGTTACGTTTTTCTTAAAGGGTTCTTATCTGTTAGAAATACTTATGAATGGAGTACAGTGTCTGGAGTGTGCTTTAAAGTAATTCTGGAGGAGGGAATATGTGGTTGACAGGTACTTGGGAGCTTATTATAGTTTTCTATTTTTCTATATGTTTGGAAGTTTCCACAATAAAATTATAACATTACAGATAAAGCTGAAATCCCCCCTGATCCCACCTAGGGGTCCTAACCCTAATCCTAGGATTCTCCTCACGTAACCACTGTTTCCAGTTTGCTCTGAACCCTTCCATATATTTTTCTGGGCATTTAGAACTATATATATACTCACAAGGGTGGAGGAATAGTATTTTTTTCCATGTACACCAATGACTTAATGTCCTGCCTTGTGCTTTCCCCTAGTTGTATGTCTTGGAGAGTTTCCACATAGCACACAGAGATTTATTCTGTTCTTCCATTGCTGCACAGCATAGCACGGTAAGGGTTTACTATAGATTATTTACCCAGTCCCACAATGATGGGCATGTATGTTGTTTCTAGTTCTTTTGTGATTACAATCATTGCTGCGGTGAACATCCTTGGATGTATCTCCTCATGCAAGAGAGAGTGTTTCCGTAGGGTAGTTAGTGAGAAATGGAATCGTTAAGTCCTAGGTTATTTTCAGCTCTGTGTTAATAGATACAGACCCTGCCTTCCCTGTACCATGTTTTCTATCACTGAAGTCTCAGAAACTTGCTTCCTCTTAGTCAAGTGGGGCACTCACTAATAGGAGGTGCTATTTTTT
Source organism: Hyperoodon ampullatus (assembly GCF_949752795.1). Taxonomy (NCBI): domain Eukaryota; kingdom Metazoa; phylum Chordata; class Mammalia; order Artiodactyla; family Ziphiidae; genus Hyperoodon; species Hyperoodon ampullatus. The sequence goes on from NC_136923.1 coordinate 35,654,567, forward strand.
TTATTATTACCTGTTTGCCAGTTATTTTATAATTCTGTCCTCAGCTCACCTCCTACCTCCTTCATCTCTTAGAACTGTTGCTCTAGGCTCACTCCTCTACGCCCTGCTTTGTGATCCAATCAGCCTGGCTCTCCTCACCCCCACGCCTCTCCCCGCTTCCTCTGGAAGACCCTTTGCCATGGACCTGCACACTCGGCCCCTCATACTTTGTTGCTCACATCCCCCCTGCTCTCCTCCAGCCACATGGGTCTGTCCCTCTTCAAATGTTCTCTGATCCCTTCAAGGCTTATACACGCCATTTCTTCTGCCTGGGATGCCCATGTCCTGCCCCACTAGTGACCTGGCTTAACAGTCATTTTCTCAAGACAACCCTCTCCTGCTCTGGAAGTACTAGATACCTTTCAGTATGGCACTTGGAGCAATTTTTAATAATACATGTATTTTAAAATTAATCTGATCAATATTTGTCTTTCCTATTAGATCTCAAGCACTGTGAGGGCAGAAATTGAGTGTTTTTGTTTTTTTTTTTGGTGGTACGCTGGCCTCTCACTGTTGTGGCCTCTCCCGTTGCGGAGCACAGGCTCCGGACGTTCAGGCTCAGTGGTCATGGCTCACGGGCCCAGCCACTCCATGGCATGTGGGATCTTCCCGGACTGGGGCGCGAACCCGTGTCCCCTGCATCAGCAGGCAGACTCTCAACCACTGCGCCACCAGGGAAGACCCTGAGTGCATTTTTGCTCACCACTGTACGCCCAGCATCTACCCCAGTGCCAAGAATGTAATAGGGCCTCAATATAATAGTCATCAAGTGAATTAATAAGTGAAGGAACTATAGGAGGCCTGGTCACACATGGACAACTCCCTTCATTGGCGGTTTTTTACTTGACCCCTACTTCTAGCAAATGACAATTCACCCACAAGGTCCAATGGTAGAAGAGATTCAAGCATCTAATTGGGCCCCTGGCCAGGATTCCCTTCAAGACCCTTTTGCAGATCTGCAGTTCCATGTTTTAACAACATAGCAGCTCTTTGGGAAACACTCCTCTGGCTGGAAGAGATGCCTTGTAGTTTCCTCTCAATTCCTATAGCACCTCTCGTAGCACAATTAGTGTTGAATCTGGTGTACAACTATTCACAGCCAGGCCTCCTTTGCTATTGGACCCAGTGGTGAGGGTCGGAATCTTAGTCATCTCTACCGCCCCTAGGCTTGACAGCTGCACATTTCTTAGTAAATATTCAATAGAACATCACTGACTGAGAAATGAAGGAGTGATTATGGGACCCTAAGTACCAGTTCTCTTCTAACTGTGGGGTTGCGCTGAGTGCTGGTCCAAGAGCTAGAACATACCCCAAATGCTTTCAAGAAAAGAAAAAAATCCTGGCCCTGCTGCTTTCTCTCTGTGGCTCATTCCACATCTTCATGGTTGGAACGCCATCCAGAAAACCTCTTTATTCCCACAGCGCAGTGTGAGCCCGTCTCCTTGCTGCCACACCTGCCCTTGTCAGCAGGACAGAGTCCCTGAAGGTGTCCGCGAGCTCTGGGCATCTTCTTCCCATGCAGTTCCTCCTTCAATTTGGCTTCCAGAATGTTGAATGCCAAGTTTTTCTGGGCAAGCCCAGCAACTTTTGTGGGTAGCACATCTGTTTTCCTCCTCTTAGTCACTACTTTTCCATTTGAAAATTGCTAGTTCATACATTTTGTTGTATGAAATTTTTTGGTAAGTTGCTTCAAATTCAATTAAGGAGGGAAAAGAGCCAGCTACGTATCCTGAATAAATTTTACTTAGAAAGTCTCCACTTTCTAGTTCTACCACATGAATTTGGAAGGAGTCTCAAGACTGAAATGACTTCAGGAAACGTGCACCTTCAGAAAACTGCACCCTTCTTTGAAGAAACAGTGGACTCCAGATCTGGGGCTCAGAAATACAAAAGGAATTTGGAACATCTTGTTGTGAAAGAAAGTAAAGAAGAGCCCAAAGAGTGATGGGGGACATGTCAAAATACAGCCCAGCTGGAAGGGCTGATAATAAGCCAATTAACTGATTAATTAGTTAGGGGAGAAGTTGTCCTCCTGACAGAAGAAAGACAACAAACAAATATAAAAGGCATCATGGAATTAGAAAATTACCATTTGGCAACCACCATATTAAGAACTTTCAGGAAAGAATCATCATTGATGAAAATGTTAGTGGGCAGAAGTTTGGGGAGTAACAGAATATTTCCACCGTCTCCAAAAGCATCAGGCAATGAGCGGAATCAATACCATGTGCTTTTCTGATATGATGCACTGAGAAAAATGCAACATTCCTTCTGTGGTATTTCTGCTTAAGGATCAGAGTCTGAATCTAATCATGGGGAAACATCAGACAGATCCAAAGTAAGGGCCATTGCATAACATCACTGGCCTGGGACTTCCCTGGTGGCGCAGTGATTAAGAATCCGCCTGCCAATGCAGAGGACACAGGTTGGATCTCTGGTCCGGGAAGATCCCACATACCATAGAGCAACTAAGCCCATGCACCACAACTACTGAGCCTGCCTTCTAGAGCCCGCAAGCCACAACTACTGAGCCCACATGCCACAGCTACTGAAGCCTGGCGCCTAGAGCCCATGCTCCGCAACAAGAGAAGTCACCACAATGAGAAGCCCGCACACCGCAACGAAGAGTAGTCCCCGCTTGCCGCAACTAGAGAAAGCCCACGCACAGCAACAAAGACCCAATGCAGCCCTAAATAAATAAATAAATTTATTTAAAAAAAATCATTGACCTGAGAATTGTACATCTAAAAAGGGTGAATTTTACTGTATGAAGATTATACCTGGATACACTTGATTTTTAAAATATAACTGATCTAGGGCTTCCCTGGTGGCGCAGTGGTTGAGAGTCCGCCTGCCGATGCAGGGGACAGGGGTTCGTGCCCTGGTCCGGGAGGATCCCACATGCCGCAGAACGGCTGGGCCTATGAGCCGTGGCCACTGAGCCTGTGCATCCAGAGCCTGTGCTCCACAACGGGACAGGCCACAACAGTGAGGGGCCCGCGTACCGAAAAAAAAAATATATATATATATATATATATAACTGATCTGCACTCTTTAGAACTATCAATGTCAAGGAAGAAAGACTAGGAACTATTCCAGATTATAGGAGACTGTATAGACAAGAGAAGAGAATGCAACATTGATACAGAATGTCCTTTTGTCATCAAGAACATTATGGGGTTAATGGTCAAAATCTGAATAAGATTTGTACATAGACAATAATCATGTGTAAATGTTAATTTCCTGATGTTGTTAAATATACTATGGTGATATAAGAGAATTATCTTGTTTTTAGGAAATAGACTCCAGTATTTAGCAGCAAAAGGGCATTATATCATGTCTACAACTTAATATCAAACAATAGATAGATTAGATGGATGGGTGGATGGAGGGATGGATGGTGTTAAAAAATCATAAAATGGAGACCAGGCTTGAGGAACCCCCAAATAGGAGGAACCCCCAAATAGATGAAACCAGTCAAGCAAAATTTATTCTAGCTTATTTCATGAACATGAAAACTTCATGTATTTCCTGTAAATGCCTCTGATAATCATAAACAAAACTTGTCATCCTCCTAAAATGATATAGATAATCATTTTTAACCAATCCCCTGCCATCTGGAAAACCTCATTGAAACAACCAGTCATTGTAAGGTTAAGCAAACCTCATTTTCACTTTGTAAACCATCCTGTAATGAGCCTCTGAGCTTCTTACAATCTTTGGGTTTGACATCTCCTAGTTTGTGAACATTTTATTTCTCATTCAATAAAATATCCGAATCTAGTAAAGTTCTTAGAATTTCCTTTTGACAAAAGGTGGGTGAACGGATGGATAGATAGATAGATAGTTTATTTCTCATTCAATAAAATATCCGAATCTAGTAAAGTTCTTAGAATTTCCTTTTGACAAAAGGTGGGTGGACGGATGGATAGATAGATAGATAGATAGATAGAGGCAGGATGCATATAAAATGTATCCTTGAATACATTTCCAGGCTATATATGAAACTGAGGTCTCCAGCAGGCAAACTTTTTGTATAGATAATTGACGTGGGCCTTCATGAAACAACTCAGAAGGGATTCTGAACTGCAGGGGCGCCAATTCCCACCAGGCAGCAGAGGCAATGAGCCGCCAACGCTCCACTTCCTGCTCCCTCAGCTGTGACCACGGACAGGTCACCCTGGGCTCTGGGACGTTCTGAATCTCCATGCAGGGGCCCAGCTCCTGCCAGCCTCCCCTCACAGTTCCCGTACCTCCTGTTTCCCCCACTCCCTCCTCTGCAGTCAGTCCTAGTAGAGAACACTCTGAGCCCCCAGCTATGCCAAATTGGGCACCGAGGCAATGCCAGCAAACCCCTTTTCACTCGTGACCTACATTGCCATTGGTTCCATGGACTGTGCATTCTGCAAGTCGAAGGGGGCAATGTTGCTATGACAACAGCTCCTGGAGCTGGAGGGATGCAGAACACCTACTTAAAAAAGTTCCCTTACCCATATGGCAAATGGACTTCACCAGTTGTTTCTAAATCAAATATCCAAACCAGGTGGGCTGAAAAGAGAATGTTCTTAGAGGGCTCATTGAGATCACAGCCCCAGAGCTACCCTTTCAGATTTCAGAGAGTGAAGAGTGAGCAACACAGCTTCTTTTAATTTTGTGTTTTTAAAGACAAATATGATTACAGATTAGCAGCGTGCTCTCTGGCTGCTGTGATCTTGTCAGAATGAGAAGAAAACAGACATCTACAAGCAATGGCTGATTCTCTCTTTTCTAAAAATCAACCTTGGCTGGTTCCTATCATTTTCTCCTTGTGACTGTCTCGGTTTCTAGCTCTTTCCACTCCTCCATCCAGCAAATGCTGTGTGTGTGTGAAAGAGGATGAGGTTCCTAGGTCTGATTTCCAGCTTTGCTATGTATCAGCTGTGTGACCTCAGGCACGTTCTTTCTTTTCTGAGACCCAGTTTCTTCACCGGAGACACTCGTTTATTCCTTCCTCCAAATGTTCAAAAATGCTTCTTGAACGCTGACTATGTGCCTGAGGAATGATACCTCCCCACCCCCGCCCCAGGGGCTTGTGTGGCTTTAGACCTCTCTTAAGCGTTAAAATCAACGTCAAAATCGTGATCACTGGTCATCTTTGCTTCTCTTCCCCCCACCCCAATGCTGGGGCCCCCATCACAGCCCAATTTGGTGGGGTTACACTACTATGTGTCTGGGTCACCCACTGAGACGGAGAGGGCTCCTCAAGGGCAAGGATCGGCTTCCAACCCAGCTCTGCCTACCCAGGGCCTGGCACCCAATCATTGTAAGCCAGATCCTGTACAATGAAAGATGTTAGAGCCTGTGTCAGTACGTGGTTTTTCTTTTTCTCGTGTACCTCGTAGAATCACTGAATTCAATTCACAATCACCTTTCAGTGCTGGCTCCAGGAGCACTCTCTGGGGAGGTGATTATGAGGGGCACCTGGCTGGGGGCTGGAGCAACACGTGATGAGCCGCCCTCTTGTTTTAAGTGGATTGCACCAGCATGGCCACCCGGGGAGCTTGAAGCTGCCTTAGCACGGTAAGCACTCTGGTTTTGCTTGGGTTTTTTGTATTCGGGGTGACTTGGGCAGAGTGTGCATGAAGATTACGAAGGCGCTTGACCATCACCCACCACATTTGGAGCCCCCGGTCCTCAGCGCTTTCCAGCCGAGCCTCTCTTTTCTGAGTCTGTACGCCCTACAAAGTGACCTGTGACAACCCTCACTACCGCCCTCCAGAAGAACAGCTTTCTTTCATTTCCTTTCTCAGCTGAAAACCGGGTCTCACAGGAGCTCCTACAGAGAAGAAAAAAATCAACGTAAAACAGGGCATCAAAACTCTGGGGAGGGCCTTTCTGGTGGCGCACTGGTTGGGAGTCCGCCTGCCGATGCAGGGGATACGGGTTCGTGTCCCGGTCCGGGAAGGTCCCACATGCCGCGGAGCGGCTGGGCCCGTGAGCCATGGCTGCTGAGCCTGCGCGTCCGGAGCCTTGCTTCGCAACGGGAGAGGCCACAACAGTGAGAGGCCCGCGTACTGCAAAAAACAAACAAACAAACAAAAACTCTGGGGACGTGAACCCACACCATGTCACCTTCTCTCAATTTCAGAGTCTCCCTCCCCAAGGGGCTTGGAGAGAAATGTAGGATATCACTCTGGTAATCCCTTCTGGACACAATTATGTTTTAGTTACTGACTACTAGGACCTACTTGGTATGTCTCATCTTACTCTGATTGCATTCAAAACTTGATTAGATTCTATTGATTCTGTCATAAAAAATAAAGGCAGACTTCGTTCCTGCTGTAAGCTTTTGCTTGCTTAACATAAAAAATCCCACCTGTGCCTCACAGGCTTCTACCTGCCTTTCTTTCCTCTGCTCCACTTCTAGTCCTTGCCCTGCTCAAAGCCCACATCTCCCCTCAGTCTTGTGCATGGGCTTTCGTTTTTATTACTGTTATTTGCTGGTCTCTGTTAAGGCTGTTTGCTCTCCCTGCTACCAAAGGGGAAAGGAGAAATATTTCTCCAATTCCCAGATAGTGTTGTTTTTGGCCAAACTGTTTTTCAGTGAATTCTTCTATATTTAGTGCCCCAAGTGTTATTTATTCCCATTATAAGCAATTTCCCTTATAATAAAGGAAAAGCTGACTGTGACCTACGAGGAGAGTCAGGCCCCTTGAGGCGTCTCTATACCCACTCTCTATTATGTGGCAAATGCTCACACCTTTTAAAACCCAGCTAAATGTCCCTACCATGTGAAGTCTTTCCTGGCTCCTCCAGGCAGTTGAAAGCAGATGAGAAGGAAGAAAGAAAGCCAGACTGAAGACCCAAAATGGGTCCATGAATGATAATCATACCAAGAAACACAGTTGAAAAGAGCTCACACTGGCCAGGGGCCAGGAGACCTGGGTTAACTCATTTTTTTCCCCAAATTTCAGTTACTTGTCATGATTTTTTTGCCATATCTGAGTATCACTGTTTACTTATAATTTTCTTTGCTATCTACTTGCTTTTTCTGCTTTCTTTACTGACATTTATTTTTAAAGAACTCTTATAAGGATCTCTTGCCATAACCAGGAGATAACTGCAACAGATAGTTTTTTAAATGAATACAGTGAAAATGAAACAATGGTACTGCCAAGGCTCTGACCCTGATCTAACTCTGAAGTCTCTCTCCTTGTCAACAGGAGAAGTTAGAGGGTATCCCAGCATCAGACTGAGAATGGCTCCTTAAAAAACATGAGGAGGACTGAACAAGGATTGAAAAGGGAATGTCTTTCTCATCACGTGATCTGTGCCCATAGAAACCCACCTAAAAATCATCTCCTGCACCATCTTGAATCCCTCCATATACCAGTGAGGCTTATCCCACAATTTAAGGATGAGATTAAGGGACTCCCCTGGTGGTCCAGTGGTTAAGACTCTGCGGGGCACAGGTTCAATCCCAGATCGGGGAACTAAGATCCTACATGCTGCACAATGTGGCCAAAAAAAAAAAAAAAAAAAAGGATAAGGTTAAATACTCATAGAAAGGTTGATTCCACACTACTCACAGATTGCTCCCACATTCCATGAGTTTCCTAACCCTTGTCTGAGGCTCCTGACCCATAACCCCCAGAAAATTTAAGTTTAGCCGTCCTAGAACATCAGGCTCCTCTTGGAGCGGCCAGGAGCTACGTCAGAATTCTGGTCACAGGTACACAAGGTAAAATAATTTTTTTTTTAATTTTTAAAAATCCAATTCAGCAGCAAAACTATCCCTTCTTCCTACCCTTCTACTCTTACTGTTTATCCTTTTATCCTTTCTCTTTTTCTGGAGTGTTCCTGAGTAACAGGTCTTTTACTAGAGGTTAAAAAACACTCATGGAGAATCTGTGCAGATATTACTCTTTAGGAAAACTGACTTTCATGTGATGGGATGTTTTAGGGGGTGGGCCTTAGTTAGCAATAATAACGTTGGCTCATTATGAGAGACAAAAATGGGAAACATCCAAACCCCCAGCAATAAGATATTGATTCTGAAAGCCTTGGGACCTTCATTCAATAGAATTCTATGCAGTCATTAAAAATTATGTTTAGGAGTGTGTAATTGACATGGAGAGATATTTACACCATAGAATCAATTCAGGCAGTCTCTCTAGTACAACTATAGAGATTAAATATGGTCTAGGACTTAAGCTCAGTATTCCTCAGCTTTCTTGTCTTCCATGAAAACTTGCATTAGTTCCTTGAGTTATAGAAATTAAGGATTCCATGCCCAAGTAGATTGGAAAAACTCTAGATTAACCACAGTGAAATAAGCTTTGCTACTAAATTTCTCAAATTTTTGAATATGCCAATGAGCATCATGAATTTCCAAGAGGAGGTGCTAATATGAGCCATTTTCTAAAACTTATTTAATCATGAAACTGGTGTCCTGAGAGCCACACTTTGGAAAGATGGATAGATGGATAATTGAATGTATGCATTAATGAATCAATATAGAAGTCTAGAAGACACACACAAAATGTTAACAGTGATTCTATCTGGCTGTTGGAAGTATAGGTAGCTTTTATCTTGTGATTTTTCCCACAAGAAACATTCCTGTTTTGTAATATTTAAATAACAAAGTTGTTTTGTAATTGTTTAATTTTTAAAAAATGGCTGGAGAAGGGATGGAGATAGGGGAGAGAGTTCTCATTCTCAAAGCCAGCTGTGTGACTGCCTTGAACACATACCAGTGTTAATTATTGCTCTTCTAAAGCAATGAGGCAGGTTCCCTGGATGATTTCCGACAGTTCCCACTGGCCATCATGGGAAACACTCTGTTTTCAAATAGAACCTAGTCATCACCATCACCATTATCATCATCAAAGTCATTTGGTCACCGATATGCTTAAGAAAAAAATTTTTTTATTGAGATAAAATTCACCTAACAAAATTAATCATTTTAAAGTGGCATTTAGTTCCTTCACAAGGTTGTGCAACCATCACCTCTATCTAGTTCCAACTGATAGGCATCTGATGAGGATGTCTACAAGAATTGAGGTGGGCTGTCAAAGGAATAGACACATAACAATGTTAATAAAGCAGAAAATCAGGGCCGTAAAGAGGAGAAAGGGATAAATATACCAACCATGAGGTTAATATGATGCTTGTGATTGATTATCAAGAGTATCTCTGGGGACTTCCCTTGTGGCACAGTGGTTAGGAATCTGCCTGCCAATGCAGGGGACATGGGTTCGATCCCTGGTCTGAGAAGATCCCACATGCCACGGAGTAACTAAGCCCATGCGCCACAACTACTGAGCCTGCACTCTAGAGCCCAAGGGCCACAACTACTGAGCCCATGTGCTGCAACTACTGAAGCCTGTGCGCCTAGAGCCCATGCTCTGCAACAAGAGAAGCCACCACAATAAGAAGCCCACGTACCACAGCGAAGAGTAGCCCCTGCTCGCCGCAACTAGAGAAAGCCCGCAGGCAGCAACGAAGCCCCAATGCAGCCAAAAAAAAAAAAAGAGTATCTCTGAACTTCCTGGCAGCCAGGGCAAAATGGGAAACACAATGATAAATGGCTATTATCAGAAAAGAGAAAGCTTGGTATAACTCAAATGAACTAAAGTATTTTTCTGGAACTTAATTCTAGAAGAAACTTTTCATACATAGAACATTAATATGTATAATAGGCAATGCCCTTGACTATAATTTTATAGCAAATGCACGAGGAAGGATTTTCCTATAGTTGTTTTTCAATAAATATTTACTAGGTTAATTAATAAGTAAATAAATAATTGAATAAAAGATAAATCAGCTTATCTGCATTCTTATCCCACATATCCTTCATAAATTTTGTCAGTACGATAGAACTAAATGCCAGATTGAAATCATTGCTAAATTAATAAATTATTTTTTTTAAAAAACCCTAAACTGTATGGAAGTTATTAACTATTTTAATCAAATGAAAATATTAGGAAACTGGATTATCTTCTGATAGCACTAACAATGGAAAACCATAAGGCTTTGGGCACTATCTAATTGCTTTATAATTTTACAGAGATTTTAGGATAAAGTGGTCTCCATTCTCCATTCCAGATATGCATAAGTTGTTTAAAGATCAAACTTTAAAGATTTTCAAGAGTTCCTAGAATCTATCTACTCCTCAGATCATGGAAGTATGAGAGTTAGAACAGTCACACGAGCATAGCATTTTTCTTCACCTGCCTAATTCTGTCATTGGGGTAGACTCAGTCCATCCAAACTCCATTTCTTCAGTCAATCCCATCTTAGATTTCAAGAGAGGAAATTTTGCCACTCAGCAGTAGTTTCATGAGTTTTCTAGGCTCTAGCCCCAAGGCTAAGGCTTAAGACATGTACCCCAATGTTTATAGCAGCATTATTTGCAATTGCCAAGATATGGAAGCAACCTAAATGTCCATCAATGGATGAATGGATAAAGAAGATGTGGTACATATATATACAATCGAATACTACTCAGCCATAAAAAAGAATGAAATTTTGCCATTTGCAAGAACATGGATGGACTTGGAGGGCATTATGCTAAGTGAAATAAGTCAGACAGAGAAAAACATATGTATGATATCACTCATATGTGGAACCTAAAAAATACAACAAGATAGTAATGTAACAAAAAAGAAGCAGACTCATAGATATAAAGAACAAACTAGTGGTTACCAGTGGGGAGAGGGAAGGGGGAAGGGGCAACCTAGGGATAAGAGATTAAGAAGTACAAATTATTAGGTATAAGATAAGCTACAAGGATATATTGTACAACATGGGGAATATAGCCAATATTTTGTAATAACTATAAACAGAGTATAACCTTTAAAAATTGTGAATCACTATACTGTACATCTGTAACATATAATATTGTACATCAACTACACTTCAATTAAAAAAGTACCACCAAAAAAATAAATAAATAAAGACTATGGTTTAAGAACAAATATTTCTCCTCCTTCTCTACCTCCCAGATGGGGAAAACATACCAAAGGTCCTAGTGAGCCATTTGCAGGAGGATCACAGTGGCGGCCGTGAAAGGAAATGACCTGGAAGGTATGTCCACAGATTGACAACGGATTTCCCAGGTTTTGCCATTCAGACTAATTTTTATCTTAAAAGTTTTTTTTTTCTGGTATTCTCTAATTGTTCTATAATACGCTTGTATGATTGATTCATGAAAAGTTGTTTGGTTTTGTTTTGATAAGAAAGAAACAGTAGACAAGAGAACAGGTTTAAAGTGACAGGAGCCACAGTGCGGAAGGCCACTCGGCTATCCCCTCAGCATCTGTGCCACTTGGGGAGAATCCTCCTCTCTCGTCCGTGCACCAAGGGTAAACATCCCAACCTCACAGACGTGTGGGGAGGATTAGATGAGATAATACAGAGCTCAGCAGTTCAGACTGAGCATGTATTTATTAGTACGTTGTGAATATAATATTAGAAATGGTGGCTATTAACATTACTAACTGATATTTTTATTTTGCGTAATGGCAAAGCATTTACACAATAGTAAAAAAAAGAAGGAAAAGTTGTCTCTAATTCCATCACCCCAGCAAATCAAGCTATTGTCATTTGCCTCCGGCCTCTTCTAGTCCTGACCCACATGATTCGTACATAATTATAATCATATTGTAAGTGCAATTTTGTATTCTGATTTCTTTCACCTAACATTATATGATAAGCACTTTCTGCCATATATGAATCATTAAATGGTGATTTTAAAAGCCATACGGGGCTTCCCTGGTGGCGCAGTGGTTGAGAGTCCGCCTGCCGATGCAGGGGACACGGGTTCGTGCCCAGGTCCGGGAAGATCCCACATGCCGCGGAGCGGCTGGGCCCGTGAGCCATGGCCGCTGAGCCTGCGCATCCGGAGCCTGTGCTCCGCAACGGGAGAGGCCACAACAGTGAGACGCCGGCGTACCGCAAAAAAAAAAAAAAAAAAAAAGCCATACGTATTCAGGGACAATAAGATGCAGTGACTCTCTATAGCACAAGTGGTCTCCTTCATATTTTCTAAATTAAAATCCCTCAGAATAACCAGTACTGGCCCTTGAAGTAACCAAATTCAGTGTAATAAAACAAATGTCACAAGGAGGCAAGCAAATCAGGGTACTCTGGGTGAGGAGAGAGCATTAACCTTTTATAAGCTTGAAAGCTGATGGGTTTCAGTTGGCTACAATGTACAAATGTACCTCTGAATAGATCTGAGGATGTACTGCCTTTCTGAATGTGAGTGCAGGATCTGACCTCCAGAACCAAGCCCAGAGTATCTGAAGCCTGAAAATCAAGGAAGACCAACCCTGGCATGCAACTGCTGCTCTTCCTCCCCCATGGGCTGAAGTCTGGGCAAGCAGAGGTTGGGGAGGACAGGGCCAGCCAGAGCGAGGAGGTGAGAGAGCACAGAACTTGCTTAGGGACAAAGATAGAGCACCTTTAGGCAGGAAGATCAGGTGTGGATCAGGAAATAGTGGGGAAACATGTTGTCAAAATCGCTGGCCTGGAAAATGGAAAGCCTTGAATTCTGCTGAGGAGCTTTGAATGTAATTGGGTGGGAATCGGCAAGCCCCTGAGAGTTGTTGAATAAGGAAGTGGGCCAGCCAAGGTGCTGAGTGGGAAAGAGAAGAGAATAAAGTAGTATGGGTAGACAAAAAAGGAAACAACCCTGACAGGGATGCAGAAGAGGAAGGAATCACAAGAGAGATGGTGGCTGATGGGTCCTAAGTGCCATGTTCCGGGCTCTGTTCTGGGTACTTTGTGTGTACTCACCAATTCAATCCTTATAGCAGTCCTCTGATTTGGATACTATTATTATCATTCCTGTTCTCCAGATGAAAATTATTAGATGATTTGGGCAAGTTGCCAAGGTCACAAGTAACCCCAGCACAGAAATCCAAGCAGGTTTGTTCTGGAGAGAGGCTACCAGGCAAGTGGGGAAAGCGCTCCAGGTAGAAGCGACAACACATGCAAAGCCACAGAGATGAAAAACAATGTGCTCCTTTGGAGTAAGGCAAACTTTCCAAGATGCAGAGAGTGGACAGACCAGAGAAGAAATTCTTGGAATTTCTGTGACTGGCAGTGTGGAGGGGGGCCAGTGACAGAGGCTGAGAAGCTCTGTGCCCCTCTTGTCCCCCTGCCATGTTGTCCCCAGCAACCTGCACAAGAACTTGGTTTCACACACTGTACTGTCTACAAATTGGTTAGGATTATTTTGGTTGAGCCTGCCACCATTCTGACTGGTCTCAATACTCATCCATCTAACAAACACATATTGTGTGCCTCTCGGTGAAGGATGCTGGCTTTACAGAGATTAGCAAAATTGGCTCAGTGCCTACACAAACCCACACCTGGGGTGAACTTCCTTCTGCCCAGCATGTAACTAGTTAGGACAAAGGATCTCTGCAAGTAACACCTCAAACCTCTTTGTTCTTTCTTGTGAAAATCTCATCCTACAGAGCTGTGAGCTCAAAAGAGCTGCTTCCTGCTGGAGAGATCAGGTTTTACTCGCTTGTCACTGATAAAATTAACAGTTGGCATAAGTGATTTCATCTTGATTATAGCTGCATAGGAGCCAGATGATCCAAGCTGATTTTTTCCCTGTTAGAGTCAGAATTCTTTAACCCAAAGCATATCCAGGATGCCAGCCTCTCCTTCCTCCAGGTTCCCAAGGGAAAGGCTACTAAAGATGGTTCCCAGCATGAGCTCTGAAGATGGAGATGCTGGAAGCCAGGTTCCTCTAAGTCTTGTGAGTGCTTATTCTGGGAGAGCTTGGAGGTTCTCTCAAGGGTGAACTCTAATGGGGCAAAGATATGGAGATCAATGGGTTTTCCCTGAAGCTGGACCGTCTGTGGGGCACAACTTGTACTTGCTTTGTTCAGTCTCCTCACTGCCCCATGTTGTGAATATCCACTTGTCTTTTCTCAAAGCCATTGGATCAGCTACAACCTGGCTCAAGGCTCTACAGGTGGCATTAGTAGGACTGGAGTAAACTTGCAGTGAGTGGGGGATATACTGAGAATTGCTGAGCGTCTATATAAGCAGCAAATGGCTCAGATGCAACTTGACACACTGATGAGCAATTATCAGGGAAATAGAGGGGCATTTAGGAAAGTATCAGTGGCAGCAGCAAGTTTTGTCTAACACAGGTTTGCAAAAGGACCTACATCTCTACTCAAGAAAGACTGCTTATGCAATTAAAATAAATCCTCCATCTGTCTAAAAACCACTTACATAAAGCGCCCCCTTCTCCCTCGCCTCCGCCGGTTCTTCATCTGTGGGCCAGGTCAGGCTTTTGGCCAGCTACACCAGGCCAACAGCTAACGTGTGCATAGCCATGCACAGCCCAGAGCTAATTGCTAGAGAGAGAAGCCCCTTAGCGGATAGCTTGCTCTAAACATGCATAGGAGCAATCCCTATGTGGGGAGTATGCTTCCCCAATGTCCGTTAGCATAGTTCTATCTGCACCCCTGCTGCGAGCAGTAAAGTCTGAAAATATTACATATGTATGTCTGTACACATGCTCACCCAGAGCATGTCCCTGAGCAGAATGGATGAGAGGTGGCTTCCCTGGAAAGGGCTCAAATCTTCCATCCCTCTACCTACACACAGACACACGCTCATTTGTTCCTTTAAAGGATGAGGATACTGAGAGTGTTTTTTCCCAGGATGGACTTGCAGACTCCAGGATAATGCTGGTGGCCTGTTTGCCACCTACAGCCCAGAGGCTCCAGAAGTGGCAACGCCAAACAGCCAGCAGGGATGAGAGGGCACGTGTGTCTCAGAGGGCAGCAGAGCTCCCCCTGCAACCTTCCAGGCTGACCTCAGGCTCACATTGTCCCGCTCCCCCTCTGTGTTCTCGTCTGTGGCAAGTCGTAGGACGAGGACATGAGTGAGACGGTGAAGCCACCAATGGCCTAGGCTTGGGCACCAGGCAGAGATGAACTCAATTTGAGCTCTGCACTTGCTAGCCTTGTGACCTCCACACAGCTCATGTAATTCCTCCAAATCTCATTTTCCTCATCTGTACAATAGAGACAGCAATGCCTGCCTACCAGGTTTGTTGCAGGGATTGAATGAGATAATGCACATGCAAAACCTCCATTCAGTATGTAACCACACTGCACAAATGCTAACTCATGGCATTTGCTGTGCTTGGTTTTCTTACCTACTTAATTACACTTAATAAATAGTCAGTTCTTTGAAGGCAGGGTTAATGACTTATTGACTGCTGTATTCCAATGGATAAACATAGTTCCAGGCATACAGTGGCCCTGTATTTAGCATTCATTAAATATTTTGTTGGGCTTCCCTGGTGGCGCAGTGGTTGAGAGTCCGCCTGCCGATGCAGGGGACACGGGTTCGTACCCCGGTCCGGGAAGATCCCACATGCCGCGGAGCGGCTGGGCCCGTGAGCCATGGCCGCTGAGCCTGCGCGTCTGGAGCCTGTGCTCCGCAGCGGGAGAGGCCACGGCAGTGAGAGGCCCGCGCACCGCAAAAACAAACAAACAAAAAAAAAAAAAAAAAAAAAAAAAAATATTTTGTTGAATTTGTTGAATTCATAATTAATTATAGACCCATGCCTGTAGTACCTGTGGTGGTTAATTTTATGTGTCAACATGGCTGGGCACTGGTGCCCAGATATATGGTCAAACATTATTCTGGATGTTTCTGTGAGGGTGTTTTTTGGATGAGATTAACATAAACTAGGGATATTCTCACTCTTGGTCTGCCATTGCCAAGAGAGCAGGTGCAGGCTAGCATGCTGGAGGATGGGAGATATGGGGCTCAGGGTCGAGACACAATTACCCCAGCATAGGCCATCCTAGGTTAGTGGTCAGCTAACCCCCATATATGTAAATAAGCTCATTAAGATCAACAAAGTTGCCTAGGTGATCACCCTGAATCATGAGCAATAAATGCTTTGTAGGCCATGGAGATTTTGGGGGGTTTTGTTCCACTGAATTATTTTCACAGTAGATAACTAATACATAGAACTCATGAGTCACCTGCCCAAGCCTGTCTACCTTCACAGTCTATACTCTGCCCGGTGCACCACATAGTGATGGATGTCACCTGAAGGCAGGTCTCTTGGGTGGGACAAAACTTTTAAAAAGTGGAGAAGAGGTTCCTCTGCAATTCAGCCATGTGAGGATGGCATGCCCACCAGGCACTGGGCTGCCCACTAGGCAAGCTAAGCACAGGTGCCAGGCAGAGCCTAGAAAATCACGGCAGCAGCACAAAAATGAGAAACTTTTTTTTTAAGAACTTGATATTTCAAAAAATAAGCATTGAAGTAGTCATCATAATTTTTTCGGAATTCCTTATGCTATTTTATGGTTTAGGTTTTTTTTAATGAGAATTACGTTTTGGGAGGTGGGTTTGTCTTCAGAATCTGTTATAGGTTTAGAGCCTCTGAAGTGTCCGTGAGCCCCCTCCTCTACAGGAATGTGGGAGACCTAGGACTGCATTTAGCTGGAGCAGCACTGCAGGGCATGCAGGAAGGAGCATATGAAGCATCTTGGGGGTGGGGTGTGGGGGACACCCAAGTAACGGAGCTGGGCTTCTGCAATCTGTTTCCAACTGCTTGTGCCTATGAATCATCTACATCCACACTCCCTCACAACCCGCATGTTACATAAATAATATACAAAATGAGCAAAATCCAGCCACTGGCACGGATGAGCTTGACCTTGGGTAGTCATGGAGGAGTTAGGAGAAAGGGTTGCTTTAGAGAGTTGTGTGTGGGCTCCCTCCAGAAGGATGAGCTTTGCTTGGCTTCTCTACGTCACTAATAGCTTTTAAAAAGTCAGTCACCTTCAAGGCCCAAGCCCTTAGGAAACTGCCTTCAGTGCCAGTTTCTCACCCAGTAAAATCTCTGACAAGGAAAATAAAAGTAGGGTTGCATTCCAAGAAGAAAAAGGAGCTCAGAGGGAATTCCCTGGTGGCCCTGTGGTTAGGACTCCACACTTCCACTGGTGACCTGGGTTCAATCCCTGGTTGGGAAATGGCTGGCACAACTAAAAAAAAAAAAAAGCTCAGAGCAATCCCGGAGGATTTGGAATAGTTGTGAAATCCAACTTAGGGGGAGAGTAGGTGTAGGTGGGGAATAGTCAGTAACTAAATGAGCAAAAATGTGAGTGCTGGACTCTTTCGTAAAATCTAGGGATAGAAATAGTTGTTTCCTCTCTGAATATTCAAAAGTGATGCAAAATTACTGGGGCTGAACAGTGGCCTCCAGAAACTTTCCCTGGATTCTAATTTGTTTCCAGGGGAGTTCAGCTGAGAAAGTGAGCAGGAGACATCAGCAATGCCCAGGTTAGTTAGCAGGGGGCAAAGGAGGATAAAGAGGAGGAGGAGAAATTTTTACTGAGCACTTGCTTTGTGCCAAGAATTATCTCATTCAATCTTCCTCACAACCCTACAAAATCCATTATTATTATTCCCATTATATAGATGAGAAAATTCAGAGAGCTTAGGTAACTTAGCCAAGACCACTGAACCAGTATGTGTCCCAGCAGGGTTTAGATCCCAGGCTTTTTGACTTAAATCCCATTGGCTAAGTCATGGGCCTATCCTGACTCTTAAAAAACAGCTCAATTACCTTAACACTATTTAAATGTTTCCCATTTACAGAAATGCATCTACAGCTGTAAAGCACTTTATTCTGTATCCACACAGGAACTGGTTGATTCTCAAAACACAACATTTATTTTTTTTTTTTTTTTTTTTTTTTTTTTTTTTTTTTTGCGGTACGCGGGCTTCTCACTGCTGTGGCCTCTCCCGTTGCGGAGCACAGGCTCCGGATGCGCAGGCTCAGCGGCCATGGCTCACGGGCCCAGCCGCTCCGCGGCATGTGGGATCTTCCCAGACCGGGGCACGAACCCACGTCCCCTGCATCGGCAGGCGGACTCGCAACCACTGCGCCACCAGGGAAGCCCACAACATTTATTTTTGAAGTAAACTTATTTAACAGAGTCTTCCTTAGCATGCCTTAAATGAATACCATATAAACTTATTTTGGTAGTGGAGGCCTCCTCCATTTTGGAAATGCTGTTAACTTATGTTGTCCTTCATTCATCATTCATTCATTCAAGAAACATTTATTGAGCACCTACTAAGTACCAGATACCCTCCTGATTCCTAGGACTTAGCTGATGAGGTTACTGCCCTGAAGGAACCCACAGTCTGTACCTGGGATTGTTCAAAATGAGGCATCCAGAACTCATGGACTCTTAGTGGGATTTTAGGTGTCAAAAACAGATTCACAGTGCAAGAAGAGAATAAGTAGATTCTCTAGATTTGTAATCTTAATAACTGAATGTAGCTGCCACTAAGTGACCGAATACTATCAGACCTCTAACCAAGTCATTCATATTAAAAAAAAAAAGCATTGTGCTCACAAATCACTGCTTCCTCAATTGATTCCACCAGTGTAGCACACTCCTAAAATAAAACAAAAAGAGTTAAACATTTCAGCTTCCCAAAACTGGACCAAAGCCAGTACCCTGGGCTTCTGCTTTAGAATAACCAAGACCCTTTCTGTAAACCTATAAATAAATTTCAGCAGATGCCTGAACTCAAAGAGTACAAGTAGAGAGCCAACCCTCTGGTCCTCAGAAACATGTGCTGCCTCCTTTCCTGACCCCTCGCCAGCTTTAGAAATCTGTGTTTTGGGAAGCTATTAGTGCAGAAAACAGTATTTCCAAAATGATGAGTTACCCCAGAAAACCCTACAAAAATAGGTAGCTCCAAAAAGGAGTGAGTGAGCTCTGTGTCCTAGTTCCAAGAGGTCTCTTCTACCCTGAGGTTCCAAGGGAATTTAGGAGTGAAAGCCTCTAGACAGGCCTCTTTCAAGATACTATGATGAGCTCCTCTGAGCTGTGCCGTCTCCATTACTGACCCCTCCCCACTGACCCCTGCCAAGTTGCAGGCTGTAAAAGCCAACCTCATCCCACCTCAGGATTAGAATGGATGTCAAATCATCAGTTTCCAACTCTGGTTTTGCACCATCACGGGGGGAACCAGATATCTAAAGGATGGCACATAATTTTCAAAACAAATGTACTTTAATTCATTTCATTTGAAAAGGTAAGGAGCTGGCAACTCTTTTAGGAGGAGTAGGAGTATAAAGAGACCCAATAATGAGAGTAGTAAATAGCAATAATAATTAGAATAAACTAGAATATAAGCTTCTTAAGAACAGAGACTTTTTTCCATCCTGTTCCCTGCTGAATCCACATGCCTGATCATACACATCTACTTCATACACATCTACTGAATGAATGGATGGATGATACTCATAGGAGTGTTTACCATGTCCCAGATTCTGTGCTAAATACTTCATCCTTATGATCTCATTTAAGCCTCTTGACCTATTCACCAGGAATCTGTACGATCCCCAGTCTGTCGTGAGGAGACTGAGATTCAGAACATGCATTTCACCTCTTCAGGATCATCCTAGCTCTAGGGCAGATCCAGTTTTGTGGAGCCCGAAACTTATAAAACTTGAGGATTCTTGCTTTAAGGAGAAGAATACATAACTCCAAATATAAATTTATGTATGTAAGTAAACATTTATTTAGAATGAGGAAAGAAAATGCAACAAATTATAAACGTAAAAGTATTACAAGTATCATAAAATCTGGAAAAATAACTAATTTTTATCATCTGTCAGACATACCTCTATTATATTTTTTTCTTATATTTTTTGGCTGCATTTTTTTTCTATAAAGAGAACAGAAAAATAATTTATCTTCCCTTATTGTGGTTGATCAAAATTTTTAGTTAAGGAAATACCTTTCAGCTTCACCACTCAATAGAGATGATAGCAGATAAATCCTTAGGGCTGTTGTCAAAGGTGGGGACAAGCTCTATCAAGTTTCTTTCATATCTGAGCCCTAAGACTTCAGGGCATTTCAAGTTTTCTTGTCAATGATGAATCTTGAATCAACATCACATTAGACAACGCTCATTAACCTGTTTGCTGTCAACAGACATCTTCACTACAGTGACTTACGAATTTCATGTTATCTTTGTTCTGAGTCAAATTAGCACGTAATTTAAATCTTTTCCCAGTGTGCTCATATAATTCACCCCCCTTTGTTAATTGGATTATCAAAGCTACAAGTGTTTCTTTATTATTTCTAGTCAATATTTCTTTCTTGCTAAATGAATGAATTTTTTCTTTCTGTTGAGTGCATTGGATATAATCTGAAAATTTTTGTTATAATTTGCTTCTCAGTGTCTACTGATTTTATTGCTCATCTGTGTCAGTTCTATTTCATGTTTTTATCTTTAAATGAATTTTCTTTCAGTTCTCTAGTGAATTTAAAGATAGCCACAAAAAAAGTACTATTCACTTGTATTCAAATCAGGAGTCTGTAATTTCTCACTTATTTTATTGACACATTCCAAAATGACTCTACAAATTGTAGTTGAAATGGCATATTCTCCACTCATCTTCCCCTTACTCAGATCCCCAAGATGCCCTTGGGCATTCCAGTGCCACTCTGCACAAGGTAAACAGAGACCAAGAGGAAATCAGAGTGGAAAGAGACAGTAGTCTTAACTGATTGACTATGTTGGTCACGTGGCTAGGGTCCCTCTCCGAAGGAAGCGAATCTGAAATTTAATTGTCACCAGCTTCATGGTAAACTGGCCTCTGCACAGTTAGTACATGATAGAGCCCAAATCCAAAGTTGTTCTGGTTCCAGGCCCTGAGCACCTGACCTCTGCTCTACATGCTAACTAAGAAGTTCCCAAGGGCTTCCCTGGTGGCGCAGTGGTTGAGAGTCCACCTGCCGATGCAGGGGACACGGGTTCGTGCCGCGGTCCAGGAAGATCCCACATGCCGCGGAGCGCCTGGGCCCATGAGCCATGGCTGCTGAGCCTGTGCATCCGGAGCCTGTGCTTCGCGATGGGATAAGCCACAACAGTAAGAGGCCCGCGTACAGCAAAAAAAAAAAAAAAAAAAAAGTTCACAAAATAGAGTATGCAAGTCCAATTCAGCATTACTTCTCTAGCAGTGGTCTTCCATGAAGTGCCAAAGGATTATCTAAGATTCTTTCTGTAAGGTCACATACACAATAAAATTTCCAGAGAATCCTTGAGTTCAAAGGGTTATCTAAGATTCTTTCTGTAAGGTCACATACACAATAAAATTTCCAGAGAATCCTTGAGTTCCAAAGGGTTAAGCTAAAAATCAGGTAAAGAGTCCTCAGACAAATTCAAGTTTATCAAACACCAAAAGATAAATAAAAACAGAAAGGGAATAGGAACCATCTCTGCATTCCCTTGTGCTCTCCTTTGGAGAAGTGCAGTTGGGAGGGTTTACTGATCAACAGGGCCACAGCCAGACCTCCCTTCTCCCTCTAAGTACCTCTAAGTACCAGCAGGGCCCTGGCACCAAATTCATCCCTTGAGAGCTGCGATCCCCAACCCTCTGGGAACATCAAAACTCCTACACAGTGCTGGTGTTGGGAATATATCTGTTCTCCTCCTGCAAGGGCACCGTGGGATCCCCACTTCTTTCAAGGGTTTGTGCATATATGTGTGTGTCTTTCCATTTTATATGCACCCTGGGAAACATAAACAAATACAAGTAACCAAAAATAGGAAAAAAAATGGTTTATAGCTGAAACACCCTTTCTGCTTACAAATTATTAGAGATATAAACGTATTCTCCATCTTAGGGTCACCAAAACATCCATTCCATGTGAAAAATCCTCATTATAATATATTTGATAACTCAAAATTTTTTAAACATATTCTTGAAATAAGAACTCCACCCACTCATGCCACCAGCAAATTCACTGTTAATAACGCATATACAAGTATGGGTCTACTCTCAATAAATTTACAGTGAAACAAGGGAGTGAAGACATGGACACAAATATTGATAACACCATGTAGAAAATGAGGAATGACCGAAGAGTGGACCTGACATAGAGCTATGGGGGTTCAGAAGAAACACTTCCAAAGAGGGAATACCAGAGGCGTTTAAAGCAGTATCAATCACCTAAGTCAGAACTGTATTTAAAAAGCAACAACAACAGCAACAACTAATACGGTTCAGAGAACTTGAAAATATCTTTAAAAATAGAAACGAAAGGGAAAGATGACAAAGCACCCTCCTTTTTTTCCCCTTCTGTGGGTGATTTTTTTAAAAAATTAATTAATTTATTTATTTCTTTATATTTTTGGCTGTGTTGGGTCTTTGGTGCTGTGCGCAAGCTTTCTCTAGTTGCGGCGAGCCGGAGCTACTCTTTGTTGTGGTGCGTGGGCTTCTCATTGTCGTGGCTTCTCTTGTTGCAGAGCATGGGCTCTAGGTGCGCAGGCTTCAGTAGTTGTGGCACGTGGGCTCAGTAGTTGTGGCTTGTGGGCTCTAGAGCTCAGGCTCAGTAGTTGTGGCATATGGGCTTAGCTGCTCCGCAGCATGTGGGATCTTCCCAGGCCAGGGCTCGAACCCGTGTCCCTTGCATTGGCAGGCAGATTCTTAACCACTGCGCCACCAGGGAAGCCCTCTGTGGGTGATTTTTACACAAAAGTTGATATTGTATTTATTCCGTGTAATTATGCTTCACTAATCAGAGATCCTGTTCTATCATCCTCTTGATTATCTTGTTTTCCTGCCTCATTTGTTTCTGCTTCCAAACTCTGGCAATATTATCCTACAACATTATCACAAAGTAAATTTTAACTGAATTTGCAGTTTGAAATCATTGATTTTTCTAAGTTTAAACAAACAGAAGCAACTGCCAGATATTTCATACAGAAAATCTTCTGAAAGAGAGTATTAGATTGTTTCATGGCATTCCACTCTAGAAGGAAAAATGCTAAAGAGTGAGGAATATAAAATTTTTTAATGTGTGAAAAATGATCAATGAGCAGAGGGGTAGGGAGAAGAGAATTCTCTTATAGCAGAGGATATTTGAGATGACCCTCTTTGATGTTGTTTTTTTTTTTTTTACTGAAGTATAGACTTACAATGCTGTGTTAGTTTCTGGTGTACAGCAAAGTGATTCAGTATCTATATATCTATATCTCTCTGTGTATATTCTTTTCTATTATGGTTTACTGTAAGATATTGAATATAGTTCCCTGTGCTTTACAGTAGGATCTTGTCCATCTATTTTATATATAGTAGTTTGTATCTGCTAATCCCAAACTCCTAATTGATCTCTTCTCCACCCCTTTTCCCTTTATGTAACCATAAATTTGTTTTCTTTTTTTTAACTTTTTATTTTATATTGGAATATAGTTGATTAACAATATTGTGTTAGTTTCAGGTGTACAGCAAAGTGATTCAGTTATACATATACATGTATCTGTTCTTTTTCAAATTCTTTTCCCATTTAGTTGTTACATAATATTAAGCAGAGTTCCCTGTGCTATACAATAGGTCCTTGTTGGTTATCCATTTTATTTATTTATTTATATATTTTTAAACATCCTTATTGGAGTATAATTACTTCACAATGGTGTGTTAGTTTCTGCTTTATAACAAAGTGAATCATCTATACATATATATATATCCCCATATCTCCTCCCTCTTGCGTCTCCCTCCCTCCCACCCTCCCTATCCCACCCCTCTAGGTGGACACAAAACACCGAGCTGATCTCCCTGTGCCAGGCAGCTGCTTCCCACTAGCTATCTATTTTATGTTTGGTAGTATATGGTTATCCATTTTTTTTTTTTTTGCGGTACGCGGGCCTCTCACTGTTGTGGCCTCTCCCGTTGCGGAGCACAGGCTCCGGATGCGCAGGCTCAGCGGCCATGGCTCACGGGCCCAGCTGCTCTGCGGCATATGGGATCCTCCCGGACCAGGGGCACGAACCCGTATCCCCTGCATCGGCAGGCAGACTCTCAACCACTGCGCCACCAGGGAGGCCCAGGTTATCCATTTTAAATATAGCAGTGTGTACATGTCAATCCCCAACTCCCTAACTATCCCTTCCCCCCACCCTTCCCCCTCCGGTACCCATAAATTCATTCTCTACGTCTGTGAGTCTGTTTCTGTTTTGTAAATAAGTTCATTTGTATCATTTTTTTAGATTCCACATATGTGATATCACATGGTATTTGTCTTTCTCTGTCTGACATTTCACTTATTATGATAATCTAAGTTCCATCCATGTTGCTGAAAACGGTATTATTTCATTCTTTTTTATGTCTGAGTAATATTCCATTATATATATATATATATATATATATATATATATATATATATATATGCCACATCTTCTTTATCCATTCATCTGTTGATGGACATTTAAGTTGTTTCCATGTCTTGGCTCTTGAAAATAGTGCTGCTATGAACATAGGGGTACGTGTATCTTTTCGAATTAGAGTTTTGTCCAGATATATGCCCAGGAGTGAGATTGCAGGATCATATGGCAACTCTATTTTTAGTTTTTTAAGGAACCTCCATACTGTTTTCCATAGTGGCTACACCAATGTACATTCCTACCAACAGTGTAGGAGGGTTCCCTTTTCTCCACACCCTCTCCAGCATTTATTATTTGTAGATTTTTTTGATTATGGCTGGTGTGAGGTTGTACCTCATTGTAGTTTTGATTTGCATCTCTCTAATAATTAGCGATGTGGAGCATCTTTTCATGTACCTGTTGGCCATCTGTATGTCTTCTTTGGAGAAATGTCTATTTAGGTCTTCTGCCCATTTTTTGATTGGGTTGTTGGTTTTTTTGTTATTGAGTTGTATGCACCGTTTGTGTATTTTGGAAATTAAGCTCTTGTCAGTTGCATCATTCGCAGATATTTTCTCCCAGTCTGTAGGATTTTTCATTTTGTTTATGGTTTCCTCTGCTGTGCAAAGGCTTGTAAGTTTGATTAGATCCCATTTGTTTATTTTTGCTTTTATTTCTATTGCCTTGGGTGACTGACCTAAGAAAATATTGCTACAATTTATGTCAGAGAATTCTTTGCCTATGTTCTCTTCTAGGAGTTTTATGGTGTCATGTGAGGTGACCCTCTTTGACTGTGAGTGGACAGAGAACTTTTCCATGAGACAATTTGTAAAACTGTTCAAGTGTCCTGCAACCACACTTGGCAGTAACTTGTTCTTAAGTTCATTGAATGGGGAGGCTATAGGAACATTAGAGAGCAAAAGATACTATTTTGAAGAGCCAAATGAAAGTTCAGCTCTGATGGAGAGGGTGCTCCCTACCTTGGCAGGGATGGGTTTGGCATCAGGGTCTACAGTGTCAGAAGCACCAACACGGATGTGAGAAACTGGAGTCAGTGCAAAGGGAAAGAACAATTAGGTGAAACAGCCAGTGTATAAGGAAGAAAGAAGACAGTGAGAAAGAGGGAGCAGCCCTGAAGGGGCAGGTGAAACACTTTAATGACAACTGGAAGAGAATTCCAGAGTGGGTGTTGGATTCCAGAAAGGACAGTGGATGGAGACTCAAGACCAAAGACTGTTATCATTGCCACGTACCACATAATCCTTGGTTACCTTTCTTCTTTTTAAAAAAAATTTTTTTATTGAAGTATAGCTGATTTACAATGCTGTGTTAGTTTCTGCTGCACAGCAAAGTGACCCAGTTATACACATATATACATTTCTTTTCTTATATTCTTTTCCATTATGGTTTATCACAGGATATTCAATATAGTTCCCTGCACTATACATTAGGACCTTAATGTTTATCCATTCTAAATGTAATGGTTACTCTTCTTCTTGATGAAGGAAGAGAATTCAAAACAGCTGGAGAATTTAAACAGTCTGAGCTTCCCCAGGCACCGTGCCAGTCATTAAGAGCCCCAATTCACCAGGTCTTGTCCCCCACAAAGTCCTATCTAGTTACATTTAAGAGAACCTGAGGTATCTTGCTTGAGTCACAGTCATCCCTTTGGTGTTCTGCTTGAGCCCCTAGTTGATGTCAGCTCCCTACAAAGCCAAGTGAGGGCTGGATTCACCCTACCAGTGCTGCTGGCCACCCTCCATGGGAACACTCATGTCTGAAGACAGTCCCAGAGTGAGAGCCCTCTGGGTGCCAAGGCCGAGCCAGGTTCACTGAAGTTTTCACTATCAAAGCAACTCTCTGAGGCACTCCTCTGTCCCGCTCTGTGCTGTCCTGAGTCTCCTAGGCCCTGAAGTGCCTCAGCTGTGCTGCCACAAGCCACCATCCCGATGAAAACTACTGTTTGGCTTGTGCCTGCAGCCCTCTCCAAAGAGCTCAGATGAGGTCTGGGGTCCCTGTGGGAGAACTCATGCATGAAACATACATCCTCTTCTCCTGTCTGCCACATTCCCATCTCTTCCCCAGTATACAACTTCCTCTCTGAGCAAGTCTCTCTTGTCCATATAAATTCATTCTTGCAGAGAGACACAGGCCGGCCACCTGACCCCCTAACTCAGTGGACACATCCTAAACCATCAGAATTCCAACCACAGGCCCAGCCTGGGACTTCTGCTCCTCAGTTAACAAGCATCACTATGAAGCCAGGCACTTTGATAAAATGTGGAAGACAGGGATGCAAGGGGAGAGTGGTTCCCAAGGTCCCTTTCTGCAACACAGAGAGTGAACATGAACTCTGGACTGTTACCAAGAGCTTTTTACCCTATGGGTCCCCAGGTAGGGGCTAGGGATGGTGGAGGTGAGGGGTGGTATTAGAGCCAGGATGAATTGAACCAATTAAACTGCTTAAGCATTCCACGAGGATAAAGGAGCCAGAGCATATTTTGCTAATGCCACAGTAATTTTCTTTCAATTCTAAATTTATTAATAAATGTGTGCGTCAAATTATTTTCCCAGCATGCACCACAACCCACCCACTTATCACACAAATGCGCATTATATGAACTTCCTGGAGAGTAAACAAAAGCTCCAGATCAGTGAATTCCAGCTATGAAATTATTATGGGTATTTTGCTTGTAAACTCATGGAACCTGCCAGGCCCAGATGGGTAATTGATAATTGATGTTTATGGACAATATTCCCCACAGCTGGGGGAATCTGGCTGGCACATGGTTGGTCACCCACTCCCAGCAAACCTCACTTCCACGCTCCCTCCACACCCATCACGGCAGTAAGAGGTCCATGAATGGTTTTGCTGAGTCTTCAGACTGGCGATCAGCCCATCTGCTGGAAGCCGATGTGGACTTTGGGGCCTGAGCAGCTCACCATGCATCCCCATTCCACTCCATAGCACCCAGATTCTGTTGATGCTTCAAAATCTGAATTCACAGGAACACCCTGCACTGTATTCTTTGGAGTTCTCAGAGATCTGGGATGGAGAGTCAGCTCTGCTGCCAAGACCTCAGAAATAGCACAGAATGAAATCTGCCAGCATATGGCTTTAAAAAGTCCACTCACCTTTCTCGAGAGAAATTAGCTCATAGCAAATGAAAATCACTAATGTTCCTATTCATCTGGCATATGATTCCCCTTGGATACAAAATGGCTCTTTTCCAGGCTGCAACTAATGATGTCTTGACCTCTGCCCCTCAAACTTGTGAGCGACCCATCGTGTCCAGTCATCAGCACCGAAGGACTCGGAGGGAGGGCCTGGGCTGGAGCTGCAGAAGCTGCAGCCCTGGTTTCAGCTCCACCACTGACTGCGCATTTCACACAAGTCTGTTCTTTCTCTGGGCCTCAGTTTCTTCAGGTCCAGCCAGGGAATAAACAAAAGCCCCTGGCCCTGCCCTCCTCAAGGATATTAAGATCCCATTCGGTCTAAGAGATCTGAACAATTTGATGTTCCGACTACCTGCCCTTTTTTGTAAAACTCCTATATATCCTAGCTCCCCACCTCGCCTCCTTGGAGCAGTTCTCTCAGGGTTACTTGAGATGCTGCCTCCCGGAGTTGAAGTCCTAAAAATTCCCTCCGAATACAACATAACTCTCAAAAAAAAAAAAAAAAGAGATTTGAACAATTTGAATTCTTAAAAGTCAAGAGAAGGAATCAGATGTGGGGCTGATTGCTGGCTCACTGACCTGCTAGCTCTGTGGCCTTGGGTAACACCTATTCACCAATTTCCCCCACCCCTCCCTAACCTCCCATTAACTGGAGTAGATTTGAGGGCAAAGGAAGAAGGGAGGGTATTCTAAGACTGGGTTCAAGGTAGAAGAGTAGGAGCACGGTAGGTCAGAGAGGTCCTGTTATTTTTCGGCTACCCTAATATTTGAAAATAGGAGCCACCAAACAGAAAAAGTAGAAGGTGATTATTTGCCTTGTAAAGGAATTCTTAGTACCCAGGACAATATCAAGCATGGATACACTTAAAGTCTTCAGTTTCTTGGCAGATTGGGGAAACATCTGTTGATGGTCTTCATCACCATGAACTAGTTATGGTCCTAGGTGCTTTCGCATTAATTATCTTCTCTAATTCTTTTAATGCCCCAATACACAGAGACCCATCCAGGTCACGTAACCTCCCTAAAATTCCGTAAGTAATAAATGTTGGTAGGATTTCAACTGAGGTTGTTTGACTTCAAGGCTCATGCCTTGAAACAATTCCATAGTTTCTCAGACACAGGGAAGCTCCATTTGAATTAATAGTTAGGTGTCTAGTTTGTGAAATATTTCCCTAAGATTAGGCATAATGTAAGTAAAAGGAAAAATAGGATTCTACTGAAACAAATATATCATTTACATTTCAGTCATCAGAAACATAAGCACTGCAGGTGAGATTCACCTATGCTGCTTTATTGTTGATGTTCGTACTCAGATTTTTCCCCTCAGGTAATTGGCACAAGGCTCTGTGCCAGGAGAAAAGAAAGGAGGTTACTTCTTCACTGACTGCCTATTTTAACAGCTGGCTCTCAGCACTTAGACTTTAATTCCGAATGCAACACAGAAATTGTTAATTTGAGGAAATAAAAAATAGTTTATTTCTGTTAAGTGTTAGCACTTATGCCAAAGGGGAAGCCTTAAAGGAAAAGATAGATTTGAGTGTATAAAGTTTAAAATTTTTTACATGACAAAAACACTGTAAATCAACTTAAAAGGAAGTGACAACTTGAAAAAGTATTAGAACATATAGTAATTATCAAGTAACTATTAAATATATGAGCCCTTTTAAGTTATTTTTAATGAGCACCCCTTTAGAAAAATAAGCAAAGGATCTCAAAAGGCAATTGGTGAGTAATCAAAGTACAAATTAATATATTTCTTACTTAT
Source organism: Hyperoodon ampullatus (assembly GCF_949752795.1). Classification (NCBI taxonomy): domain Eukaryota; kingdom Metazoa; phylum Chordata; class Mammalia; order Artiodactyla; family Ziphiidae; genus Hyperoodon; species Hyperoodon ampullatus. The sequence goes on from NC_136923.1 coordinate 35,683,764, forward strand.
TAGATTAGTTGATAAGACAACAGGGCCAGAGGGAACTGGTAAGAATATAGGAAATTGCCCCCTTGCTTCACTGCTAATTAATGTGGATTGGCACATTTCAGAGTGGCAATATATATTAAAACAGTTTACATTTCTACTATTTTGGATTTTTTTTAACAAACATACATTGCTTTGAAATAACAAAAAATAGTAATAATATTTTAAAATGTGCTCACCTGGCACAATTATTTCTGCAACATAAATTCTAAGGAAACAATTGTGGATGTGTAAAAGTATTTAGCTAGAAGAGATACATGACAGCATTGATTATAAGGGCAAAAATAGGTGTGGCAGAAACCACTAGTTGCTGCCCAATAGGCATTCTTCCCCCTTTTCTTAGCAATAGAACTCTTTTAAGTCCCCTTCAAAGCCTCCCTTGCAGCTGAGTATGGCCAACTACAAGAAAGCAGAAGTGTTGTACAGGATTTCCAGGGAGGCTATTTAAAGGCAGCTAATTTGGCTGGGGAGGAGCCTTTTGAACTCTTCATTTCTCCTCTGTATTACCTAGAACTTTGGGGATTTTGGGGGGGGGGTAATTTTATTGAAGTATATTTGATTTACAATGTTGTGTTAATTTCTTCTGTACAACAGTGACTCAGTTTTATATATATACATATATATATATGTATATATATATTCTTTTTCATATTCTTTTCCATTATGGTTTGTCTTGTCCCAGGATATTGAATATAGTTCCCTGTGCTATACAGTAGGACCTTGTTGTTTATCCATCCTATATATAATAGTTTGCCTCTGCTAATCCCAAACTCCCATTCCTTGCCTCCCCTACATCTCCTCCCTCTTGACAACTGCAAGTCTCTTCTCTATATCTGTGAATCTGTTTTTGTTTTGTAGATATTTTGATTTGTATCATATTTTAGATTCCACATATAAATGATATCATATGGTATTTGTCTTTCTCTTTCTGACTTACTTAGCTTCGTATGATAATGCCGCAAATGGCATTATTTCATTCTTTTTGATGCCTGAGTTATATATATATATATATATATATATAAATAAATATATGGCACATCTTTATCCATTCATCTCTTGATGGACATTTAAGTTGTTTCCATGTCTTGGCTATTGAAAATAGTGCTGCTATGAACATAAGGGTGCGTGTATCTTTTGGAATTATAGTTTTGTCTGAGTATATGCCCAGGAATAGGATTGCTGGATCATATGGCAACTCTATTTTTAGTTTTTTAAGGAACCTGCATACTGTTTTCCATAGTGGCTGTGCCGATTTACATATTTACATTCCCACCAACAGTGTAGGAGGCTTCCCTTTTCTCCCGACCCTCTCCAGCATTTGTTATTTGTAGACTTTTTAATGATGGCCATTCTGACTGGTGTGAGGTGGTACCTTATTGTAGTTTTGATTTGCATTTCTCTAATAATTAGTGATGTTGAACATCTTTTCATGTGCCTATTGGCCATCTGTATGTCTTCTTTGGAGAAATGTCTATTTAGGTCTTCTGCCCACTTTTTTATTGGGTTGTTTTCTTGTTGTTGAGTTGTATGAGCTGTTTGTATATTTTGGAAATTAAGCCCTTGTTGTGCACTGTGTAGAACGTTGATGTGATGTCCAGAGCTCCTGCAGCCATTTTGGGCCAACAAGTGACCCTAAGAATGGAAGATATCCAGAAAAATGATGGAGCAAAAAGATAGAAGAAGCCTGAGTCCTTGATGGCTGCTATACTAGCCCTGGACTGCCCACCTCTGGGTTATTTCACATTAAGGAGAAATAAACATCCATCTTATTTAAGCCACGGTTCTTTGGAGTTTTCTATAAAAAAGCTGAGCCTAATTTTACCTAATACATAGAATTAGTAACCTAAAAATCCAACTGTTGAAGTCTAGTTAAATAAAATATATGGAATCCACATGATGAAAGCTAAGCAGCCACTTAAAATAATACTATATGAATAGATGTTCACAATATATTGGTATTTGACAAAGCAGAGTTTTTAAAAGCATGTACAGTATAATCTCATTTTTTTAAAAGGTAAAAATTGATGTTCATGTATGGAAAAGTCTGGTGAGTTATATGCCTAAATGTAACAATAGTTATTTATGAGCAGTTGGACTGTGGTGATTAGTCTGTGTTTCTATACAAAGTATCTAATTAATTTCATAAAAGGGGCAGGTATTAGGCATCAGCCCTGGATGAGACACTAAGTACCACATGAAAATCTATTTACTTCCAGGCGACCAGAAACCATGTACAGCGGACATGGAGGGAGCTAAGGTTGACAGTTAGGAAGTGTGTTCAGTCTTGCAGATCATTAGGGAACCACTAAATAAATTAAATTCAACTCCACAAAAAAGTTCCTTGAAAGACGAGGAGTTAAATACAAAGGCCCATTATTTTACAGTGGCCATATGTGTCTCAAGCAAAGAAAGGAGCCTGCAGAGCTGCTTCCAAACGTTCAAAGGACACGTTTCCAGGTTTATAGCTGTGTTTTATTAGGGAGCTACAGTCAATATCCATAAGAATTTGGCATAAACTTATTCTAGAAAATGTTAACGTGCACTGAAAGCAGATTTCATGTATATGGGGAGCAGGGATTGGTCATCCACTTTATGGAAGACAGAAATCAAACAGTCTAGCAGATGTGTTTAAATGCTTTCTGTAGGTCTTTTCCAACTTGGTAGGTTTCTTCCACTGCTTTCACCATGGAACTCAATTTCTCCATACATGACACAACGGACAAGGACACTCAGCTGAAGGGAATTGTCCTGGAGCCCTGTAACAGGCACGTCACCTCAGCAACGCCATAATTAAAGGCCTCCTCAGAGGCTGCCAGCGCAAGCCTCCTATTTTCAAGGGTTACGTGTTCTTGCTCTAAAACACCTCCTCTTTTCCTTAAATGGCAGCCGAGGAACTGGTAGCAAGAACACTTGGACAGCTCCTCTGTCCTGTGGTCAAATAATTTTCCAGTCATGTGAAACTCAACCAGAAAAGACCCGTGGGGTTTCAAACAGCTTTATGTTCCCATCTGCCATCCAAAAAAGGCTCATTTAACTTAACACAGACACATTCTTCAAACACCTGGTTCTTCATTGGCATTCTGTTGGAAAAAAGTTCTTCCAAAACAAGAACAAAATCTCAGTTATCATTTAACTGTCCCTCAGTGTGTGTGGTGAGAAATATTCTTCGTGTGTTTAAGTTTCTGGTGTGGCACTTCAGAGCCAACAAGAGGAATAACTTCCTACCACACTGTTACCGCCACATCTATTGAGTGCTTACGCGTGGTGCTAAGTACAGGCGCGATGACTTACATCCTACCTACCTAGTGAGTTAGGCAGTATCACCTTCACTTTTAAGAAGAGAAAATGGAGATTCAGAGACTAAGTCATTCTCCCTGTTCACACCAGAAGGAGGAAGGTCTGGGATTCACATCTACATCTGCTTGACTCTTCTCATCATGCCAAACTTTTTTTTAAATTATAGTAAAATAGGGGCTTCCCTGGTGGCAAAGTGGTTAAGAATCTGCCTGCCAATGCAGGAGACACAGTTTCGAGCCCTTGTCCAGGAATATTCCACATGCCGCGGAGCAAGTAAGCCCGTGAGCCACAACTACTGAGCCCGCGCTCTAGCGCCCGCGAGCCACAACTACTGAAGTCTGCGCGCCTAGAGTCCATGCTCCGCAACAAGAGAAGTCACTGCAATGAGAAGCCCGTGCCCCACAACGAAGAGTAGCCCCAGCTCGCCACAGCTAGAGAAAGCCCGCGTGCAGCAACGAAGACCCAACGCAGCCAAAAATATTAAATAAATTTTAAAAAAATTATAGTAAAATATACATAACATGAAGTTTACCATTTTAACCACTTTTAAGTGTACATTTCGTGTCATTAAGTATATTCGCAGGGACTTCCCCAGCGGCCCTGTGGTTAAGACTCTGCCTTCCAAGGCAGGGGCCAGGGGTTTGATCCCTGGTCGGGGAACTAAGACGCCATGTGCTGCAGGTGCAGCCAAATTTTTTTTTAAAAAGAGGGGGGAAGTACATTCAAATGTTGTATAACCACCACAACTATTTCCAAATTGTTTTCATTACTCAAAACAGAAACTCCGTAACCCAGTAACTCTACATTCCCCCTTCCCCAGGCCCTGGTAAGTTTTGTGTTTCTGTACACTTGTCTATCTGGGTACTTCATATAGCTGTAATCATACAATATTTGTCCTTTTGCAACTGGCTTCTTTCACTTAGCATAATGTCTTCAAGGTTCATCCATGTAGTAGCATATGTCAAAACTTCATTCCTTTTTATGGCTGAATGATATCTGTGATAGAGACAGAGATAGAGACATCTCACATTTTGTTTATCCATTCATCTGTTAATGTGCACTTGGGTTGTTTTCACCTTTTGGCCACTGTGCATAATGCTACAATGAACATTAGTATACCAATATCTGAGTTCTTATTTTCAATTATTTGAGTATATACGTAGGACTGGAATTGCTGGGTTTATGGTAATTTCATGTTTAATTTTTTTTAGAAATCTAGACTTCCTCCAGTTATAGGTTATGGTACCAATTTTATATAGATATATTGATAAATATTGATATATCACTCACACAATCTTTTGTTGATTCAGGGCGGAAAGAAGATGCCCTTTGAATCAGATAGACCTGGCTTTAAACCACGGCTGCACAACTTACTAGATCTTGGGCAAGTCACTTCACCTCTCTGAGCTTCAGTTTCCTCATCTGTCAAATGGGAATCATAAAATGTATCTTGAGGAAGTGAAGATTTGATTTCAAATGAGCAAAGTGACTAGCATGTGCCTGGACAGAATGGGCAGTGGATAAATAGTTACTGTTTTCCTTAGTTTTATGAAACAGAAGAATCAGCCAGTATTTTTTATGTGTAAAATGTAGTGCCTCTTTAGGTCCAATTTACAGGTGATGAGCAAAAGCAAAGCCACATCAGATCAAGTCTGGGGACTTTAGATGCCTCGAGGAGATCCCTGGTACACTGGTTCCTGTCCAGGGAGGCCATGAGTGGGATGGACACACTTGGCTGGCCATTATTAGCTCTCTCTCGTGTCTTTCTTACAGCCAAGGGATTGTGAGTCAATCAATGTAGTTATTCAATAAAGCTCCTTGACCACATGTGGCTCAAAGCACTAAACAACTAAATCCAATTTACCTGGAATACAAGACATGTTACATCTCCCCAGGTGAGATGAAAGCCCTTTAAATACAGAGATTATTTTTTAATATATCTATGAGTCCAAATTAGTCAGAGTCAGTGGAACCACTGATGTCTTGAGCAACATAAATGGAATCCATGTGGTCAAGGATTCTCCTCTCTCTCAGCCCCAACCAAAAACCAGGGCTGCTTCCAGCTCTGAGTCTGTTGCCCTTGAAGGGATGAACAGCCTGTGTCCAAGAGCAGTGATAACTTGTACCCAGAGGTACAGAAATGTGACTTGATGAGGGTGATTAACTCTTGTGATCAATTTTGTTTTGAGGTCATATACATTTAATGACTTTTTATTCCATTTAATAATAATAAGGCTGTTAATGCCATCACTGTTCCTCAATGTCAGTTTTGCACCTTTGATCTTGTTTTGTCAGTTTCCTCTGACTTTCCTAAGAGATTGCTATGGATGGGTCTTCACTTTCTGTTGGTAAAACATGAATGCATATTGAGAGATGAAAAATATACTTAGTATATAAAATTAACTGCAATTCAAGAGTGTCCAATTCACTCATTCCAGCCACAGAGAGAAACCATCTTTGAAGAGTCCACGTCTCACCTGAAATCTAGAGGGCTGTTTATTTATATTTGAAACTATAGCACTAATCAGACACTGATTGGTGAATTGCTTCAGTAACTTCCTCTGTATACAGAATCCCTGTCTTGGCTACTCCGCCATCAGTAAGGCCAAGAGAGGAATGAAACTATCCCCAGAAGCTGGATGCCCAAGTTTGGTATAGCAAGGTTCCGCGCTTCATGTTTTGTCTTTTCTTCCCTTCTCTAAGTCTAAAGAGGCAGGCTGACATTTAGAGCACGTGAATACAACTTCAACCTCCATCTGTAAGCAGAAAATAGTTCATTAAGTAAATGTCTGTCAGTAGTACTGCTTGAGCATAAAGTCTGGTGTTTTATTGGGCCCTGAAGTTTTGTAAAAAGATAATGAGCTGGCTCACGAGAACCCTCGTTATGTTAATCCAGGTTCCTTCAGGAGTGACCAGGATAAAAGCTGAGGCTGACAGAACCTACTGGTAGATGAACAGGAGTCCCTGCCCTCACATGTCTGCAGTGCATGTTGATGTGACCGACATCCTTTTTTCTCTAAGCTTCTGAGCTGTTCCTTCATTAGGCATGTAAAGCTTGCCCTGTCTTCATTTGGCTGGAAACACCATGCAGATAGTTTTTATTTTAAGAAGGGCAATGAGCACCCAGAAATGTGACTGAAATATTACTGCTGGGCTGATTAGAGAAGTTACAAAGCTGCCTATGTGTACTTTGGACAATTGTAATACAGTGATTGCTCTTGTGCTGATGCCTTGAGCAGCTGGCAAGCATGGAGAGGAGGATCAGAGAGCATTTACAACACCTCAGTCATAGTTTCCCTACTCAAACTGGTAGGGCAAAGCCAAGTCAATAGTGTTATTTGGGGGAAGGTTTTGAACTCTGAAGATTTGCAAAGAGAATTGCATTTTTCAGTTCCTTGACTCAAGGATTTCATTCTTTAAGTATGCACAAACCGAACTACTATTTGAGATCTTTTCACTCATTCACTCAAAAATTTTATTTTACTTCAAAAATTGCACACACTTAAGATGCGCCAGACACCATATTGGATGCTAAGAATAAGATAATAAGAATGTCACATCCTCTATCCCCAGGGCACTTACAATTCTGCAGATGAGAAAGATAAGTAACCAGCTACAGTAGAGTCACAAGTGCTGTGACAGAGGTGTGCACCCAGAGGATATAATGAAGCACATAAGGCACACTAACCCAGAGTGGGGTCTGAGAGACAGGGGTCAGGGTGGAGGAGGTCAGGAAAATCTTCCAGAAAAGGGTGAAAACTGATCTAATTCCTGCAGGAAAAGCAGGCTTCACTCTGGGGTCTGCAGGGCTGAAAGAACAGAAGTAGAGGGACAAGGATGGAGGCAAGAGAGTGGGGTCTGGGAGCCACGAGTGAGTGGGGTCCTGTGGCTGGACATGAAGGAGGACACCTGGACATCGTCCAAAGACCACGCCTGCATCATGAAGGCTCAAGAGATTCAGTGATAAGATCTGCATTTGGGAGAGAGGATACTGGGAGATTCTTTTAGCTGGGAGAATAGCTAAAACCAATAGATGAATCTCTGGGCAGCCAAACCTGACGCCACCAATCTCTGAAATAACGTTTCCCCTTAACGTTAGGAGAGCCCACTTAGGAGTCTTACTTCAGCCTAGCATCCATGGCAGTTCAACTTTCTAGTTCACAGACTGTGAGGGAGAGGAGGAAGGGGGCAGGGTCAAGCCTAAGCAGTAGCAGCAACACAAGGTGCCATTTATGGAATGGCGACCTTGTGTACTGAGTGCTACCTCTCCACAATCACTTGGGGTAGATATTATTATTCCTTCCATTAGACAGATGAAGAAACTAAATTTCTGAGAGGTGAAGTGATTTGTCCAAGGTCACGTGGCTGGTAAATGATGTCAGTGGGGCTGGCACCAAGGCCTTCGGAAAGCAACAGCTACGTCCTCACCAAATACATTACTCGACGGAAGGGAAGAGACAGATGGAAGCCAGGACACAATGGAAAGCAGGCAGCAGTATTTAGAAAGCAGACACCAGACACTGGGTAAAGATGGCAGACTGAACACACCTACTTTTGCTCTCTCCTGAGACCCTACTAAATTTACTATTAAAAAGTTACTACCAGGATCTGGAGAAGGAGAAAGGAGGCAGGTAACTTAGTAGCCTAGAGAATGCTGATTCCTAAGTCAACAGAGAGGAAAGCAGAGAATCCTCACTGCGAGACCTGTCTAGCAGGTCCAATGTCCAAATAATGTTTCCAGAAAGAAAAAGCAGAGAAGAAAAGGAGGGAGAATAAAAGAAATCATTCAAGAACATTTCCTAGAACTGAAAGGGCTCACAAGTGCCCAGTCTAATGAATGAAAGTCAATCCACAACATGTAAAACATCTTACAAGTTTCCAGAAATAAAAACAGGTCCCATAAAAAGGGTCTGGCACCAGAATAGTCTTTCACTTCTTAACAACAACACTGGAAGCTGGAAAACAGGAAAGCTTTCTGAACAGAAATGAGTTCCAACCAAGAATTCTATACTCAGCAAAACAAGCAGTCAGGAGAGTGACATGAAAACGTTTTCATTTTTTGACATTGGGGTCTCAGAAAATTTCTTTTCCACACACCTCTTTCCAGGAAGCTATTGCAGGATATGCTCCATAAAAACAAGGAAGTAAATCAAGAATGAGGCAGGCATGGGAACGAGAAAAAAAGCAGGGCAAAGAGAAGCCTGAGGGAGGGAGATGCATGAGGGAAGGGATGTGGGAACAGATGTATATGTATGACTGATTCACTTTGTTATAAAGCAGAAACTAATAAAAAATAAATAAATAAATAAAATAAAATAAAATAAAAGAGAAGCCTGAGGCTTAAGGAGGAGAATCCAGACCCATTAAACAACTGTATACCTTGGTATACAGAAGGTAAACAATTCATAGTGGCATGTCAGAAAGTGCCAAAGAGCCTTCTTCAAGAAGATGAAACTGACAGAATACTCAATATGTTTAGATGTATTAACAGGCAATCTGACAGTGCCACCCAAAGTAAATACGATCAGTTTCCTGGGGCTATCCATGAACTGTTCTAGAAATATATTTTTATTATATTTTATAAAAACATCTATCTGTAACAGATTAGAAATTAAAAAAAAAAAAAAGCTAGTCCTGGGGCTTTCCTGGTGGCGCAGTGGTTGAGAGTTCGCCTGCTGATGCAGGGGATGCGGGTTCGTGCCCCTGTCTGGGAGGATCCTGCATGCCACGGAGCGGCTGGGCCCGTGAGCCATGGCCACTGAGCCTGAGCGTCCATAGCCTGTGCTCCGCAAGGGGAGAGGCCACAACAGTGAGAGGCCCACGTACCGCAAAAAACAAACAAACAAACAAACAAACAAAAGCTAGTCCTTCATCACAGATAGCTGGAGAAGTACTACTGGATTGAAGCATAAATAAATACACAGAAAACTGAAGCAAAAAAAATTTTTTTTAAGACAGTTATTGAGAGAAAACAAAATTGTGCAGGAAATGAAAAGTGATTGTTTTCTACATGGTAAGCTCTGAATAATATATCGGGTCATAATATGTAAACACTGAACATTGATTTAACTAAAATTATGAAAAGTCAACTTGGGAGTATGGAAAGTGACCATGTGTGATAGGGATGGGAAGAAGCAAGAGTTAAATCCTCATCTTCCATAGTGGGAAGTCAGTAGATAAAGCCAAAAAGAGAAAAATAAACAAGGAGCAACACGACCATGTTATTCATAGATATGAAAGGAAAATTTTTTCCAGTCAGTTAAAAAATATAAATGTGGTTTCCTCTGGGGAAGGGAAAAAGGGTGCAAGGCAGACTGGGGGCTACTCTTTTTCTTAATCAGACTTGAAGAACTTGTCTCTTTGAACTACATGCCTGTATAACTCTAAAAACCAAAACTCTGTAGTACAAGGGCAAACAATTCTGCATATACTTCAATAGTCAATAAGATCCCCTAGAGGACTTCACTGGTGGCGCAGTGGTTAAGAATCTGCCTGCCAATGCAGGCAGGAGTCATGGGTTCGAGCCCTGATCTGGAAAGATCCCACATGCCGCGGAGCAACTAAGCCCTCATGCCATAACTATTGAAACCGGCGTGCCTAGGGCCTGCACTCCACAACAAGAGAAGCCACAGCAATAAGAAGCCCGTGCACTGCAAGGAAGAGTAGCCCCCGCTCGCCGCAACTAGAGAAAGCCTGCATGCAGCAACAAAGACCCAGTGCAGCCAAAAATAGAATAAATAAATTTATTTTTAAAAAATAGTAAGATTACCTAAGCCTAAAGATTATTATTATCATTAAGCATTCAAAAAATTCTTGAATATACATAATGTATATATTAAATATATAATAAATATATATATATATAATATAACATAGTATATATATACAAGACTGTTATATTACACATGATACATATATATTGAATATACATATTTTATATATATATATATATTCTGATATTCTGTGAGACGTGACTTCTTAGAGATAAATTCCTGGGGATGTTTAATTAACCCTCTATTGTAACGTGAAAGCACAAGTTACACTGTATATTCCCTTAAATGTTGTCCATCTATTTGGTACAGATTTTTAAAATATTATGAATGTGTCCTAAACTTCTCAAGTTTTACAGGTGACATTATAGCATAATCCATATTATCATAATTAGGCATTGTTAAGCATCCGATTGCATTATAATACAAAGACTGAGACAGCCTTTGCCCCAGGGAGTCCATTCTAAAAAGATGGCCCGGGGATAAGGCTCTGTGCTTCCAGGGCAGGGGGCACAGGTTCCATCCCTGGTGGAGGAACTGAGATCCCACATGCCTCACAGCATGGCCAAAAAAAAAAGAAAAAAGAAAAAAACGATAGCCCGGGTAATTTAAAGGGAAAAGAAAGAACACAGCAACTAAGAAAGTCAACACCATTTTTATCCTTGTTTCTTTGACAGAGATAAGGTGTTTTAAAATGCTGAAGAGGGCATGTCTTTGTTCGAAGAATCATAAAATTAGAGAATTTAAGAGCATGAAAGAGCTTCAGAGACCATCTAATCTGTGAGTATGGAGAGTGGAAGGCAGGAGGAGTCCTATGAAAGGGTATGTAAACATTTCATGCATTTTCCTGGGAGAGGGTACTTGGTGTCCATCAGATTATCAGAGAAACTTGTGAACCTTTGTCTAATCCAACCCTCTTATTTGGCGGATTTATGTATTTTAGAGCTAATAAGACTCAGACTTTTAGTGTATGTTTTTATTTACAAGAGAAGGGAGGCCTGGGTAAGAGACAGGCTCTGTCCAGCGGGCAACTAGAAAGTCATTGGCAGAGCTGGGAAAAGAACCTGTTTTCCTGACTCCTAGTCCTGGGTCTTTTTGCCCCATCCCATTGCACCTAGCACGCCGCATCTGCCTGTTTACAAAGTAACCCATGTTTGGCTAACTAAATCTGTCGCACATAAGGAGTTAATGTTTTATACCTGTCAGTGATTTTTCATAAAACATATTTCTACTGAGTTGTCCAAGCCAAAAACCTGGGCAGTCTCTCTGACTCCTTCCTCTCCCCTCAACACCCTCTGCCCAACATCTAATCAGTCATTAAATCTTACCTGTCTTCTGCCCTAAGTAGCTCTGAAATCTTCTCCATCCCTACATTCAGGCCACCACCCCCTCTGCCTCTCACCAGGACAGCCTCTTAACATGAGTCCCTGGAGAAGTTGTCAAGCAAAATATATAAGGAATCCAATGGGATGGTAAAGAGATTTTTTTTTTTTATTAGTTTCTGCTTTATAACAAAGTGAATCAGTCATACATACACATCTGTTCCCACATCCCTTCCCTATTGCGTCTCCCTCCCTCCCACCCTCCCTATCCCACCCCTCCAGGCGGTCACAAAGCACCGAGCTGATCTCCCTGTGCTCTGCGGCTGCTTCCCACTATCTATCTACCTTACGTTTGGTAGTGTATATATGTCCATGGGTAAAGAGATTAATCCAATCAAGTGGTGACAAGAGTTGAAGGAAATTAAGGGAAATCGTCAGCGATAGCTGAAAGACTCCCCAGCGAAATAGAATGCACTGAGCTGCAATAAATCCCAGTGCAAGGAATGGCCAGGAGGCATCTGCCAACAATGGAAGACAGAAACTGATGCTAACCAAGGGCCTGGCATGTTTTCCAGTGGCATGGGTGGAATTATCCAGGAGGATGTAGTATCAGGTCCCAGGTCCCAGTCTCAAATATGATTGGTAAGGAACAATACTGCGGTCCTCATTTTTTTTTTACCTAGTACCCTTGGCCTGCCTGAGGTGGCAAAACTGCTCTTCTTACTTGCGTAAATGACTTTACAAACTGAGATGGTTTACAGATAAGTACCTTAGCCTAAGTTTAATACTGGTCATTAGAGAACTAAGTTTTGTAATCTTTAGGACAACCTGTGTACATTTGTTATTTAAAAATGGAGCAGTTGGGACTTCCCTGGCAGTCCAGTCTTCCCTGGTTAAGACTCCGAGCTTCCACTGCAGGGGGGCTCAGGTTCAATCCCTGGTTGGGGAACTAAGATCCCACATGCGACAGGGTATGGCCAAAAAAAAAAAAAAAAAGGAACAGTTAATAATGCATGTTGCTGAATCTATGTGATTTATTTCAGATTTGGGATTTTTAAAAAGTTTTTAAAGGTGTAAGTCCTCCCAGTCAGGCATGTGGAATGCTTTAAAGTCAGATATACTAAATAAATCTATAAATGTGGTATAATGTAACCGAAAGTGGGGTCCAGCTGCTTGCTGCTCAAAAGCCAAGAAAGAGGCCAGGTGGGTGGAAAGGAGAGTTTGCTTCATTTCAGATGCCAGCAACCAGTAGGGGTGTGGCGGGTCGCAGGGCAGACGCCTGTCCAAAGGCTGACCCCCTCCACTGACAATCAGTGGGCAAGAGCTTTTACAGGCTGAGGGGGAAGGGGCTACATGCAGAAACAGCACAGTCAGCTCTGACAGTCATCTTGAAATTGGTGATCGGTGGTCTGATCAGCGTCATCTTAATTGTTTTAGGTACAGTTAGTCTTCAGTTCCAGGGTCGGTTTGTTCCCATTTCTTTGAGGCCAATTCTTGGAATTGTGGCAGCTTATGTCATGGCTACACTCTGGTCATCATGTAGTTGACTTCTTCCACCTGGTTGGGGTTTCAGTATCTACAAGACAGCTCACAGGATATGGGTCAGAATATTATCTATAGCCCTTGAGGAGGAACTAATGGTCCTGAATTATGCTTAATGACTAAACTATTATTATTTAGTCTTGTTGGACTGTTTTCCTTTGTTTTCGCATTTTCTCACTTCTCTGATTAAACTTATTCTTTGGCTAAAGTTTTTCCACAGACAAAAGGCAGGCGGAGGACATGGGGGGCATCGCGACCGTAGGGTGCTGCTCCGTTTCAGTGTGTCTTAGACCATTACAATTAATTGACTAATTATATAATTAGGAATAAATATTTAGGGGAATTTAATACACATTAATGAAAGTGATTGCTCTTATTTGCAACTCTAATTTAAATACCTGCAACTGTAAATACTGTAGTTCTCCCTGTTGATAATGAGACTCAAGCTTTCCCCTTTTTCAAGCTATAAAGCCTTCCCACTCCTCTACTTGCCTTCGAGGCTCTACCAAAACGCAGGTGATGGTGGCTCACTCCCTTGTATAGCAAGCTCAGAGAAAATAACCTTTGCTTATTCTCATTTGGCTGGTCTTCATTTATCTCCACAATAAATGCTCGCTTGGACATTAAAAATCCAAACTGATCCAAGTATTGGTCTCTCAGATTCATCCTCCATTCTGCAGCCAGAGTCACCTTTCATGTTTCCCCTCCCCCTCCTCAGTATCCACTCCAGTCTTGCATGTAGGTAACGCAGCCTCTGCCAACCCGCCCTGGCCAACCTCCCCACTGTCTCTGCCCTCTCTGAGGCTTCCTCTCTAGCCTCTGGCCCTGCCAAATTGCAATTCCTTGTACCTAGGACCCCTTTCCCATCTGCACTGCCTGCTTAATTCCTCCCTGTCCTTCTGGTCTTAGTGCAAACATCACTTCCATTCCTGCCCTCTGCTCTTACCAGGACGTACCATGCTGTTGTTATTTCTCATCCCTCTGCCTTGTCCCCTTGACCATAAGCTCCACAGGGGCAGAAACCCCATGTGCCTTGCTCACTGTATCCCTACTTACTAGCTCAGTGCCTGGTACATGATAGACATTCTATAAACGAATTCATCAGTGGGAAGTCAGAGTTCCTACAGATAGCCTATGGCCAGGAACATGAAATAATTGTTTTAATGGGCTATACTAATGAGAGGAATTTTACAAGTACAAAAATCCATACTACTTCTAAAGAGGGAAACTTGTATTTAGCTATTTCAATTCAATAAATATTTTCTGAGTGCCCCCAAATGCCAGTCCCCAAATCAGGTGCCAAGGATAGAAAGAAAAGAAGACATGAACTCAGCTGTCAACAACCCTACTGTGTATTGGAGATACACAGATGATTAAGATGTGCTCCCTGCCAGCAAAGGACTCACGCTATAATGGCAATAACAGACAGGAAAACAGGTGATCACAACATATAGAGTACAATAGATCAAATCATAGGATCTGTACAAGGTTTGGAAGCAGCACACAAGTTGTGCCCATGCAAATCACACTTGTCTACCTTCCCATCTACACAGTGTATTTTCCTTGAAAGTTTGTGTGCCAATCAAGTGTTTGTAAATCAAATAATGTGAAATGCCTCCAAGGTACCTCTCTGCTTAAAGAAGGCTTTTGGTGAGTTTAAAAAAAATCAATTCCTAATTTAATTCTTTTGTAAATTTGACACTTAAATAGAATAATCTTTTTCCATCAAGCAGATCACAATTATATTACAGTCTAAGGAGCCAGAATGACCATTAATTGGGGATGGGGGAGGGGGGTTGGTGGGGGTGTTGGTTGGGGGGATGGACAATAAACTTTAAGAGGGGGAATTTTCCCTTGGGAGCATCCTTATCTGCATTTAAAAGTACCACTTAGAAGAGGCAGTTGAATGGATGTGAGGAGGGAGGGGCAGTACAGGATCTGACGGCTCTTAGTGCCAGCTCCGCCCTGCCTCATTGAGTCACCTTCAGCAAAGCGTGTGCCACTCCTGACAGTGACCCCTCCCTCCCTCCCTCCCTCCAGAGGCTGCGGTGAACACCTGGAAGCCTGCGAAAGAACACTGTCAGCCACCATGTGCTCCCAAAGCACGCGGGACCTCCCACATTACACCTCCCAGGGAAAACTGAAATCCAAAAAGCTGCCTACCAAGGCTGGGATAACTCTTCCTAGGGTCTTAAAGTCCAGAAAGCAGAAGGTCTTAGTCTCCAGGCTTCAAGCATTTTAGGTCTGGCTGGAGCATCTCACAGGAGAAAGCATGACTGGCCACATGCAAGCGAGAAGGCGCTGCCCTACTTCAGATGGAAAGACGGGGCAAAGGGAAGAGAATGGCTCCAGTATCCTGGTCTGACGCAGTGCCTAAGAGAGCACTTGCTTCATTCCACTGGCATAAAGAGCACAAGACATGAAGCAAAGCAAATCCTTTCTCTAGTATGCAATAAACTTAGGGGCTCATGGGGAATCTAGTTCTGTGTGTGTACCGTGCCTGGTTCTGTTCAGGCTGTTATCACAGAACTCTAGAGACTGGGTGGCTTATACAACAAACATTTATTCCTCACAGTTCTGGAGGCTGGGAATTCTAAGATCAAAGCACTAGTGGATTCACTGTCTGATGAGAACCTGCGTCCTCGTTCATACATGTTCTCACTGTAACCTCCCATGGTGGAAGAGGTAAGAGAGCTCTCTGGGTTCTCTTTTAAAAGGGCATTAATCCCATTCATGAGGGCTCCACCCTAATACCTAGTGACCTAATTGTCTCTCAAAGGCCTCAACTCCTAATACCATCACCTTGGGGATTAGGTTTCTACATATGAATTTGGGAAGGACCCATGCATTCCATCTATATCACTGGTGCTACTTTTAGTAAGGTGGTCAGGAAGACCTCTCTGAATTATAAGCACAGCAAGGTGCCCAGAGATTGAACTTTCTTGCAAAATACTTTTCTGCAAAAGACACCACCAGCTATTCCACTCTTTGCTTTGTAGAAATGATTCCAGTTTTGTAGAAACACATGGGCATGTTCTCAAAGGCTGGGAGTTTTGGAAGGGCACATACCCAGCTGTTCTAAGCTGTCACCTGTGGTGAGGGATGATTAAGTGGGGGTTGAGGGATTTACTCTGTATTTTTTAAACTTCTTCATTGTGTACATTTTTAATAATGGTAATGTTCTGACTTTTTCAAGTCCGGGTCCCAAGAAGGGTCCTCCTGCCTGGTATTGCTTGCACCAACAGAATGAGACTGAGTTTGGTTCAGACACAAAGTCAAGTTTTAGTCTCTGATAAAAGAATGGACAGGTGTTGGCTCCCAGTGTAGAGCACACACTCTGCCCAACAGGCCCTGGGCAGGGCTGCGTTACAGGGTCTGGTCGTGGGGGAAGGGGCAGCGTTCTCATAGGTTGGGTACAGACGCATTGCTCGCGGGTCCAGATCTCAGCGCCAGGGGCAGCATCTCTGCTGACGACAACGCCATCTTGAATGGAGGTATCCTGCACAGCACTTCTGCATATGGTAAGCCAACTTGGGGTGTTGGGAGCATGGGTTCTGTGCTGGGAACTCTAATCCGATGTGTTAGGTGCAAGGCCTCTCTACACAGCCCCCTGTAGGCAAGTGAAACTAGACTAAACCCAAAAGGTTAGGCATTATGACCTAGATTCCATCTGATTTTTCCTGGGGACCCCAGTGAGCTTTGCTGGGGACAATAGCAGGAAAGTCCAATGGCCTGGGGCCCATCTCTGTTCTGAGAAAAGTTGATTTTTGTTATGTAAATGAGGGAGCAGGGAGCAAGTGAAGAAACTGGCCTGTGGAGTGTGGGTTCAAACCGGACACTGCCTAATTTGGGGCAATTACTTTCTTTGCGCCTTAATTTCCTTCTACATAATATGAGGATGAAATTAAGGCCTACTTAATTTGTGTGTGCGTGTGAAGATTAAATGAGCTAATCCGTGTAAAAGATTTAAAACAATGCCTGCACGTAGTAAGTGCTCATAAATATTAGTGATTTTTATTAGCGGTAGGGGATATAGGAATTCACGGTTTGGAGAAGGATGGTCCCTGGAAGGGGTCAGATATCCTGGGCCTTCCTGGAGGAAAAGAACCAAGAACATCTCGGAGGTTCAAAGTCACAGGTACCTGTTAAGGCCTAGAATGGCTGTAGCCAAAACTGAGTGCTAGGGAGGGGCAGTGAGATTCATGCCAGCTTGACCCTCAGGGTCTACAGAACCAAGTCCAGGGGGCTGGCTCTTTGGCCATGAGCAGAGAGGCATCAAATGAGGCCATTCTCCTCTGTCCTGGCTGTCCTGGAGATGGAGACGTCACTGCCCTGAACAGGACCATCTCACTGGAGAGCTGTAACCTGGCTCCCTACTGCCCCCTTGGCCTGCAGTGCCCACAGCTGAGGGGACCACTGACAAGGGGGAAAGGAGGCTTCCTCCTTCCCCCAAACCCTGAGAAAACTGGCAAGACCCTAGATAGCAACATGCTGCTGGACTTCCACCATGACCCCTGCACTGGATGGGGGCTGCCTGGTGTGGGGGAAGAGAAAGTTTCCCTCCATCCTTTTAGAGTCCCTGGCTGGGCCTGAAAAAGTCAACTGACAAAGGCAGATTAACAGGAGAAAAGCATACATATTTATCTAATGTAAGTTTTACACGGGAGCCTTCACAGTGAAATGAAAACCCCCCAAAACAGCTGGACCTGTGTATTTTTATGCTAAGTTTGATGGCAAGTGGACAGTCATGCAGGAATAGGATAACTTAAGGAGTATAAGTGCAGTAAACTGGGGGAAACTTAGCAAGGCTTATTTGTTCAGGTTCTTTTTGGCATCCCTTTGTCTTCAGAGATAAGGATGCTCCTTTCCTCCAGGTATAGGGAGGGGACCTCTCACAGGAAGGTTTTATGATCTATTTCAGGGAAGAAGGGCAATGGGGGAGAAGGTCTGAGTGACCTTCCTGCTTGAAATATTCAATGTGCCAATGTGTCAGATTTGGGGTAGCATGTGCTGAACTATAACCAAGATGGCTGGACTTTCTGCAGCGACACCAAAGGCAATGAATACTGAACCCTTTGCACTGAGTCAGCCCTGGGCTTCTTGACTTAGAAGAAGGGAACCTTGCAGAGCGGGGTACCAGACTTCCTCCCCATATGGGACTGTGGGGATAGGACCCTCCAGTGTTTTCATTTGTGACATAACCCTGGGTCACTATTTGGGCCTCAAACTGTAAAGCAGAAGGTCCCAATTTCACAAGTTGAGGCACTACTGTCCTTCCTGAGGATTTTCAGAAACAGAAAAATCTCACTGCTCGAGATTAGTGAATTCTATTTTTCCCATTTCATAAGTCAATTAGACATCATGTCTATTGATTACTTCTTTTCTACCCAGACAATATGATAGGTGATTGCCTTCTTACCATTATATGTTCATAACAACATATACAAAAAAATGGCTTGTGAAGAGACACTTTAAAGATGTAGCTGACTTATAAAGAAGAGGAGAAAAAAAGCATTCGCCACCCATCTCCTTGGACTCAGAGGCAGGTGCCAGATGTGCTGTGGAGCTGCAATTCCAGCATCACAGCAACAGCAACAGCAGCACATTTTCTCTCTGCCCCGTAAGGTACCAATAACAAGTCTTTAATCAGAAGGCCCTATCATCCAAGAGGAGGCTCATGCCTTGACAGGCACCTGTGATTACGGAACCTCTCTGCTCACAATGAATGCCTTTCTGTGAAGGGAATTGGCTCTTTTTAGAGGGGCTTGCCTGGCAGCAGCAGCAAGGAGCACCTGTCTGCCTGCTGGCTCTCTCTCCCCATCGCTCACAGTATGGGGGAGGGTATTCAAGAGGAGGACTTGTCTACATGACCCACTCCCTCCTCCAGCCAAGCACTTATCAGTCACTCTCTGCCCCAAAGTGCCACTGACGGTGCTGGCAAAGCGATCTAACAGTGAATGTCACCTTCTTTCCCCTCACTGAGTTCAGAGTCTAGCCGAACCACGGGCAATTAAAATAAGGCTCTTGAGGAGCCTGTGTGCCCGCCAAAATTTGTGCACTTCCCTCCATATTATAACACTGTCAGTGGACAGTAGCTGCCCCTGGCAACGACATGACACCGTGTTCATGCCAATGGAATCGGGGTGGAAGGGACAAGGGACGCCCTCACATTGAAGCAGTAAAGTGCATGTGTGCCTTCCAGCCCCTGTCTCTCCTGCCCCAGGTGCATGCTGAAGACTCAGAGGCCCTAGAAGATGGCAAAGCAACAATATGGAAAGAGCTTGGAGCCTTGAATAACCCTGGAGAGAACCACCTGAGAGCCAGGAGCACCTGCATTGGATGGTTAGAGGAGGGAGAAATAAAATTCCATTGCATCAAGCCACTGAAATGTTGGGGTTTGTCTCTGCAGCTGGCATTTTCCTAACACAGTGCTGTGTTGGAGAAAGCAAGGGATGCCCCTGGAGCACCCAGCAGACGCACCTCCAGGACCACCCCCCGCAGGAATTAATTTCTGGTCTGTCACCTGAAATAGAAGTAGGAGTAAGTCAGCCGAAAGGATGGAAGTGTGGACAACTGTAGAGAAGCAGTGGTGACAAGCAGAAAAGAGGAGAAATGGGGAGGGTTGAGGCTCTAGAGATAACTGAGAGTCCGGTTGACTGTACTCAAACCTGCAGCTTTATCCTGAGGGGCATGGAAAGAATGCGCAGGTTTTCATCAGGAAGTGACATGATGAGATTTATGTTTTAGAAAGATCACGGGGACTGTAGTGTGAAGAATGAATTGGAGTATTTTTGGAAGAACACATGTTCATTATTTCCTCTTCCTGCCAAAAATGTACAAGGACAATGCCGCTAGAAAAATGTGAGTGGCCACTGCTGGAGCCTGGAGGGGTTCCCAAACCTCACTGAGGCCTCAGGAGTTTTTGAG
Organism: Hyperoodon ampullatus; assembly: GCF_949752795.1. Taxonomy (NCBI): domain Eukaryota; kingdom Metazoa; phylum Chordata; class Mammalia; order Artiodactyla; family Ziphiidae; genus Hyperoodon; species Hyperoodon ampullatus. The sequence goes on from NC_136923.1 coordinate 35,703,658, forward strand.
AGGCAGGTGCTGGGCTGCTGGGGGACAGCATCAGTGATCTTTGTTTACAACATGTCAGGGTGTCAGATGAACACGCAGAGCCCTGGAGGAGGCCTGCATGTGGGAGGGAGCCCGAGATGAAGACAGATCCTCACCGATGGCTACGGGTCCCCAGCACACGGAGGGGAGCTTGCTCTGCCCAGTGACTCCTGGACCCAGGCACCCTTGAAGGCAACAGCATAAAGAGCTGAACTGCTTCTTTTTTTTTTTTTTCGGCCACGCAGTATGAGGGATCTTAGTTCCCTGACCAGGGATTGAACCCGTGTCCCCTGCAGTGGAAGCGTGGAGTCTTAACCACTGGACCGCCAGGGAAGTCCCAGAGCTGAACTGCTTCTGCTGCTGGGAGAGGACTGTCCACACCCGAGAAGCCTGAGACCCAACACCACCACCACTCCACCTCCAATCCTTTGTAACACGTCACACATACCCACGCACCCTTCCTTCCTCCCGGTGTCTCTGCTGGGCCTGAGGGGTTCCCCTCTTAAATCTCCCAAACACAAAAAAGGGAGACTGAAGCTCTTTCCCAAACCTTGAAGTTCTCTGCAAATGCTTTGACTGTTCACCCTTTCACTGAAGCACAGGAAAGACACACACTTTTAACACCAGCAGGGTCCAGCTGAGAAGAAATGTTTATGGAGGATGCTCACCCTGTTCCTCTAGACACTCTTAATCTGTGCCTTGGTTAAGCCAGCAATGCATAGAGTACCTGGAATACATCCCTGTGATCCCCGGGAGAGAGTTTTTGATGAATTCTGCTGGGGAATGACATCACAGGCCAATACTGAAGGCTGTAACAAGACATAGCCCTGAGGAATTTGTTGTTTCTTCCAGGTGGGGAATTCCACAAAGGTCCTCATTTCAGAGCCTTATGAGAGACATTTCTCTCTTGTCTAAATTCCAGGAATTATTGCACTGCTTCTGACCAACTAACTGACTTGTGACTCATGTCACTGATCACTTTCCCCCTTTTGAGTTGACTGCTAGAAAGCCAGGGCCAAAATTGGGGTCCACGCCTGGCAAGGGCTCAGAGACTCACGGAGCCTATTTTGTACTCCCAGTTTCTTATTCTTCCCACCTTTATCTTCCTTTTGCCTTAATTTCTTCGCTATACTAATCTTTGTTTCATCTTGCTGTATTGCATGCATTTTTGCAACCCACCTTAAATTCTTTTTAGAACAAGGTGGGAGTGAAATAAATAAATAATAGAACTATTAGCGATCTTTTGCCATCGTTATTGTAAAGCAGCTACTAATGGCCGAAATATAACACTCTCAAGTAGAACACGGCTCCTGATAATAAGGAGAGGAAGTGGGGAGGAGAATAATGGTAAGTGGCATAGGTTAGCAAAGAAAGAAAGGAGCTTGGGAGTAGTTCTAATTCTGATCAGTGCAGAATTTTAGCAAACAAAATAGAAAAAGATGCTTATCTATGGGGATCTAGTAAAAGATAATGATTGTTAACAACCTGTCTAGTTGGGTGTCTACCATTGGTGATCTTTCGGGCCATTCGTTGAACGGTCTTCAACAGTTTTTTATTCTGAGCCAAATTCTTGTCTCTCTGTATGTGTTCCAGCTGCCAGTTATTCTAAATAACAACTTTGTTGTATTTTACGTTCTTTGGGGAGCTCTTCAAGGGAGCGAAGTATATGCTATATATATCAATATGTATGTATATGTTCACATATATGTGTTTATATAGAGGGCCTGCAGAGTCATGCATTAATGCAAAAACAGGTTTTTTAGTGGCAAGCACAATAATCCTTGGAAAAGAGGAACTTTGCTGTTCACCTTGACTACACCCTAGATTCAAGGTAGTCTGGTTGTACACATTATCCATAATTCCAATCTTCTTTTTCTTAACCAAATAAAGCATCATACACAAAGTCATCCTCTAGCACATCAACCTAGCCGTCACCTTTCCAAAGCCATCCATCAGTCACTCCTCTGAATACTTGTTCTGCCCTAACCTTTCTTCTAGAGAAGGCATGGAATGTGTGTTAGTTTCCTACTGTTGCTATAACACATTACCTATACTTAGTGGCTTAAAACAGCACAAGTTTATTATCTTACAGTTCTAGAGGTGAGAAGTCTGAAATGGGTCTCATTAGGATAAATCGAGGTGTCAGCAGGGCTGCATTCCTTCTGCAGGCTCTAGGGGAGAATCCATTTCCTTGCCTTTTACAGCTTCTAGAGCCTACCCAGTCTTGGCGTATAGTCCCCTTCCTCCATCTTCAGAGCTAGCAATATCAGCCCAAGTCTTCCTGTGCTGCCATCTCTCGGTTCTGACCCCCTCTTCCACCTTCCTCTTCCACTTTAAAGGATGCTAGTGATTATTTTGGGTCCAGCCAAGTAAGCCTGGATAATCTCTTTATCTTAAAGTCAGCTGATTAGATTTTGTCTTCAACCTTAACTCCTTCTTGCCCTGTAACACAACGTTTTCATAGGTTCCAGGGATTAGGACGTGAACATTTTTAGGGCACCATCATTCTGCCAACCACAGTACATGAGTCCTCTAAGAAGAAGTGCAAATATGATCTCCCTTAAGGAATATAATAAGTTCATATTTCTGAAGATACCAACATATGTAGATTACTAATAGTGACTTCTAATTTTTGTGACACAGTCATTTCAATAATCTGGAAGCATTTCCCACATTTATTTCATCACCCTCACACTAAAGAAAATTTCATTCAGGGACATTTATTTGTTTTTCGAGTTCACTAGTCAAAGGAAAGACATAAGTTCTTCTGGATTTTCTAATGGCCTGAAGTCAGCCAACAGGCAAGCATTCTTTTCATCAATGCTCAGACACCCTCTACTTCCAAGCTCATGGAAGGATGAGCTTACTTCCTTAAAGAGGAACATGGCCAAGTGACTTCCTTGAAGTCCTTCCGTGAGCCTGGAAGTGGCACACACCTCCTCTGCTACATTTTATTGGTGGAAGCATTTAATGGTCATTGCTCCACTCTTCAGTCCTCTGTTTCCCTGACACAGTGATCACGAAAGAGCATGTCAGCAGCATGGATGTGGCATAAGATTGACACATCCTGGAATGTTTCTTTGATATCTCCTTATCTGCCTAAAGACAAATCCTCCAAAACAAACTCAATTGTCATAAATCCCCTGCCAGGGAAGACTGACTCTTATCACAGGAGAGAAGACTAGAAGTCAACACTACGCCCAGACAAACTTTGTCACAAACTGTCGTACCTCCCATCTATTCTTCTAAGGGCCCATTCAACGTTCCTAAAAATAATTTACTCTCCCTTAATAGTCCTACATTCCTCCTCCCCTTTCCTTATTAAGATGGCATCTTATCCTGAATTCTAAGCCACCTCAGATTTCCTCAATTTTCCTGGGTATCTCCCATGTATACATATTTATAAACTTCTGTTTGTTTTTCTCTTTGTCTTTTATTACAGGGCCTAAGCCAAGAACTCACCAGAGTGGAGGGAAAATGATTTCTTCTCCCTTACAATAACATAATATTGCCTACCTTGATTGGTACATGGTCTATCTATGAAATAGAAGTATCCTCCTTAAATACCACCGCCAAAAGAAGTCAACATCATTTAAGGACATCATCGGCATAACAATCAAGCTGGAGTTTATGTGATGCACTTCCTAAGCCATCAGATTCTGCTCTTCATATATTTATGAAAGTCCACTACAATATGGTAAGGAACAAATATTAATCTTTATATTCTTGCATTGATAGAAATCAGCTTTGGTACTCCCATTATATAAGAAAATATTCTTTGCTTATTAATAGAATATTGATGATGAACTTAATCATAATTAATAACCATAATTGATGAACCAAAGGGTCAGGGGAAAGACCTCTTGGTTAGAAAAATTCTGACAAATGTCAAGCAACCAGGGGGTTTCAAAGCATTGACAATAGTCTGCGCTTGGGATCTGGAAACCAATTCCATATTAAAGCAGAGTTCAAAGTTTTTGTTTTCTTTCCTGCAATCCTAACAACCGTTAGAAGCACCTAACACAGGTGCTCTGGACCTGGTGGTATATGCACTGTAGGAATCTAACAAATATTTGTGGCATGATAGAATGATCTTCATGGCACCTGGGATTCAGGACAAGACTGTCTTTACAAAAGTGTCACCAAACAATGAAAAATGTGCCCTCGTTGCCTGCCTCCAGCACTGGCCATGAGAGTATCAAAGTACGGATACCGACCCAATCATTTATTCCATTGCAACCCAAACTTCTGCTCAAGTCAACATGCCTCCTCCTGTTGGCTTAGGCTTAAATGATAGGACCAACCATATGGAATATTAGTTACATGTGCAAATGAGGCATTAGTAATTATTGACTAGTGTGAGCAGTGAGCCATTAATTATTTACCAGACACAACTTTAAGAGACAGTTCAGATCCAAAGTCCTGTTGTAAGGAATTTACTTTAATAAAAACTTCTCTAATTTTCAAAATAAAAGAGAATGAATTAGTCATTACATTACATTTATTGCCTGAGGAATTGAGCTGTCCTGAAAACTCCAAATTGGGGTACCAGCTTTAAGTCTCAGGCTGCCAGGTCACCTTAGAGGGCAAATGAACAAGAGAGAAAGAGCTGGCAGCTCTGGCAGAAGAACACAGACAGCATACTGAGTGCATCCATGCACACTTCTGGGCCACGCCTGCAGCTTGTCCCAAGTTCACGAGTGGGCAGGGCAGGAACATTCACACACAGAGACCAATCTGAGGCCTAGCCAGGGGCTAAGACTAAGGTGACTAAGCCCAGGATGGGGTTCAACAGGGACAGGAACAGGGCCTTGGTGGTTGGTAAGGCAGCAAGCCTTACCAAAATGGAAGATTCCATTAAAAAATGGAACCATTTTTTGAACATCTTCTCTCCATTTCATGTGTTGATTTCACACTGTTTTTCTCTCATGCCTTTTCCCCATAGCCTAACGTCTTAGAGACTGTGCTTGGGAGGTCAGAGTCTCACCCCTGCTTCTCCCCAGCTCAGTTTCTGTAGGTATCAAAGGAGACTGAGAAAGGCACAGCAAAGGGGAGACAGAGGGGGTCCTATATCTCTAGGTGTTCAGTCTAGGGGATTGCCAGTTGTTGCAAATCCTGTCTAATGTCAACAGAGTATGGGGGAAGGGAGAAAACATACTCCACAGCTCCCAAGTGCCATTTACCTTGACTGTGCTGTTAGAGACCATAGGTCTTTTTATGCCTCTGATTGGTATATGGCATGAGGGTCAGATTTATTTCCCCTTCCATACTAAATGAACCCAAGTCATAAAACTACTCAGCAGTAGTGAATAGGCAGGGAAGATCTCCAAAAAATTGCCAGGCCACACATCTCTCCAGCTACCACAATGTTGGGATATGGTGATTAATTTTCATGGGGCAGAAAACAGCATCTATACTATATGCTGGTAGGATAGCAAAGAAGGAAGGTCAGTGAGAAATCTGTTCAAAGCAGGAGAAGTTTGGGGCACATTCACACTTAGCTGATAAGAATCTGCCTAAGTGTCAGCTGTTTCACAGTCAACTTTTCTTCACATAATAGTACTTATACATTGTAGTTATAGAGTTAGTTGTGCAAACTTTACCAGTGTTGTGTTGAAACAGTGGTTTGAAAAGTAAAAATCTCTGCCAAAGGGCTTCCCTGGTGGCGCAGTGGTTGGGAGTCCGCCTGCCGATGCAGGGGACAGGGGTTCATGCCCCGGTCTGGGAAGATCCCACATGCCGCGGAGCGGCTGGGCCCGTCAGCCATGGCCACTGAGCCTGCGCGTCCGGAGCCTGTGCTCCGCAACGGGAGAGGCCACAACAGTGAGAGGCCCGCGTACCGCAAAAAAAAAAAAAAAAAAATCTCTGCCAAAAATTAACTATTTTTATTTACATTATGTCCAAAAATAATGTGGCTGGCTTTTGAAAAAAATTGAACTAACTGCTTTGGGAGCTGAATTGCCTAAACTACTAGATATATTGTCAATATTTGCTAAACCTTGGAATATTGATAGGTTTCCTCCTTTGTAGCAGTTAACTGGAAGTGGTTACCTGGGGCTCAGTATTTCAAGGGATTCTGAGGTCACATGCAGGATCAATGAGAAAACATTTGCTAAATGATTAGTGATGCCCATCACAGATGTGTGGCACAGTGGTGGGGGTGATGGGGAAGGACTTGGGGGGGCAGGGGATAGAGAGTGGGTGGGAGTGGGATTGGAGGGGATGAGGAGCAGCACTTGTACCATATATGGTGTCATATTACCCTGTTACAGGCATCGAACCATGATAACACATATTAGAGAGAGGGTACTGAATTATTATTACACTTAAGGGAATCCTTGGTCCTTTGATTAAAAAATTTTTTTTTAAAAATACAAATGTCTAGGGACTTCCCTGGCGGTCCAGTGGTTAAGACTCCAAGCTTCCACTGCAGGGGGCGTGGGTTCAACCCCTAGTCGGAGAACTAAGATCCCGCATGCCGCACGCTGTGGCCAAAAATTTTTTTTTAAATTAAAATTAAAAAAAAAAAATTTTTTTTAGAATACAAATGTCTTATTTACATGTCTCCACTAAAGAGCAGATTGTTTTCTAAGTACATAGTTTTCTCAATTATTAAATTAAATTATTAAATAAATATGACCAGGAACACAACAAACTCATTCCCACCATGCATGGTAACCATGAGTCAACGCTGCCTGGCTTTCCTAACATCTACATCTGAACTCGCTGTTTGTGTAACTTGATCTTTTTCTTCCTATGAGCGGGTGAAGTTGAAGCATTAAGGAAATAGCAAAATTCATAAAAACTACAAGTCAGAGTCACTGTTGTCTGAGAAGACAACACATTTAAAAAGCATCACTTGTAATTATGAAGCTATTATAAATACATTTTAAGAATGTGGAAGTACATTAAATCTACTCAAGAAAGCAGATAAGAACACGGCCTAATGTCATCTCTTGGAATAAATTTAATGTGTTGAAAGTTGCTTCATTTAAAAATAATAAGAATGTCCAAAATTATGTAAGTTATTATATACATTATTAAAGTTAAAAAGTCTATACTCAGGAAATGAGCAGATACTTTTTGGAGACTGCCTTAATGACTAATACAAATTATCAGATAATTGAGTCATAATGCGATTAGAGTCAAAATGAACAAAAGATTCTTCCGCATACAGGCATAGAGCATAAGCTGTGATGGCCTAGAATAAAATCTTAGGTAATTTTGTCTACTTCCAATTCCACATTTCAAATTGCTTTCAATGCTACAAGGAATCATAAATTAAAGAAATGAAGGCCTACAAAAATGGGAATTTGATCCTGAACCTCCCCAAAATATTAATAACAATAGTGGCTTGCATTATGAATCCTGACCATGTGCCAGGCACTGAGCTAGGCATTTTATATATATTACTACAGTTAACACTCAAAATAATTATTTAAGGCAAAGATTATTATTATCCCCAAATTACAGATGATAAAATCCCCTTTCCTTCAATGGCTTTCCCCAAAATCCCACAATTGTAATGAAAATTGTCTATTAATATCCAGAACAGAATTAGATAGGTCTGGACTCAATGGTGCACACTAGAAATGAGAAAGAGCTGCAGGACTGGCTCAGCTCTAAACTGAATTTGTTTGGGCTGCTGCTAGCATTCAGAGAATAACTCAATCCCAGTTGTGAAATTTCTTCTCAATGCATTCAGACACATGAGTTATTCTCTTATGTTCATCTTCTCACAGACTAATAAATACCATTGTAACAATTTAAACTTTCCCATCCAAAACTATCAACAGTTAAGTTTATCAACTAGACTATTTTTCAAGGTATGCACATATAATATATACACACTTTTTGCTTTTACAAAATTGGAATCGTACTACACATAGTGTTTGGCAACATACTTTTTTTACTTTATTGCATATCTGCCTATCTTTTCACATCAGCATACATACCCTCTACCTTATTCTTTTCAATAACTGCCTGTATTTCCACTGAATGAATGTACTTATATCTATTTAACCATTTTCTTACTGTTCAACATTTAAATTGTACATAGTTTTTTGCTGATATAAACATGCTCCACTAAACATCCCTGCATATCTACGTGAGTATTTCTGTCATATAGATACTCAGAAGTACTACTGCTGGGTTAAAGAGTTAGGAACGTAAATATTTGATAGAGACTGTCAAATTGCTCTCGAAATGACTTTCTTAACCAACTTCTTTCTCTCTGCATGTGTTCCTCTCCTGCTTTGGGCAGTGGTATTTAGTCTACGTCTCCCCACCCTTTACCCCTCTTATCTGTCTTCTTCACTTTTGCTGGTCTACTCTCTGCTTCTCTCTACTTATATCTCACCATTGTTTTTACCATCCTGTTTAACTGACTATAAAATGACATAAAAACATATTTAAAAATTTAACTTTTAATGTTTTCTGTTCCCACTTGTTAAATAAATGATCAGGTAGTTTTATCGTTCATATATATCTCTTCCTTTAAAAAAAGTAATAAAACACTAATGAAAACAAATAATAATTAAAATACTTTCATGTGGCCCCTGGCACCATGACCCATGGCAGGGAAAAATGTCCCACCTCTGCCCTAGGTACACAACTCTAGTGTGCAAAATGTCAAAATCCATCCATATAGAAAAATTTAAACTTCAGTTCATTATCGGGAATTATTTTTGGTAAATAAAACTTCTCAGGTTTTAATTAGATATTCAGTTTTAGTAGTTAGAACAAGATATAGGCAATCATGAGCACAGAAAGCACTTGCAGGTATAACTCTTTTCCAGTGAATCTTTTGAATAGAAGAGTAATGGTCATGGAGGATCTGCTTGACTTACATTTCTGCGTAACCAGTCTCTCCAAGAACAGGTCTCCACTGGGTCTCATATACTTATTTCCTTTTAGTAATCAGTAAATGGCCCTTGCGCAAACACAGAGGGCAGTTCAAGGACTTAGAAGACCATGGGAAACAAATATTGGGGGCTTTCAATTTATTTATCCAGAAAAAAAGAAAACCTGATTTTCTGTTTCCAAGGTAAACACTATAGAGAGAAATACAAAGAACTAACAATAATGGGGAAACAGAAAAAAAAATGGTATGCAAAGCAAACAGCAAAGTTAAAGGAAAAAAACCTAATAAATAGAAAAGATGAGATTTCCTTTAAACTATATATAGAACAAGGGATGGAAAATTACATAAGCATGTGTGTTGGGGTAGAGAAGCTGTTATGTTCCTTGAAAAATTCTAGAAAGACAAATGCTAATACTGGTTATCACCGAGGGTTGGGTTTTTAGGTAGTCTTTGTTCATTCTGCTTGTCTAAACTTCCTAATTTTTCTCCACTGAATACAGGTGACTTGTATAAAAAAAAATCAATAACAGTTAAAAATAGAAACGTTTGGGGATTTCCCTGGTGGTGCAGTGGTTAAGAATCTGCCTGCCAATGCAGGGGACACGGGTTTGAGCCCTGGTCCGGGAAGATCCCATATGCCGCAGAGCAACTAAGCCCATGCGCCACAACTACTGAGCCTGCGGTCTAGACCCCGAGAGCCACAACTACTGAAGTCTGCACACCACAACTACTGAAGCCCACGCACTTAGAGCCTGTGCTCCAAGAGGCTCCAAGAGCCTGTGCAACAAGAGAGGCCACTGCAATGAGAAGCCCGTGCACCACAACGAAGAGTAGCCCCCACTCACCACAGCTAGAGAAATTCTGTTCGCAGCAATGAAGACCTAACACAGCCCAAAATAAAAAGGTAAATAAATTTATTTTTTAAAAATAGAAATATTTGTAAAGACTCAAGACATTTAAAAGTCTTTGCAGGGACTTCCCTGGTGGCACAGTGGTTAGGACTCTGTACTCCCAATGCAGGCGGCCCGGGTTCGATCCCTGGTCAGGGAACTAGATCCCACACACATGCCTCAGCTAGGGAGCCAACTAAGGAGCTGGCAAGCAGCAGCTAAGACTTGGCGCTACCAAATAAATAAATATTAATTTGGCGCTACCAAATAAATAAATATATTTTTAAAAGTCTTTGCAAAATATGTCTAGGGCTCTATCAAACTCCAGATGCCTGACATTTGACTTGATAAATTTTTTTAGACCCCAGCTTTCCCCACTTTAATAATGAAAATGTTAATACAATGAAATGGAAAGTCCCAGAAATACTAATTAAAGATAGTCAAACAATTTGGTTGTAGGCAGGAAGCAATCCAATATTTACATATTGGATTTACATATTGACAAGATGGTCAATAACAAATGGCATCTGTATCAAGGATTTGTTTCCAAAATATTTTAGCTTAGAAAACTAAATAATTTCAAAGTGATTTAAACCAATAGGTAGTCCAAATGGAATTTCATCACAAACAGTACTGGATCAGTCATATAAGCCATAGCTAGCTTGGCCTGCCAAAGGAGAAACTCATTCAGATGCCAAGGAATGTTCATAGTTTGCACCTTAAATTTACAGCAACTTCAAGGCTATGCATTGTAGCATTATGTAGTAAAAAACTGAAAACAGTCTAAATGATCATCACCAAGAAACTGGCTGAGTAAACCATGGTGCATTACACAACGGAGGACTATGCCACTGAAACAGAGGAATGTCTACCACATGGCATAATCACAAGGATATATTGTTAAGTGAAAAAAATAGCAGGGGGAGAAGGTTTATATTGTGGTATCTTTTAGTAAGAAAGGGGATTTCTTTATAGTTTAAAAAAAGACAAAAATTGAGAGTTAATTGCAAACCCCCTCCCCCCCAAAAAAAGATTACCTATAGAGGGAAGAAGAAACAGGGTAGAGGAAATGAGTATAGAAGTTAGACTTCTTGACGTACTTTATGGTGTAATTTTGACTTTGGAACCGAAAAAGGTTTCACATACTTAAACATCTTAAATAAAAAAGAAAAACATTTACTGGGTCTTGATTGAAGTTTTCTTTGGCTAACACAATCTTTCACTTCTACCAAGTTGGAATTTCATAAAAAGAAATGACAAATATTTCAGTTTTATTATCCCTTAAAATGAATTTTTTGCCTATTTGACCTGTTAAGCCCAATTTTCTGTTTCCCACAAGTTATTTTCCCCTTTCCTACCAGTTTTTACATGCTACAGATGGAAAATTTAGGGTTGGAAACGAGATAAGTGGGTTTTCAAAATTATTATTAAGACTTTGCTTTTTAAGAATAATTTAAGTTCACAGCAAAATTGAGAGGAAGGTATAGAGAGTTCCCATATACACACCTTGCCTTCACACATACATACCTCCTGCATTATCAACATCCCCATCAAAGTGGTACATTTTTTACGAGTGATGAACCTACACTGACACATCAACCAAGATCCATAGTTCACATTACAGTTCACTCTTGGTGTTTTACATTTTTATGGGCTTGGACAAATGTATAATGATGTGTCCATCGTTGTGGTATCATTCAGAGTGTTTTTACTATCCTAAAAATCCTCTGGGCTCCACCTATTCATCCTACCCCACACCCTACACCCGACCCCTGACAACCACTGATCTTTTTACTGTCTCCACAGTTTTGCCTTTTCCAGAATGTCGTATACTTGGAAGCATTTTCAGATTGGCTTCTTTCACTTAGTAATATACATTTAATAAGCATTCATGTCTTTTCAAGTGGTTTTTAATATATCAGTATCATTTATAAATGAAACAAACCTCTTATTCCTTCAGACCTTTTTTCTGATATTTCAAAATAATCATAGAAACTAGTATTTCATTGAGTGTTTATCATGTGAAAGGCAGTCTTACTTTAAACATTATATATTTGTTTTCTCTCTTGATCTGTCCAATGACCCTATAAAGTAAATATTTTCATTATCCCCATATTACAGATGAAAAGCTAAAGCATAGAGAAGTAAGTCACCTGCCCAAAGTCACATGATTTTCTTTAACAGCTTTATTGAAGTATATTTCACATATCATAAAATCATCTCAATTCAAGTGTATGATTCAATAATTTTCAGTAACTTTACCAAATAGTACAACCATCAACATAAATCAGTTCCAAAACATTTTCATCCCTCCAATAAGGTTCCTCATGCCCATTTAAGGTTAATCCCTGTTCATATTATGAGTTTCAGGCAACCACTAATTTACTTTCTGTCTCTATATCCTGAGCATTTCATATAAATGAAATCACACTATATGTGGTGTCTTGTGTCTGGCTTCTTTCACTTAGCATAATGTTTTTGAGGTTCACTCATGATTAACATGAGTCAGTATAGTTCATTCTTTTTTTATTATTGAAAAGTACTCCATTGTATAAATATACCATATTTTGTCTATCCACTCACCAGTGGATGGATATTTAGGCTGTTCTGGTTTGGGGCTATTATGAATTACAGTGTTATGAGCACTTGTGTACAAATTTTTTGGTAGACTTATGTTTTCATTTTCTTTCATTTCTCTCTAAGAATGTAATTGCATATTATATAGTAGTTATGCTTATCTTTTTGAGAAACTGCCAAAATGTTTCCAAAATGGCTGCACCATTTTACTTTCCCCTCAGCAGTTCCCATTTCTCCAAATTCTCACCAACATTTATTATTGTCTGTCTTACTTCTTATAGCCATTCTAGTGAGTATGAAATGGTATCTTATTATGGTTTTAATTTGCATTTCCCTAATGACTAATAATGTTGAGCATTTTTTCATGTACCTCTTAGCCTCTTTGTGTGTGTGTGTGCATGTATGTGTAATGTCTGTTTATCTTTTGCCCGTGTTTTGGTTATTTGTCTTATAATTAAATTGTACTTATATGTTTGTAAATTCTTAATGTGAGTCCTTGATTGGATGTGTGTTTTACAAATGTTTTCCCCCAATCTGTTTCTTTTCTTTTTTTTTTTTAGAAAGGAATTTGTTTTATTTATTTATTTTTGGCTGTGTTGGGTCTTTGTTGCTGCATGTGGGGTTTCTCCAGTTGCCGCAAGCGGAGGCTATGCTTCGTTGCGGTGCGCAGGCTTCTCATTGCGATGGTTTCTCTTTGTTGCAGAGCGCAGGCTCTAGGTGCGCGGGCTTCAGTAGTTGTGGCATGTGGGCTCAGTAGTTGTAGCTTGCGGGGTCTAGAGTGCAGGCTCAGTAGTTGTGGCACACAGGCTTAGTTGCTCTGCAGCATTTGGGATCTTCCCGGACCAGGGCTCGAACCTGTGTCCCCTGCATTGGCAGGCGGATCCTTAACCACTGCGCCACCAGGGAAATCCGCCCGTCTGTTTCTTGTCTTTTTATTTTCTTAATGGTATCTTTTGAGACGCAAAGTTTTGAATTTTGATTCTTTTGCATCTTTGCCTAACTCATGGTCTTGAAGATTCTCTTCTATGTTAGTTCTAACAGTTTTGTGTGTGTGTGGGTGGGTGTGTTGTGTATGCCTTAGAACAGGGGTCCCCAATCCCCGGGCCGTGGACCTGTAGCAGTCTGCAGCCTGTTAGGATCGGGGCCGCACAGCAGAAGGTGAGCAGCGGGTGAGGGAGTGAAGGAAGTTTCATCTGTCACTCCCCATGGCTCCCCATTGCTTGCACTACCACCTCAACCATCTCCCCACCCCACCCCGGTCTGTGGAAAAATTGTCTTCCACGAAACTCATCCCTGCTGCCAAAAAGCTTGGAGACCACTGCCTTAGAATATTCTGTATAAGGGATCATATCATCTGTGAATAAAAACAATTTTACTTTTTCCTTTCTAGTCTTTATGCCTTTTATTTCTTTTTCTTGCCTGATTTCACTGTCTAGAATCTCCCATACAATGTTGAATAAAAGAGGTGACAACAGATATCCTTGCCTTGGTCCTAATGTTAGGAGAAAAGCATTTAGTCTTTCACCATTAGGTATGATGTTCAATGTAGGTTTTTCATATCATCCTTTACCAGACTGAGGGAGTTCATTTTTTTTTTTTTTTTTTTTTTTTTTTTTTTTTTTTTTTGCTGTACGTGGGCCTCTCACTGCTGTGGCCTCTCCCGTTGCGGAGCACAGGCTCCGGATGCGCAGGCTCAGTGGCCATGGCTCACGGGCCCAGCCGCTCCGCGGCATGTGGGATCTTCCCGGACCGGGGCACGAACTCGTGTCCCCTGCATCGCAGGCGGACTCTCAACCACTGCGCCACCAGGGAAGCCCGGGAGTTCATTTTTATTCAAAGTTTGTTAAGAGTTGTTGGATATTGGCAAATGCTTTTTCTGTATCTATTGAGATGATCATGTTGTTTTTGGTGTTTTATATTAGTTGATTCTGGGTGTTAAACCAACCTTGCATTCCTGGGATAAATCTTACTTGAGCATGGTGTATAATCTTTTTGATAAATTGTTGGATTTGGATAGGTTTGCTAATGTTTTGTTGAGGATTTTCACATCTATGTTAATGTGGGATATTGGTCTTTAGTTCTCCTTATGACGTCTTTTTCTGGCTTTAGCATCTGAGTCATACTGGTCTCACAGATGAGTTGGGAATGCTTTATTCTCCTCTATTTTTTGGAAGAGTTTGTGCAGTACTGGTATTATTCCTTTACTTCTTAAAGGTCTATCTATATTTTTTACTTCTTCAATTAGTTTCAGTGATTTGTATCTTTCCAGGAATATTTTCACTTCATCTTAAATTATCAAATTAGTTTGCATAAGATTGGTCAGCAAGGTCACATGATTTTAAAGAGTGGATCTGGGATTTAAACAAAAGGATGTCTAATTCAAGCCCCCAAACTGTACTCAGAAGCAGTAGCCATGACCTGAGCCATCAACGAGGGGCATGATTTTCAAAATAAACTGGAACATATACTTTGCAAATGAATCCTTCTAGTTTTAAAACTCTTCCTAGTCTAGTTTTAAAACTCTTCCTAGATGGCCCCAGATGTGACTTCTTGACTGCTTGTGCTCTGAAGTCAAAAGTCTAAAAATCATTAGGGTCCATGCAACCAAATGTGTAACCCTGAGTAGAAGCAGATTGCAAACTTAGTATGTGCAATGGTGGGGATTCTCTGCGATGGTAGCTTTCCATGAGCAGTAGATGCTCTGATTTAGTAATTTTGTCCATTCCTGTTAGCCTAAATGGAAAACCATACTTGTGAATAAACATAAAAATATGAATTCCAGAATTACATGGTTAAGACCTTAGAGATCATCTAACCCAACCCATGCATTTTCTTATGGGTAGAGAAACAGAAACCCTATGAGGGCAACAGCTTTTGCCGAGATCTCCAAGGCAGTTGATGGCAAGGCCTTCATTGATACATAGCCAGGTTGGTTGGGGAACAAATTTATAGAGGAGAAAAATAAAAGAAAAGGAAGGTTGTTTGGGATGACACAGTTATTTTCTTGGTGCATCAGTATCTTTTACCACTAGGATGATTTAAAAATAAGTATAGAAATATTTAAGAATCTCAGATGTGTAGTAGTAATATTTTCATGTTAAGGAGTCAGTGCATTTTTGGCCTTTATGTACTTTATATACTTCTCTGATGTTTAAGAGAATTGGCCTTATGAAGCAAGAAGTCATCTTTGTGATTCTAATTTTAAATATGTACTTGCTTTAGACTTGTGATTTTTAAGTTCAAATCTTAATAAGTATATTACAGACCTGAATAATTTAATAGAACTAAAGGTTTACCATATTTATAAGTTTAATGTATTAGATTTACAGGAGTTACTTAAATATTCAGGAAGGTGTTGTTAAGTCAGACTATTATAGTACTTAAAAGGAAATTGGGGCTTCCCTGGTGGTGCAGTGGTTGAGAGTCTGCCTGCAGATGCAGGGGACACGGGTTTGTGCCCCGATCCGAGAAGATCTCACATGCCGCGGAGAGGCTGGGCCCGTGAGCCATGGCCCCTGAGCCTGCGCATCCGGAGCCTGTGCTCTGCAACGGGAGAGGCCACAACAGTGAGAGGCCCGTGTACCGGAAAAAAAAAAATCTGTAATCTAAACTTAAAAGCTTATGAAGTGCAAGGCTTTTTAAATTTTTTAATTTTAATAAATCAAGGACTGATTTAAAAGTCAAAAAAATTCATACTTATGAATAAACTCTGTTGTGGACAAAAACTACCACTGAGGACCTTAAAAATCACATTTAACAACTTGGAGCAGAATATCTCTTGGGTAAGGTAGGATGTCATTCAATAGGCATGTATGAAATGCCTACTGTGTACAAGACAGACACCGTGCTGGGTGCCAGAGACTGAGACTCTCACAGGCTTCTCTTGGTGGTGTCTTGGTGGTGCTCACATGAGAATCTTGAAACAGCAACCTGTACAGGTATTAGCCAGGCAACAAAAGAGATTGAGTTCCTCAGCATTGTCCAGAAAATAAAGCCATGCTACCATATCAGGATACTGTTTTGAAGTAGGGGAACATAACAAATGTAGGGATCAGTGCTTGGCTTTTGGGTTTTAAAAGTCTCTCCTTAAATTAGTTAAAAGATTTGCAAGAAAGCGTGGTAGAAGACAGATTTGCTGTCTAACAACTCCCCCTCCCCTGCCCCAGGATAGATCATAATTGCCTCTGCTTGGTAGGAAGGAGCAAGTGGGAAAGAAAGGAAGCCAAAAAAAGAAAAGAAAAGAAAATCATAATGCTAATGCATCCGTGAGAAGGTACCTTGCACCTATTCCCTCTGGGCCAAATTCCCGGTGAAGAGGAGGACAGATCTGGACATTTGAAAAAGGGAGAGCTATGCCCTTGTCCCCAGCAAGCCTCGTCGGTAGCAAGACCCAGAGTTTCCCAGACACTAAGTGGTGAGTCAAAGAGGTCCCAGGTAGCCTCACCAAGAGCCTTGGGAATAGCAACATGATCCCAGGCGGCCGTGAAGAGCACAGAGTGGAATTGTCCCCGCAGTGTCGGCACCGTGCAGAGTATCCTCATGCCCATCAGATTCCAGCTGACAACAGCCCTAGGAGGGAGGCTGTCTCAGAATCCGTGCTTTGCAGGCGAAGAAACCAAGGCTCTGAATTAAATCACATGCTCAAGGACACACGGCTCGACAGGGTTGGAGCCAGGATTGAATGCATCCTCCTAACCCGCACGCTATGTTGCTCCTTATTAAAATACGTATAATATCTACCACCTTTCTTGAGAGATAGATGAGGTGGAGACCTGTCTTCATGCCTTGTAGCATGCAAAGAATGGCAGCAAGCCAAAGACAAGAACCCAAGCCGAGAAAAAGATCATTCAGGCCCTGACTCAGCATTGTTCTTGATGACAGTTAAGGTAATGGAAGCTACAAAACACAGCCAAGAAAATTCTTTTTTTTTTTTTCCTTTGCTGAATAGGATCTGGCTGTTTTTGGGGTCATTTAAAGGCCCTGGCTCATTCCTTTAACAGTGCACTCCTTCCACACTGCCCGTGTGCTCTTCTCAGCACCACACCCCTCAGTCTGCCTGGCTCTACAGGGAGACCCCTGCAAGAGGGAAGTGAGGGATTATCTTAAAAATGAAGATAAACTTTCAAGTGTATTGCTAAGAGAAAAAGAAATTACCAGACAGTACGCACAGTAGGATCCAGTTTTGACTATAATATGCACGTGAATACATTTTCACAGAGAATGAGCTCTTTCTGGGCAGCAGAATGAGGGGTAATTCTATTAGCTTCAGGTCTGGAGAGCTGAGTGGTTAAGGGGCAAGTTCTTGAGCCTGGTGGCCTGGGTTTGAATCCCTGCTCTGCCACTTACTGCCTATGGAACCTCAGGTAAAATGAGTGAAGCTCTCAGAGTCTCAGATTTTTCATCTGTGAAATAAGGGTACTAGCAGAACCTCTCCTCACAGGGCTGTTTTGAGGATTATATCAAATCATCCCTCAACTGTGCTCAGCATATTGTTTGGCACATGATAAGCACTCAATTCTCATATGTGGAAAATACCTCCACCTTCTGCCAGAGGTCATAATCCAGCTCCTGGTTTCATACCTACGTAAGAGACCATCTGACCTGACCTCCTTCTACAGATACGGAATCCCAGAGGTGGCAATGGCAAAGCACCGTGGGGGACCCAGGGCTCCAGCCACCGTTCCAGCCTCTCTCCCTCCCTTCAGGGACTTCTCCCCAGAGCATTCTTTGCGTGAGGGTCTCCCCGTTACCACTTGTTGGTCGCCTCAGGTTCTGGGCTCTCAGACATGGAAACTCTGAATGTAAACAGCTGTGTCAAAGGAATCCAAACAAACCCTGTCAGAGACTCATAGTCTGAAAGGAATTCTGTTCCACCTAATTTAAGGCACTGACAACTCAGACTATAAAGAATTGCAGAAACTTGCATTGTTACAAGAACCACGTCACAAATGTATGTTCTAATGAGAAATATTACATTAGATAGAGAGAGGGTAGATGGAATCTAGATCCAGAGAGACAGAGACTTATCTTAATGTGAAAGTTTGTTTTTTACTTTGAGTCACATAGGTATTTGACCAGGAGAAACAGCTCCATGAGACAAATTTTGAGGACCTCCTATGGAATTTCCTTTGAACCTGTGCACCAGCAGGGGGTTTGAGGAAAAACAAGACAAGACTGAAGATGACTAGAAGTTCTTCAGAACTGTAAGTCTGAGTGCTGTGGAAGTAGACAGACCTCGGTTTAAATGCTTTCTCCTCCACTTGCTGTGCTGTCTTGGACAAGTTACCTAACATCTCTGAGTCTTGGTTTCCTTGCCTGAAAGATGAGAACAATCCCTAACTCACACGGTAACTGTAAGAACAGAAAAGATACAGCACACAAGGACCCCAGAATTCATTGAAGTCAAACAGATGATGATCCCTTCCTTACTTAGAAAACTATATCCTAAAATCCGCAGTTTTTGTTTAAGGCTTACAAATTTAGTTTCATGATGATTTGCCTCAGAAGAAGAGGTATATGCACAAAATTTGGAAACTGAAATTATCCAGATGAGTTTAAATCCTATCTCTGCCATTTACTACCTTGTAACCCTGAATAAGTTGCCTCAGTTTCCTCAAGTCTAAACTGGGACTGATCATAATAACTAACGCAAAGGGTTAAGTATAAAGCTTGTAGAGTGCTGGGCACAGCCTCTAGTATTCTAAAAATGTTGGCTATTTACTTTTGTTTTTATTTCTGCTTTTCTAAGAATTATTCATATAATTGCCTTGCACCTTTCTTCAATTTATGCTTGAAGTCAGAGCCACAGATTTTGCATTTTACAGCAAGGCATGTTTCCACTGCAACAATTTAATCCATATAAAACTTAGGCAAAAAAATATGGAAATGTTTACTAAGATAAGCCCAAGAAACTGACATGGAAATAATACAACCAAATAGTTGTTTTCATTTTAAAAGCACCCTAACCCAGTCTAACACAGCTCAAAGGGTCCATCTGCAGACTAAAATTGAGAGATCACAAATACGTCCAGTAGGAAATTACGGCGCAGACTGCTCAGAAAGAGTCTATAAAGCCCCTGGCAGCCCAATTAAGTATGAATGAGGAGGGAATTAATGTTTATTAAGCATCTACTATGTGTCAAGGGCTACACTTATACGCTCCCTCTTATGAGTTACACCATTGCAGCCCCTGCACACCTCGATAATGGATGGCAGGCACAGTGGGGTTCTTTATTCTACTGTGTTCTTTTTAAACATTTCATTGAACACAACAGATAGCAACTCGTCCAGTCCTCTCAGTAACCCTTCAAGGTAGGATTTACCATCACTTATTTAAAAGGGAGCTGAGACACAGAGAAGCCAAGTAGAGCTGCCGTAGGTCACATGACTAATAAGTAATAGAAGCAGGATTTAAACCTCAGCACTAAATTATGCTGTCTTGTCAGTAGTGGAGCTGATCCTGGTGTGAAGCTGCACCACCAAAGTGAATTAGCAGTGGGTCAGGCTATGCTGTGAGAATATTGTATTTTAGACTGCTACAGTGATTATCATATGTTTTGGGGGGGTTGGTGGGGGAGTGGGAATCTGGCTATTATTAATATTACTATTTTTGTTGTTATTAGATTAGGTAATACATTCATGTAGTTCAAAATTCAGAAGGTACAAAAGATATCGAGTAAGTGCCCTCTATCCCTACCCATGTAGTCAGTATCTTGCCCTGGAGGCAAACAGTGATACTAGTTTCTTGGGTATTTCTCCAGGAATTTCTTATGCACATAAAAGCAGATAAATAAACACACACACACTCACTCACTCAAGGTAACATATTATTCGTGCTTTTCTGCACCGTGCTGTTTTCCTGGGACCCTATATCTGCAGCCCATTCCACCTATACAGAGTTTCCTTATTCCTTGTGAAAGCTGCCAAGTGTTCCATTGTGTGATTTGTCCTCTGTCAGACATTTAGGTTGTTTCCAGTTTTTTGCTGTTACCAACAATGCAGCAATAAATAACTCTTGTCTACAGATCATTTTTCATATTTGAAAGTACACCTGATAACATCCTAGAAGTGGAATTGCTGGGTCAAACAGTACCTCCATTTGATAGATATTCCCTTCTCCTCTTCCACAGGATTACCTAAATTTCAAAATCTGTGATTCCTGCCACTCTTATTTATGAGTGTCTGGATCTGTTTGATTTAAAATGCTTCTGAGTGAATGGATAAAGATGTGGCACATATATACAATGGAATATTACTCAGCCATAAAAAGAAACGAAATTGAATTATTTGTAGTGAGGTGGATGGACCTAGAGTCTGTCATACAGAGTGAAGTAAGTCAGAAAGAGAAAAATACCGTATGCTAACACATATATATGGAATCTAAAAAAAAAAAAAAAAAAAAGAACCTAGGGGCAGGACAGGAATAAAGACGCAGATGTAGAGAATGGACTTGAGCACACAGGGAGGGGAAAGGTAAGCTGGGACGAAATGAGAGAGTGGCATGGACATATATACACTACCAAATGTAAAATAGATAGCTGGTGGGAAGCAGCCACATGGCACAGGGAGATCAGTTTGGTGCTTTGTGACCACCTAGAGGGGTGGGATAGGGAGGTGGGAGGGAGACGCAAGAGGGAGGAGATATGGGGATACATGTATACGTATTGCAGATTCACTTTGTTACAAAGCAGAAACTAACAGACCACTGTAAAGCAATTATACTCCAATAAAGATGTTAAAAAATAAAAAACAAAATAAAATGCTTCTGAGATTTCAACTGCTTATCTGCATGATCTGAGATGCCGCTGAGGGCAACTTTCAACCACAACTCACAATTTAGAACCTTAATTTTCATCGAAAGGGTATTTACCACTGATTGGCTTTTTTTTTTTTACAACTTTATTGGAGTATAATTGCTTCACAATGGTGTGTTAGTTTCTGCTTTATAACAAAGTGAATCAGTTATACATATACATCTGTTCCCATATCACTTCCCTCTTGCGTCTCCCTCCCTCCCACCCTCCCTATCCCACCCCTCCAGGCGGTCACAAAGCACCGATCTGATCTCCCTGCTTCCTACTAGCTATCTACCTCACGTTTGGTAGTGTATATATGTCCATGCCTCTCTCTCGCTTTGTCCACTGATTGGCTTTTAAATAAAGGTTCAAAAGTAGAATGTACAATTTTTTATATCAATAAAATACTGATTTTATTTGCTTTATATTTTGGGGTGCTGCCCAGGCACCACCTATGGTTACAGAGAAAACATCGCAAATGGCACCCTCTAAGTTGTGCACAACTGTATATGGTAACTCTGGTTTTGTCTATTTAGGAGAAGTGGGGAGGGGAAGGTGTTCTATTTTGGGTAAACACATTTGAGCCCCCCCATGCTAAGTTTGACACAGATAGTTTATAAATGCTGCTTGATGTTAATGATTGCAGCTGAATCTCAATCTTCCTTCTGAGAGCTTGCGAACTCCCAGGACATTTTAATAGCAATCTCTGATGACCTAGCTGAAATGAAACTTTAAATGTTGCATCAAAAGGAAGGCCAGATGTCAGTGGCAACTTGTCTTGGTCAAAGAACAGAACACAGAGTAATCACTGACCCACCAGCTTCCTGATTCCTGGTTGTTAAATTACTATCCATAGGAAGTTAGATGGTGGTACACAGGGAGACCTGTCTGGGAGATGGAAGGGGTCAGCCTCATGGAGCCAAGTGTCATTAGATTTAGATACATTCGCAAGTGTTTATCACTCTTCCTAGGAGATACGTGGAATTAGCTGGGCTTTGCTTTCCACCGAGCATCCTGATATCCTAAATTAGATCTGAGATCAAGCTGAAAATCACGGGCCTGGACTGCAGAGGCTGTTGGACGTTGGGGACTAGAGAGAATCTTTATACTAGCAGTGGGACAGCTTGTCAGCTGGCGTGTTGGGAATGAAATGCCGCAGAGGCTGCCACGTTCACTCCCGCCTTATCTGTGGCATCTTATCTTCCGCCTTCACAGAAGAGTGACCACAAAGGAGGCAGTGGGAGGAGGAAGGATGTGAAAGTGCTGTGGATAGAGAAGGATCGTGTCTAATCCCCAGCAGCCATAGGAGCTCAGCTTGGGTGATAAAGGGATCTAGCAGTAATCCAACCTCTCAACAAAGAGATTTAATATCCTGAGGGGTGAGATCCACTCAGCCTTTGCAGGGTCATCAGCTGATTTAATCCAGCCAGGTTTTTACCGATAGAGTGACTGTAAGCTCCTCTCTGCTTGGGTTTCCAGGACTGATAGCATTTTAAGGGAGTGAATGAACGAGGTAACTTACTTTCTGGCCTGACTATATGTGATTTTTATATCTTAAAGATACAGTTTATTAAATAAACTAATTAGGCCCAATTTGCTGCTAACCATTTCTCTAAAGACTAGAAGCCTATCACTTATGTCATTTCCCTTCATTACTGTGTAGTGTGGTGACATCTAGTGGGAGAAAGAAGGGGAGTGGCCAAGCAGGAGCCTGAAAAAAAATTGTATTTTTAGCGACTCTATTTCCGTGAAGGTTAGAGAACTTGGGGTGGGCAGGGCCCAACTTAAAGTCTCTTGCGTGTTTACTCCATTGCTGATAACAAGTGTAGCCTTATATCCTTTTAAAACCTTTGTGATTTCATAAGGCAGAGAGGTGAGAAGTTAATAAACACTGTGCTGTCCAAAACACTTCTCCTACAGAAATGACTCTTGTTTTAGGCCTGAGAGAAGCCTGAAGAAAGCCATTCAAAGACTGGAAATAACTATGTCACTTAAAGCAAGTAGCCCCACAGCTGTGCTTTTGGACAGACTAGGAGACAGCCTAGTTAGTCTGATGTTAGGGAAGCTGAAAAGACTTCTCTGCCTCCCAAATGCTTCCTTCCTCACCTGTATCAATACTTGGGTTTCCATCACTTTGTAGCTCATTCCTTTGGTGCTGGAAAACCTTCTGCAGCCCTTAATAACACATACTAAGAGCTAATAACTCTGCCGTGGGTTGTAGTTTAAGCCTTGCTAACATTCTGAAGAAGGAAGGTAAATTAAAGATGGGACCAACTGACTATTTACTAAAGGAGTGAAGCCATGGGTAATCACCAATTAGATCCATTACACCTGTAACCTTCCTTCACTGATCCAGCTGGCTTTCATTGTTGCTACAAAAAAAGTTGTATGTCCTCTCAGCAGCACGGAGCCTAAACAATCAGATGTTTGCCCAAGTTGTTTTCCAAGAATTTGGAGTCAGCTGTGTCTAGTTGGAGCTCAAGCTGGTTAAGACTGGGTAAGACTGCTGACCCTCCAGCTGGGCATGTGCAAGTGTCCACTCGGTGACCTTTTGACATCAGAAGGCTAAAAACTCCACCCTCAGAACATGTGACTCCACCATTTTCTGAACACACGTCCCAGGAAGAAGTCTATAGCTTAGTTACGCCTGCGTAGAACGATGATTACCTCACCTTTTTCTTATCTCCAATCACCTTTCCCCACACCCCCCATGCCTCAGACCGCCCGGCCTCTTTATCTATAAGTGCCCAAGCCCTCTTGTCTTCAGGGACATGGATCCCGGGCTTGTCCTCCCATCTCCTCACTTGGCTGCAAACCTCGGCGTCTCAGCGTTTTGGTTGGCTGCATGTTGGGCAAAGGGACCTGGTTCAGTAACAGGTATGAGAAGGAGAATTTATATATTGGATCAAACTAGATGACCTTGAGAGTTCCTTGTATGGTTACAGCAACTAGCTGGGATTAGATCCTGATGAAAGTGGAGTAGACGCAGCTGTGGGGAAAAAGATAGAGCCTAGGAAGGGAGAGATGGGATGGAGAGGAAAGGAAGGAGGAGCTTGCGATGGTTTTGTCACCTCCAAACCATTTTTACTCATGATACTTCTGGCACCTGATAAAGAGGAAAACCACAGGCCCAAAGTGGGGTCACTTGTGCTAAAGTGCATGATTCCAAATTTAGGTTTAATACCTGAGCTAATTGCAGCTTTAACCTTCCCCAGGAATGTAATCTTAATCGGCCAGCCTGGGATTTTCTGGTCAATATCAGTGAGGTAATCTGCATGATAGACCCTAGGCATTCCCCCCAAATAAGGTGACCTGGCCTGAAAAAATCCTTTCTTTTCTTTTGCTAATAACTTCCTTGCCCCATCCTTCTTCTGCCTATAAAAATCTTCCATTTTGTACAACCCCCTCAGACCACCGTTCTATTTACTGGACAGGATGCTGCTTGATTCAGGGATTTGTGAATCAAGCCAATTAGCTCTTCAAATTTACTTGGTTGAATTTTGGGGGTTTTTTACACACCAAATGCATGGTGTCTTTTCCAACACTTCTCCAACTCTTCAAAACCAGGTAAGTGTCCTATAATTCAGTTTATTTATTTATTTTTCTATAATTCACTTTAATCCTAACACCTTCTACCTGGAGTTAGCATCAGATTCCACAGGTTAAGGGCTCAGTCCACAAGACTGTCCCCTACTTCATATGCCAGTTCCAAGACCTAGGCTGACATTTCTGACTGACCAGCTATACATTCAGGAGGTTCTCATGACCCCCACTTGAATGATTCACCAGAATGCTTTATAGGACTCAAGAAAGCACTTTGGGCTTCCCTGGTGGCGCAGTGGTTGAGAGTTCGCCTGTCGATGCAGGGGACATGGGTTCATGCCCCGGTCTGGGAAGATCCCACATGCCGCGGAGCGGCTGGGCCCGTGAGCCATGGCTGCTGAGCCTGCGCGTCCGGAGCCTGTGCTCCATAACGGGAGAGGCCACAACAGTGAGAGGCCCACGTACCGCAAAAAAAAAAGAAAGCACTTTACTTACTATCACTTTACTTACTATTACCAGGCTATTATAAATGATATTATAAAGGATACAAATTAATGGCCAGATGAAGAGGTGCACAGCATGAGGTCTGGAAGGGTCAGGAGCACAGGAGCTTCTGTCTCCTGGAAATGGGGTGGGTCACCCTCCTGGCACGTGGATGCGTTCACCAATCCAGAGGCTCGCGGAACTGTACCATTTAGGGAGTTTTATGAAGGTTGCATTACAGAGGCATGATTGATTAAATCATTGGCCATTATTGACTCAACTCCATCTCCAGCCCCTCTCACCTGCCCAGAGGTCAAGGAGTAAGGCTGAAAGTTCCAACCCTCTAGTCATGCCCTGGCCCCTCCACTGTGGTTATGCATCCATCCTAGGAGCCCCCAGCCACCAAACATCTCATTAGCATACAAAAGGCACTCATCACTCCTGAGGTTCCCAGGGTTTTAGGAGCTGTGTGACAGGAATTGGGGACTAAGATCAAATGGTTATTTTTTATTATATCACACATCCTCACACCTTGCTAAGGTTCTGACTTTAAGCACTCCAGGATAGTTTTTTGTTTTTATTAAAAAAAAACCTTCCTCAGTAAACTTTGCCAGGACCAAACTACTCCACTGAGCCTTTTAATTTTTTATAAAAAGAGAAAAATCTGCCCTCAGAATCTGAAGAATAGACTTGTGAATTATGTGACACACTTGAATAAGAAAATATAGAACAGAATAATACATCATGATCAAGGGTGGCTTCTCAAGATGCAAAGTTGTCTTACTGTTAAAAAATTAATCAATGTAAATTCACAACGTTAAGATAATAAAGGAGAAAATCCATACAATCATTTGAATATATGTAGAAAAAAGCACTTGGCAAAATCCATGATTTTTTTTGAAACTTTCAGAAAATTGGGAATAGAAGGAAATTTTCTCAGTCTAATAAGAGTATGAAAAACCAGGACTTCCCTGGTGGCTCAGTGGTTGAGAATCCACCTGTCAATGCAGGGGACACGGGTTCGATCCCTGGTCCAGGAAGATCCCACATGCCGCGGAGCAACTAAGCCTGTGCACCACAACTGCTGAGCCTGTGCTCTAGAGCCCGCATGCCACACTACTGAAGCCCATGTTCCTAGAGCCCATGCTCCGCAACAAGAGAAGCCACCGCAATGAGAAGCCCATGCACCACAACGAAGTGTAGCCCCTGCTGACCGCAACTAGAGAAAGCCTGTGTGCAGCAAGGAAGACCCAACGCAGCCAAAAATAAATAATTTAAAAAAAATAGAAAGGAGTGGATGTATGTATATGTAACTGATTCACTTTGCTGTACAGCAGAAGCTAACCCAAGCTAAATTATCTATACTCAAATAAAAGTTAAAAAAAAAGCATACACCAGCTATGAAACAAAGAAAAAAGAAAGAACGAATAAGTCAGTAAAAGCTCTGATGCTTGTATATCAGTTATCTGAAGAATTTACTACTGTGGGATAGCTCAGACTATTTCAGAATATCATATATTAGTAAATTCACTTCTGGATACAACTGTTTTTTAAAAATAAATTTATTTATTTATTTTTATTTTTGGCTGCATTGGGTCTTTGTCGCTGTGCGTGGGCTTTTCTGTAGTTGCAGCAAGAAGAGGCTACTCTTTGTTGTGGTGCGTGGACTTCTCATTAGGTGGCCTCTCTTGTTGCAGAGCACGGGCTCTAGGCGCGCAGGCTTCAGTTGTTGTGGCTTGCGGGCTCTGGAGAGCAGGCTCAGTAGTTGTGGTGCACGGGCTTTGTTGCTCCGTGGCATGTGGGATCTTCCCAGACCAGGGCTCGAACCTGTGTCCCCTGCATTGGCAGGTGGATTCTTAACCACTGTGCCACCAGGGAAGCCCACTTCTGGATACATCTTGACATTTTGTTTCTTCTAGCCTGGGATATGATCTTCAGGCTAAAACTCCAGAACATCAGCTATCTCTATAGATGTATTGATAGACATCACAATGTGACCATCAGAAATTTATTTTCTAGTGACGACAGGATGACTCAAAGAGAAAAAGACAGTTATATTTATTTCTGCTTGAACAATTCATCAAATTGATAGTAAATCCAATGAAAAGACAGTGTCTCCAAATGATGTTCTGTGGAGTTTGGTATCTGCAACGTGTTCCTGAGAATAATGCACTTGATGCAGTAACTGTAGATGATACCTACATGGTTAACTCTCTAACATTCACCCTTTTTCATCCCTAGGATTCTGGTGAGGATTGAAGGTGATGACATTTGTGATACACTTAACACAGTGCCCAACACATTAGGTAAATGCTCAGGAAATGCAGGCTACTGTTATTTTTTATGGACTGTGGGGACAGCATTTTAAAAAGTGTAACATGAGAGGCAGGAAGGAGGAAACAAGAAAACTATGTTTCTGTTAATCAGTCCACTCCCACTTACCATTTTCCAAAAAAGCATCCAAAACATTTGGTGTTAATTACCCAAGTATTTTGGATTTTGCTTTCAGTTTAGTTCAAGATTTATATTTTTATCTTCCTTGGTAAAATGAATACATAATACAAATATTCTCACTTTCAAAAAAATCAAACTAAATTGAAGCATGTAAGATAAAATGTAAAAGTTCCCCTAACTGCCTCCTACTCCTGTTCCATGTCCTCCCAAAAGATGTCAACCTGTATTTGTATCCCTCCAGTCGTTCAACTAACTATGAAATGGTTTTCACATCCATGGCCTCATCATGGACATTTCAATGTAAGGCTTAGTTGTCTTAGTCATTGCATAACAACAAGTCCTCCCACAATAAAGTTTCCTCTACAGCTTTGGTAATCATCTCAATACGTTTGAAAGGATTTGACAAACCCACCCACCTCCATCCTCACAAATACACATATCTCTGGATTAATTTAGGGATTCAGGAGACTCAGATATAGCAAGAGATTTTGGAGGCCCAATTCCATCAAAGAGCCTGGATACAGGAGACTTGAAAGCTCACTGCCATAGCCAACCAGGTGAGTCATGTAATCAGCTGGAACCAGTTAATTTCTTGAGGCCTGCTGTCTGTCTGTCTGTCTGTTCTGCTCTGAGGAATCTAGTAAAAGGTAGACCACAATTTTTAAAAAGTGTCCTAAAGGGATTCCTCAAGGCTGGGAGGCCTCTCTCTCTTTGTCAACACAAGTTACCACACAGGCCACTGAAATGTAGAATGGGGCTTTCAAAATTAAATGATTCCATAGCCAGTATGCCAAGTAGATGATTAAAATGCAGCACATTACACTTGCTGCCATTCTCCAGTTGGTTTTCTAGGCAGTCATTATATTTTGTGGGCTATCTGTCCTGTAGCTTTTGATATTCCGGAAGGATTGACGACATGCATTTCCTTTCAAATAGGGCAGTTTCCAATTTAGCTCCATTCAGCAACCTACAAATCAGTCTGCCAGGCACTGTGAGGAAAACAGACCTTGGCTATGTTGCAGGTGATTTCTGCCGAGAAGCATGAAGTACAGAAACCTCTGAAACCTTTGATGAGAACAACATCAAAAGTGAGCTTCCCTTTGAGCAAGATACATGAAAGTGAAAACTTAGCTGACAGCATCACATCACAGGATTCTTTTTAAATAATGAGAAGAAATGAGACCAGGGCAATATTTATTTCCTCATTGCATGAAATTAGATCTCCACTAAGAAAAGATGCATGCATAAAAATAATCTGTAAATTCTTGCAAATTTTAAAAATCACAAAACATAAATAGTCACAAAATATTCCCATTTCTATGGGCTTCTATAGGTTTTTTTGTTTGTTTTTTTTTGTGGTACGCAGGCCTCTCACTGTTGTGTCCTCTCCCGTTGCGGAGCACAGGCTCCGGACATGCAGGCTCAGCGGCCATGGCTCACGGGCCCAGCCGCTCTGCAGCACGTGGGATCTTCCCGGACCGGGGCACGAACCCGTGTCCCCTGCATCGGCAGGTGGACTCTCAACCACTGCGCCACCAGGAAAGCCCCTGTAGTTTTTTTAAAGAGTTGGTTGTCTTCAAAAAAAATCATACAAGTAATGTATTCATTTACTGGGGCCACCATAACAAAGTATCACAAACTGGATTACTTAAAAAATAGGAATTTATTGTCTCACAGTTCTGGAAGCTCAAAGTCCAAAATCGAGGTGTCAGCAGGGTTGGTTCATTCTGAGGGCTGTGAGAGAAGGATCTGTCCCATGCCTCCCTCCTGGACTTGTAGATGGCTGTCTTCTTCCTATGTCTCTTCATGTCATCTTCCTTCTATGTGTATCTCTGTGCCCAAATTTCTCTTTTTATAAAGATACCAGTCATATTTGATTAAGGTAGCCTAATGACTCACTTTAACTTGATTACCTCTGTAAAGACCCTATCTCCAAATAAGGTCACATTCTGAGATACTAGGGTTAGGACTTAAACATGTGGATTTGAGGGGGCTACACAATTAAACCCAAAACAAGTAATTTAAAATTCTAAAACTATCTTTGTGATATAATGCATATAGCATTTAGTGATATAATGCATTTCATCTTTAGTAATAATGGAATATGATAAGACATTCCAAATTTTCCTGTGAAATCTATTTATAAACATAATTAAATTCAGCAAAATCACAGTTTCAAGCTAGATAATAGTGCCTCACATATAGTAGATGTACAATAAATGTCCTGATTTGAACTTGATTCTATCAGAACCTTAATAATGAATCTGCCAAATAGTGATTGGATCCCATGGAATCAAGCAGGTTCCAAGTGACTACAAAACACTTTATATCTCCAGCTGTTCAGACACAACATAAATTATCTGAATGCATTGGCCTGTGAACCTTTATTCTGTAGAGCTTTACGGTTAAATATGGCTATAAATCACCAAATTTTTTTCTGCCAAGATAATTGAATGAGGCCAGATGAGAGAGAAATTTTGTTCTTTTAATTGCCATTGAAAATGCATGGTGCCACTTAAACCATGAAACTTAAGTTGAGTCTACCAAAAGAAACAAAAACTTGCGATAAAATTGCAGTGCATCTGCAATTGGTCACAAAGGAGTTTCTGATCATCAAAAAGGAAAGGGGCAGGGGGAAGGGGAGAAGAAGGGGAGGGTACTAATTAACTGAGCCATGAAAGTTTTTGTAGTGGCCAAAAGCCTCCCAAACTTGATAAAAGACATGACTAGAAGCATCTAAGAAGCTCAAAGAACTCCAAGTAGGACACTACTTGGAGTAACTGAAGAGAACCACACCAAGAAATATAATCCAGTTTTTGAAAGGCAAAGACAAAGAATTTGGAAAGCAGCAAAAGAGAAGTGACTTGTCATGCACAAGGAATCCTCAGAAAGATTATCAGCAGATTTCTCATAAGAAAATTTGGAGGCCAGAAGGCAGTAGACTCATATATTTAAAGTGCTAGAAGGAAAAACTGTTAGCCAAGACAGGATTCTTCAGATACAGGATTATCTGGCAAAACTGCTCTTCAGGAGTGAGGGAGAAACTAAGACATTTTCAGATAAACAAAATCTGAGGGTGTTCACTCCACTGTATGTATATACCACACATTTTGTGTATCCATTCATTAGTGGATGGACATTTGAGTTGTTTTACCTTTTTGGTTATTATGAATAATGCCTCTATACACATTTATGCACAAGTTTTTGTATGGACATAGGTTTTTAGTTCTCTTGGGTATGTACCTAGAAGTGAAATTGCTGGGTCATATGGTTAATCTGTGTTTAACTGTTTGGGAAACTGAAAGTGATTTACAGAGTGGCTACACCATTCTACATTCTCATCAGCAATGATAAATGTTCCAATTTCTCCACATCCTCATCAACACTTGTTATTGTCAATCTTTCTTTTTCTTTATTATAGCCATCCTAGTGTGTGATATCACTCACCTAGTATGTGAGATATTTCATGTGGTTTTGGTTTGCATTTCCCTGATTATTAAATGATGTTGAGCATCTTTTCATGTGCTTATTGGCCATTTTTATATCTTCTTTGAAGAAATGCCTAGTCAGATCATTTGCCCATTTTAAAATTAGGTTATTTGTCTTTTTATTGTTGAGTTCTTTATATATTCTGGATGCTCTTATCAGATATATGAGTTATAAAAAATTTCCCCATTCTCTGTCTTTTCATTTTCTTGATAGTGTCCTTTGATACACAAAACCTTTTAATTTTAATGAAGTCCAATTTACCTGTTTTTTCTTTGGTTGCCTCTTCCTGAGATGTCATATCTAAAGACATCATTGCCAAAACCAAAATCACAAAGATTTACACCTATGTTTTCTTCTAAGAGTTTATAGTTTTAGCTCTTAGATATTTAGAGCTTTGATTCATTTTGAGTTAATTTTTGTATATGGTGTAAGTTATATGTCCAACACATTCTTTCACATGTGAATATATAGCACCGTTGTTGGAAAGACTATTCTTGCTCTGCATTGAGTTGTTTTGGCACTCTTGTCAAAATCAATTGACCATAAATACATGGGTTTATTTTTGGACTCTGAATTCTGTTCCATTGATCTCTATGTTTATCTTTATGCCAGTCCTGCATTATCTTGATTACTGTTGCTTTGTAATAAATTTTGAAATCAGGAAGTGTGAGTCCTCCAATTTTGTTCTTTTTCTAGAATAAAGGCTATTTTGGGTCCCTTGAATTTCCATATGAATTTTGGGATTAAATCATCATTTTCTATAAAAATCCATTTGGGATTTTTATAGAGGTTTTGTTGAATGTATAGATCAATTTGGGAAGTATTGTCATCCTAATATTTAGTCTTACTATCCATGAACGAGATACCTTTACACTTATTTAGGTTTCCTTTCATTTCTTCCAGCAATGTTTTAGAGTTGTCAGTGTACAAGTCTTGCCCTTCTTTTGTTAAGTTTATTCCTATTTTATTATTTTTGATGCTATGATAAATGAAATTGTTTTCATAACTTCATTTTTGGATCATTCATTTCTAGTGTATAGAAATACAGTGGATTTTTGTATATTAATCTTGAATCTTGAAATCTAGCTGAACTCATTTATTATCTCTAAGTGTGTGTGTGTGTGTACATGCATGTGCATGAGTGTGTATTCCTTAGGATTTTCTATATACAAGAACAGGTCATTTGCAAATTAAGATAGTTTTATTTCTTATTTTTCAATCAGAATGCCTTTTACTTATTTTTCTTGCCTAATTGCCCTGGCTAGATCTTCTAATATAATGTTAATAGAAATGGTGAGAGTGAACATCTTTGTCTTGTTGCTGATCTTATGAGGAAAGCATTTATTCTTTCACCCATTAAATGTGATCTTGGCTGTGCGTTTTGTTTTGTAGAGCCCTTTATCAGGTTGAGGGAGTTCACATCTATTCCTCGTTTATTGACTTTTTATCATGAAAGGTTTAGATTTTTTCAAATGCATATTCTGCAACTATTAAGATGACATATGGTTTCTGCCTTTATTCCATTAATATGGTGCATTACATTAATTTTAGATGTTAAACCAAACTTGCATTCCTGGGATAAATTTCAATTTGTCATAGTGTATAATCCTTTAATATGTGGCTGGTTCATTTTGTTAATATATTTGCTGAGGATTTTTAAATCTCTATTCCTCAGGGATATTGGTCTGTACTTTTCTTTTGATGTCTTTATCTGATTTTGGTATCAGGATAGTACAGATCTCATAGTATGAGCTGGGAAGTGTTTCCCCCTCTTCTGTTTTACATAAGAGTCATGAAGAATTGTAATTAATTCTTTAAATGTTTGGTAGAATTCACCAGAAAAGCCACCTGGTTCTGGGCTTTTATTTGTAGGAATACTTTTTATTACTAATTCAAGAAGATTATTCAGTTCTTCTTGCCAGTATTGAAACTGGGATATTAAAGTATCCAACTATTATTGTTGAATTGTCTATTTCTTCCTTCCATTTTGCCAGTTTTTGCTTAATATGTTTTGGGACTCTGTCAGGTGCATATATACTTATAATCGTTATATATTCTTGCTATAGTGACACTGTTATCATTATAAAATGTCCTTTTTCTCTAGTGACAAATTTTGTCTTAAAGTCTGTTGTGTCTAACAGTATAGCCACTCCAGCTATCTTTTGGTTACTGTTTGCATGGGTTATTTCTTTCATCCTTCTACTTTCAACTTGTTTGTATATTTAAATCTAAATATGTCTTTTATAGATAGCATATATTACGAGTTTTTAAAAAACCCATTCTGCTAATCTTTGCCTTTGAACTGGAGTGTTTAATCCATTTATACTTAATGTGATTTACACTTCTATTATTTGTTTTCTATGTCTTATGCCTATTTTTTTTCCTATTCCTCTATTAATAACTTCTCTTGTGTTAAATAGATACTTTCTGGTATACCATTTTAATTCCATTGTTGCTTCTTTTACCATATATTTTGAGTTATTTTCTAATTGGTTGGCATGGGGATTATGATCAACATCTTAACTTTTAATAATCTAGTTTGAATTCATACCATCTTAATTTCAGTAGTGTGTGAAAACTTTGCTCTCATATAGATCCATTCCCTGTCTTCCTTTGGGCTGCTATTATCATATAAATTACATCTTTATTCATTATTTGCCCATCAATACAGATTTTATAATTACTGCTTAATGCAGTTGTCTTTTTTTTTTTTTTTTTTTTTTTTGCGGTACGCGGGCTTCTCACTGCTGTGGCCTCTCCCGTTGCGGAGCACAGGCTCCGGATGCGCAGGCTCAGCGGCCATGGCGCACGGACCCAGCTGCTCCGCGGCACGTGGGATCTTCCCAGACTGGAGAACGAACCCGTGTCCCCTGCATCGGCAGGCGGACTCTCAACCACTGCGCCACCAGGGAAGCCCTGCAGTTGTTTTTTAAATAAGTGGGGGGAAAAAAAGAGTTGCTGAAACTGTGCACCTCAGATTGAGACTTAAACCCACGTGTGGGGACTCAAACCCAGCCTTAACCCTGCTTGGGACTTGAACCCCCATGGCCAGGACTCGAATCCAGCCAGAACTCTGATTGGGACTCGAGCCCAGGCAGCCAGGACTCGAACCTGGCCAAAATCCACTGTCTTCCAACTGAGATCACACACCTGGTTTCAGGACTTAATGAAGCTCAGGTTCTTGATGTCTCATCACAGAAAGAATTCAGTGAGAGACAAAGTGATAGGTAAGAAGTGGATTTATTTAGAGAGAAACAGACTCCATAGACAGTGTGAGCCATCTCCAAAGGTGAGAAAGGCACCAGGGTATGGGATTGTCAGTTTTTATAGGGGTGGGTAATTTCATAGGCTAATGAGTTGGAGGAGTATTCCAGCTATTTTAGGAAGGGGCAGGGATTTCCAGGAACTGGGCCACTGCCCACTTTTTGATCCTTATGGTTGGCCTTGGAACTGTTGTGGCACCTGTGGGTTTGTCATTTAGCTTGCTTATGTGTTACAGTGAGTGTATACTGAAGCTCAAGGTCTAGTGGAAGTTGACTTGTCCACCATCTTGGACCCATTTGATTCTAATCAGTTTATGTCAAGTCCTTGGACTATGTCATTCTTTCAAAGGTTGTGCCCTGCCCCCTTCCCTCCTGTTTCATTACCAGCAAAAATACATTTATACTGTCTTTTATATTTACCTATGTGGTTACCTTTATTAAATTGTGGAGAGGTGATCATCTTTGATTATCCAGGTGGGCCCTAAATCTAATGACAAGTGTCCTTATATGATACACACAGAGAAGACAAAGAGGAGAAGGCAATGTGAAGACAGAGGCAGACATTGAAGTGGTATGGCTACCAGCCCAAGAACACTGGGCAGCCACTGTAGGGGAGCAAAATTTGCTACCCAAAAATGTCTCTCTGGCATGTAGATTATTGTGACACCAAGCTGTCAGGGAGGAAGAAATTTTCCTCTACACTTCTAGGTTCCTCTGGCTGGTCTAAGAATTAAATTGACATGAGACAAATAACAGGAGAAAATCAAATGCTTGATAACATATATACTTGGGAGAGAACCAGGAAAACTGACTAACTCCCCAAATGGCTGAAACCCTCACCTTAAATACTATACTCAGCTAAAGACGAAAGAGGATACTGGGGATCGCTGTCTGGGATTTCAAAAGGGAGGAAGGCAATTGACACGGAGAAGGAAAAGCAAATGTTGCTGGGACAGGCAAAAACAATGGGACACAGAGAGGAATTTTAACTTTGTTGGTTCCTCCCTGTTTTCAAAGCTAGTTCACACTGTAGTTATCTATGGTGATAGCTCCCTTCCTGGGACAGGCTCTCTATCTACATTCTTTAGGCAGCTGTGGGGAAGGTCAAAGTTTTTTACTGAGTCTTTTAGCTGTGAGGAAGGTCAAAGTTTCTTACTGAGTCTTTTAAACCTTGATTTTTTTCAGTGCAAAGCAATCTGCATGCCAAAGAGACATTTTGGGGTGGCAAGGTTTGCTTCCTTACACTGTCAGAAATTGGAAGAGGCAAGGCGTTGTTCTACCCTAGGATCTCTGAAGTGAAGGTCTTCCAGATTCTGGCTTTCTAGCCTTCAGAATGTGAGAGAATAAATTTCTATTGTTTTAAGCTACCCAGTTTGTGGTCATTTGTTACAGCAGCCCTAGGAACTAATATACCAGAGCTCTTTATTTCTTTATATGGATTTGAGTTACTCTCTATGGTTTTCCTGCTTCAGTCTAAATGGCAATGTTCATTATTTCTTGTCAGGCAGATTTTATAGCAATGAATTCTGTTTTGTTTATCTAAAAATATTATCTTAATTTCTCCTTCATTTTGGAAATATAGTTTTGCTGTATATACAACTCTTGGTTCACAATCCTTTTCTTTCAGCATGTTGAATATATCATCCCATTACCTTCTGCGCCCATGGTTTCTAATGAGAAACCAAATGTTAATCTTATTGAGGATTCCTCATGAATAAGTCACTTATCTCTTGCTAGTTTTAAGATTCTCTGTTTCACTTTGGATTTTGACACCCAGATTGATTATTATATATCTATGTGTGGATCTCTTTGATTTTATCTTACTTGAAGTTATTTTAGTTCTTGGATATATAGATTAATATTTTTCATCAAATTTAGGGAGTTTGGGCCCATTTTTTTTTCCTTGAACAGCTGTATTTTTTTAAGTGTTTGAAAAAATATATTTTACTTTATTTATTTATTTTTATACAGCAGGTTCTTATTAGTTATCTATTTTATACATATTAGTGTATACATGTCAATCCCAATCTCCCAGTTCATCCACCCCCACCCCCATCCCCTCTTTCCCCCCTTGGTGTCCATATGTTTGTTCTCTACATCTGTGTCTCTATTTCTGCCTTGCAAACCCATTCATCTGTACCATTTTTCTAGATTCGACATATATGCATTAATATACAATATTTGTTTTTCCCTTTCTGACTTACTTCACTCTGTATGACAGTCTCTAGGTCCATTCATGTTTCTACAAATGACCCAATTTCGTTCCTTTTTATGGCTGAGTAATATTCCATTGTATATATGTACCACATCTTCTTTATCCATTCGTCTGTTGATGGGCATTTAGGTTGCTTCCATGACCTGGCTATTGTAAATAGTGCTGCAATGAACATTAGGGTGTATGTGTCTTTTTGAATTATGTTTTTCTCTGGGTATATGCCCAGTAGTGGGATTGCTGGGTCATATGGTAATTCTATTTTTAGTTTTTTTGTTTTTGTTTTTTGTTTGTTTGTTTGTTTTTGTGGTATGCAGGCCTCTCACTGTTGTTGCCTCTCCCATTGTGGAGCACAGGCTCCGGACGCACAGGCTCAGTGGTCACGGCTCACGGGCCTAGCCGCTCTGCGGCATGTGGGATCTTCCCAGACTGGGGCACGAACCCGTGTCCCCTGCATCGGCAGGCAGACTCTCAACCACTGCGCCACCAGGGAAGCCCTATTTTTAGTTTTTTAAGGAACCTCCATACTGTTCTCCATAGTGGCTGTATCAATTTACATTCCCACCAACAGTGCAAGAGGGTTCCCTTTTCTCCACACCCTCTCCAGCATTTGTTGTTTGTAGATTTTCTGATGATGCCCTATTTTTTTTAATTTTTAAAAATTTTATTTTATTCATGTATAGTTGATTTACAATGTTGTGTTAAAGGGCCATTATTTTTTTCAAATGTTCTGCTTCTCTCTCGTCTCTCCTTCTGGAACTCTCATTATGCATAAGTTAGTATGATTGATGGTGTTCCACCGGTCTCTGAAACTCTGTTCACTGTTCTTCATTCTCTTTTCTTTATGTTCCTCAGATTGGATAATCTTAATTAAACTATCATTGATTCTTTCTTCTGCCTGCTCAACTCTGCTGTTGAGTCACACATTCTAGTGAATTTTTATTTCAGTGACCATAATTTTCACCTTTAGATTTGTTTTCTTCTTGTTTAAAAATAATTTCTGGGCTTCCTTGGTGGTGCAGTGGTTGAGAGTCCGCCTGCCAATGCAGGGGACACGGGTTCGTGCCCCGGTCTGGGAGGATCCCACATGCTGCAGAGCGGCTAGGCCCGTGAGCCATGGCTGCTGAGCTTGTGTGTCCAGAGCCTGTGCTCCACAATGGGAGAGGCCACAACAGTGGGAGGCCCGCGTACCGCAAAAAAAAACTACTAATAAATAAACAATAATAACTTCTATCTCTTTATTAATATTTTTGTTTGTTGAGACATTATACTTTAGTCCTTTTGACATTGCTACTTTTAGCTTTTTGAACATATTTTAAATAGCTTATTAAAGTCTTTGTCTAGTAAGTGTAACATTTGGGTTTTGTCAGGATCAGTTTTCTTTTGTTTTTTTTTTCCCCTATGGGTCATACTTTCTTGTTTCTTGTATGTCTCATAATTTTTTGTTGAAAATTGGACATTTTAAAGAATATAATGTTGAAATTCCACAAATAAGATTCTTCTTCCTCCTCCAGTTTGTTATTGTTGCTGTTTATTGTTTGTTGAATGACTTTTCTAAACTAATTCCGTAAAGGCCACTGTAGACCCTGGAGTCTCTGCCCAGTTAGCTTAGTGGTCAGCTCAGATATTTCTTTAAATGTCTGGAATCAATATGCTTCTGACTCTTTTCTGAAGCACCCTGTGTGTCTTGGGGCACACCTTCAATGTTCATTCAGGCAGTTAGCTATTCTCTCTTACCCTTCACTCACTACTTGTGCACGTTCTCAAGGTTGAAAGCTGAGGGCCTTCTAAGGTCTTTCTTGAGCATGCGAACAGCCTTAGGCATGTGCAGAACCCTTACCCCTACAGGTGGCCTTCTAGATTCCCAGAAGCTTGTCAGAACTTTTCAAAGTACCTATGGGCTCATTGCCAAGTTTTTCCTTTTAAGTTTTTTGGTTACCCTATTGTTGGCCCCAACTGTTATTCCCTGTCTTAGGCAGTCAAAAAGTTAATTAATTGCTTTTAATTGTTTGCAATAAATGCCCCTGGGAAAAATCTTTCCCACACTTTGTGAGTTCTGCTAGCCTTGCAAATGGTATCTTCTAGGGAACCTCCAGACGGGTCAAATACTGACAGTTTTCTGTGACTGAGGCTTTAAAGGTACTCCAACACCGTTCTGCTAGGCTGTTGGCTCTCAAGGCTGCTGTGGAAATGGAGAGGTGGGACTGGGAATAGGGCAAGTTAACATGCCAGAAAGATTGCTATTCTTACTGATATTCAGCCATTTTTGAATAAAGGCTATCCAGATTGCTGTAAGCTTTTGATTAATTTCCACAGTTTTGAAAAAGTTGATTCTGACATTTTTTGCCAGTATTCTTATTGCTCTTCTGGAGGAAAGAATTTTTGGAGATCCGTACTCCACCATTTTTGCTGATGTTTTCCTAATGTATTATTTTTATGATTTTTTTAACCTAAAAAAATTTATATTTTTTAAAGTACTCTGGTAATAACGTGATGGTGAAGGTACTTCACTCACATGATTTGATACTTTCCTAGTTACCAGAAAATATATCACATTATTATTCATCACATCACTAGAACAGTAGATTTTTCTCCCATGGCCACAAATTTTGTTGGTTTTCTCTTCTTTATTCAAAAGTTTTATTTTTATTAAAATGTTGTGTTCCTCTACAGATTAAAAGAGATTTATCAAGACATATCAACCAACTGCAGTATATTTCAATCTTGATTTGAAAAATAAAAGCTGTAAAAATATTTTGTGACAATTAGGAGGGGATTTTTGAACATTCGACATTTAATGTTACTAAGGAATTGTTAATTTTTATTGATGAGAAAGTAGCATTAAGATTATATATTTTTAGAGAGCTTTTGTCTTTTAAAGATGCATACTGAAATATTTATAGATGAAACTGTGTGTTTAGGATTTGCTTCAAAATAGTCTGTGGAAATGGGGTAAAGTGGGGGGGAGTATGGATGATACAAGACTAGCTGTGAGTTGTTAACTGTCTAAACTCCACAAAGGGTACAAAAGAGTTCATTATACTATTTTACTTTTCAGTGTTTGAAATTTTCCATAATAAAAGGGTTGGTGTTTTTTTTAAATTATTTTTTAAATTTTAATTATTTATTTTATTGAAGTATAGTTGATTTACAAAGTTGTGTTAATTTCTACTGTACAGCAAAGTGATTCAGTTATACATATATATATACATTCTTTTTCATGTTCTTTTCCATTGTGGTTTATCATAGGATATTGAATATAGTTCCCTGTGCTATACAGTAGGACCTTGTTGTTTATCCATTCTATATATAATAGCTTGCATCTACCAAACCCAAACTCCCAATCCATCCCTCCCCACCCTCCCCTAGGCAACCACAGGTTTGTTCTCTCTCTCTCTCTCTTTTTCTTTTTTTGGATGCACTGTGTGGC
Organism: Hyperoodon ampullatus; assembly: GCF_949752795.1. NCBI lineage: Eukaryota > Metazoa > Chordata > Mammalia > Artiodactyla > Ziphiidae > Hyperoodon > Hyperoodon ampullatus. The sequence continues at coordinate 35,743,675 of NC_136923.1, forward strand.
ATGCAGGATCTTAGTTCCTGGACCAGGGATTGAAAGGGTTAGTGTTTTTGTTTTTGTTTTTGTTTTTAATGTATGCTTCTTCAAGCCTGGGCCCATAAGGAATTTCAGCAATTTCCAGTAGGTATGTTGTAAGCAAAGGTTTCAAACAGGTGACTCTTGGGCTGTATGTGGCCCATAGACATGTTTTGTTTGGCTAGTATCATGGGGGTTTCTGTTTGTTTTGTTTGTGTGTTTGTTCGTTTGATTTTGGGTTTTTTTTTTTTTTTTTTTCTCTCCATGCCACATGACTTGCAAGATCTCAGTTCCCTGACCAGGGACTGAACCCAAGCCACAGCAGTGAAAGCCAGGAATCCTAACAACTAGGCCAATAGGAAACCCCCCCAGTATCATGTTTTTTTAAAAAGTATGAATTAGTTACTAATATTTTAACATTTTAAAACAGGGACATTTTGGATAATCATCCAGATTTCAAGCTTCTCTTGAAATCATCAGAAGCTCTGGCTGCAGTGGATCCCCATCCCACATGGTGGTGAGTAGCTAGAGCTGAACATTTTCTGTCCCCTTTAGAGAGGAAAGGTACTCTCTGTCTGCCACAGTTCCCACCCAAGTGTGCCACTCCTGCCGTATTGTGCTTCAAGGGCTTGTTGGTAATAGGAGATGACAGTGAACAATAATCCACAAGTTTATTTGAGTTTAGTCAGTGTATAGTGCAGCTATCCATTTGGTTCTGAAGAACAAAAATGACTTAAGATATAATATGTTGCCAGTATACAAAGCATTCAAATATCCTATGCAACTTGATTCCAGTTAGAACATTTTTAATGTGAGTCTACCAGCTGGGTTTTAACAGGTAGACAAGAAATCTGAGTCAATGACAAAATAATTGTCTTTCATAAGATAAACTGTGGAAACAGCATGCTTAAAAAAACATCAGCCAATTCAAGTTAATTCCATCATAAGTCTTACTAGGTTTAAGGTATGTGATCATTTGGAGATTTAGCTGAAGTGAAAGGATTTCTGGATGACGGATGCAATCTCGTCATACATTGTTCATTTCATTTCTATCTCCTTTTTGCTTCTGTCAAAATACTCTTTACCTCACAGGATATACTTCAACCATCACTTCTCAGGAATCCTTTTCTGATTCCCTCCAGGTAATGCGTGCTCTCCCTCCTCCTCACCCCATGGGCACTTAGCGTGCAATTCTCTTAGGGCACTTGACTTTCCTCAATCTTATATTAGTCATTTGTGCTTTCATCAACCCCCTCCTTCTTGTGGAGAATGAAAGGGACTCTTTAATGGCAGGGACTCTGCAGCCAGACTGCCTGGGTTATGATCCCAGTTCTACCATTTGTTAAGAGTGAACAAGTTACTAAATCTCTCTAAGCCTCAATTTCCTCATATATAAAATGGAGACAAGAACATACTAACTTCCTAAGGTCGTTGTGAGGGTTCAATGGAATAATACATGTGTATCAGGATGCTAAAATGGAAGTCTTGACTGAGGCACCTGGATAAAATAGATCTGATATTTTAAAACAGGAACTAGAGCAACCTGTATCTTTTCTTAAAGTAGCCATCTGGAAACCAGTTTCTTAACTCTTAAGCTGTTCATGTGGGGATACAAAAGTAGAGATTGAGGAGAAGTTTTAAAAGAAGACTTCTGTGGAGATAGCTATTCTGTGAATGTCACCCACTCTATGGAGAATGCCCTCCCTACTTTCATCTCAAGTCATGAGGAAACCACCTGGACAGATGAATATGCATCCCTAAATTTTGGAAGGACTGTAATGGGCTTATTATATTATTTAAGACTATGCAATTCTGTTATAGAAGTCAAGAAAAATGAATAGGATGGAGGTTAAAAAGATAGTATATTAGTAACATCGAAGACATGTTAAAGATAATAAGTGGATTATATGTTTCTTAAAAAATGGAACAAGAGTATGTTTTATGGATAGAAAAGGATGGAAAGACCAAGTCATAAGGTAATGGATCATGCCACCTCCAGACTGACAGGTATGTTACCCCTAAATTGTTCATCCACCTGTGATATCCATTATGGTCCCGTTATGAACCCAGTGTGCTCTTCCCAAGAGACACTCATAAAATCCATTGCTGCTCAACAAGCTAACTGGAAAGCTATGGCTAATGGCCAGGGCCCTGTGTCTCTGACAGAGGAAGCATATTGGCCCTAAGCACTGTCTACTGAAAAACATGCACAACCTGAAAGTCGAGAATTATGTTTTATTTGGTGGACTTTCTGAAGACTTCAAGCCTGGGAAGCAGCCTCTCAGATATCTCTAAAAGACTGCTCCCAAGGGGTAAGGGAGGAACCAGGATATATAGGAGTTTTGCAAAAAGACCAGCTAGTCAGAACATCAAAAAATTACTGTTAATTAAAGAAAATTAGATATCTCAAGTTAATGAATTTAGTGCTTTTCTTTGTATGGGAAGATGCAAGAGTCTGGGCCTACTGACATCATTCCTTTGTTACGCACCTTAGCTATCTAGGGCCGGTATCCTGTTCTTTCCCATCCTGAGTCTCCACAGGGCTCGCTGTCCTGGGTGGCTATAGTGGCTTGATGGCTGCAACATTCTTTGTTTACTGATATGGCTGGCAACATTTTTCATTCACACGGGAAAGGAAAAAATATCTTAATTTTCAATCAAGATCAGGAGTTTTACTTTTACTTAGCACTGGACATTCTTTTTTTTTTTTTTACTTTTTTTTTTTTTTTTTTTTGTGGTACGCGGGCCTTGCACTGTTGTGGCCTCTCCCGTTGCGGAGCACAGGCTCCGGACGCGCAGGCTCAGCGGCCATGGCTTACGGGCCCAGCCGCTCCGCGGCATGTGGGATCTTCCGGGATCGGGGCACGAACCCGTGTCCCCTGCATCGGCAGGCGGACTCTCAACCACTGCACCACCAGGGAAGCCCAGCACTGGACATTCTTATTACTAAATTGACACCAAGCATATGACCTATGAGAAGTCAGAGAAGTCATTGGGCTTGCCTAAGTTTTCACTTGGGAACATAGAAGAGCTAGTCCCACTGAACAAAAAGAAAGGAGTGATGGAAGAAAAAAGTAAAATTATTGATCACAACCCATATGTTTTGCTTGTTCAATACAATGTTTACATATGGAAACTGCTTAGAACAGTACCAAGCACAAAATACTAAATAAATATTAGCTATTATTACTATCTGTGCCATTGCTACCATGATATCTTGTACACAGTTAACAGCCTGATAAATCTTTATCAAGATAAACTGAATTCAATTCAAGTATTCAAGGGGTTGTTGCATATTTTATCGGATCTTTAAGGTCCAGAGCAAAAAGTAAAGTGCCTAGAACATTTCTGAAGCTCTCTCCTGAAATCCACAGGTCATTAAAAAGAAAAGGGAATACCCTAAAGCATCCAGAGGTCTTTTTTTTTTTTTTTTTTTTTTCTGGGCTGATATCATAAAAGCCAGGCAGGCTCTTAAATAGGTGTCATAACATCCAGAGGATCAAAGGAAGCCATTTCCTCTACTAGTCTTAGATTTCAAAAATAATTTATTTATCCCTAAAGCTGAGATCCTGCTTATTTGGGAGTGAGAGCTAAAGGAAACAAATTGCCCGTAGAGAATAGTCCAGAGCATACTTGTGGGCACTATATGCACAGATGCCCCCCTCGGCCCTCAAATTTCCCTGACCCTTGTAGAGCCTAGGCATAAACCAGGCTTTCTCACTCTGTTATAAAAGGCAGCTCAAATTTACACTTCACTGTATCCATATTGAAAAGAAATTACTTATTTTCAGCATTGATTCCCTGCTTGCTATTTCCAGAGTGCCTTCCAGCAGGGAGGCAAAAGTCATTGAGTTGGACTCTAATTTCATCCCCTGAAAATAAGGCTCAGTTGCTTAAGGCTAAATTCTATTTTAAAGGAAGGCTCATTAGATGAAACACTCATATGGGAATATTTTGGATTTTCTTTTTTAATTGGAGTATAATTGCTTTACAATGTTGTGTTAGTTTCTGCTGTACAGCAAAGTGAATCAGCTATACGTATATGGATTTGTTTTTGTTTGTATATTTTGACAACTTTTTTTTTTTTTTTTTTTTTTTTTTCGGTACGCGGGCCTCTCACTGTTGTGGCCTCTCCCGTTGCGGAGCACAGGCTCCGGACGCACAGGCTCAGCGGCCATGGCTCACGGGCCCAGCCCCTCCGCGGCATGTCGGATCTTCCCGGACTGGGGCACGAACCCGTGTCCCCTGCATCGGCAGGCGGACTCTCAACCACTGCGCCACCAGGGAAGCCCTTGACAACTTTTTTTTGCCATCATATCAAATACTATAAATTTTCTTGCTTCATGGGCCTTTTTTTTTCAGCATGGGCAAAATACGGGTAAGATGATTCTACCATCTATCAACAATCAGTCAACTGCCCAAAAGAAGGTCTAAAGATCTATAAAGGTCCACATCCCTATTTGAACTCTTTTTAAAAGGATTTTATTTAGCAGTATGATAGAACTCTCTGAAAAAGCACACGTTTAAAATGAAGGTTTTTATTCAGTAACCTTGCCAGTAAACCATTCACAAAATTAACATTTTTTTTTTTTTTTGCTGTACGCGGGCCTCTCACTGCTGTGGCCTCTCCCGTTGCGGAGCACAGGCTCCGGACACACAGGCTCCGCGGCCATGGCTCGCGGGCCCAGCCGCTCCGCGGCATGTGGGATCTTCCGGGATCGGGGCACGAACCCGTGTCCCCTGCATCGGCAGGCGGACTCTCAACCACTGCGCCACCAGGGAAGCCCCAAAATTAACATATTAAATCTTCATTTTGATAAGCAGTCAGACTTATTTTGAGCTAATAGCAAGGAATCTGAAACTGTTTACTTGATCCTTACTGGACTATTCATCCTAAGCGAAAACCAAAAGCACTGACTAACTCACTTGAGTGGGGTTCCTATGTGTATGCTGTGTGTACTAGAGCAATCAGGCAAAGCAAAGACAACCTATTAAATAAAATGACTTTAAAATGTACTCTGAAAGTTAACAACTACCTGAGTAAACTCCTTGGTTATTAATTTTCTATCACTTCTACTAGAAAAAAAATATTTTTAAGAATTACCCAAGGGCTTCCTTGGTGGCTTGAGAATCCGCCTGCTAATGCAGGGGACACGGGTTCGAGCCCTGGTCTGGGAGGATCCCACATGCCGCGGAGCAACTGGGCCCGTGAGCCACAACTACTGAGCCTGCGCGTCTGGAGCCGTGCTCCGCAACGAGTGGCCGCGACAGTGAGAGGCCCGCACACCGCGATGAAGAGTGGCCCCCGCTCGCCACAACTGGAGAAAGCCCTCGCACAGAAACGAAGACCCGGGGCTTCCCTGGTGGCGCAGTGGTTGGGAGTCCGCCTGCCGATGCAGGGGACGTGCGTTCGTGCCCCGGTCTGGGAGGATCCCACATGCCGCGGAGCGGCTGGGCCCGTGAGCCATGGCCGCTGAGCCTGCGCGTCCGGAGCCTGTGCTCCGCAACAGGAGACGCCACAACAGTGAGAGGCCCACGTACAGCAACAAAAAAAAAAAAAAAAAAAAAGAGAGAAACGAAGACCCAACACAGCCAAAAATAAATAAATAAATTAATTTAAAAAAATTACCCAAGCCATTAAAATGAGACTAGAGATAAACCCTCAGTTTCTAACAAATGTATACTTAGGGTGGGGGAGGGATGGACTGGGAGTTTGGGGTTAGTAGATGCAAACTATTACATATAGAATGGATGGACAAGGTCCTGCTGTATAGCACAGGGAACTATATTCAGTGTCCTGGGATAAACCATAATGGAAAAGAATATAAAAAGAAATGTACAGGGCTTCCCTGGTGGCGCAGTGGTTGAGGGTCCACCTGCCGATGCAGGGGACGCGGGTTCGTGCCCCGGTCCGGGAGGATCCCGCATGCCGCGGAGCGGCTGGGCCCGTGGGCCATGGCCGCTGAGCCTGCGCGTCCGGAGCCTGTGCTCCGCAGCGGGAGAGGCCACAGCAGTGAGAGGCCCGCGTACCGCCAAAAAAAAAAAAAAAAAAAAGGAATGTACATATAGGTGAAACTGAGTCACTTTCCTATATAGTAGAAATTAACACATTGTAAATCAACTATACTTCAATTAAAAAATTGATGTTTATTTCTAATTAGAAAAGGAATACATGTTTATTGTAGAAAATCTGAGAACTGAAGAAAAACACAAAGAAAAAATTATAGCTCCCATAATTTTTAGTGTATTTCCAGATACACACATTTTTTGCATTGATATAATACTTTACATACTGTTTCATAATATGCTCCTTTCACTCAATATATCATAAATAATTTCCCACTATATTAATGTACACTATGCTATGTATTCCAAAATTTAGCTCATCTCCCACTATTGCAGTTATATGGCTTTCATTTTTTCTCTCCATTTCAAATAACACTGGGCTAAATATTCTTGTAAATCTGTTTCAACATCTCTTATTGTTTCTTTAGAATGAATTCTAGAAATAGAAATGTTGGATTATGAATATGAACATTTTCAAGGCTTATGATAGAAAATGTATTTTAGTGGGATTTAAAAAATTTTTTTTACATTTCTAAAAACAGTGACTCAATTGAAATGGCTAGAGTCATATTCTGGGTGGCTTCCTCATGCAGGAAGGGTCCCAAAGCTGAGCTCCCCAGTACCCGGCTAGCTTATAAAATGCTGGTGTGAACTGTTTACGCTGCCACCACCATTGCAAGCAGTAAGCCTGAGCCTGTCTTGTGTGCCAGCACACCTGCTCCCCTCCCTTGCCAGCCTGCTGACTATGGCAGGGAACTAGAGAGACCAAACAGGTCAGCAACCCAAGGTGACTCTAGCCATTTCCCCTTGCTTCTCCACTTTTCTGCACATATGGTCTCCAACACACTTGTGAAATGTCTCTGTCTGAATGTGAAAGACTGGGGGCCACTAACGAGTAGCTAAATACATTCAAAATGAAATGAGAAAATAACATCAAGCAACACTTTGGCAGTTGCCAGATTCCATTTTCAGAGTCTCTGCTTCGTACTTTTCATCAAAACCAAGTTAGAGTTTCACAGCAAAAGAGATAGATTACTGATAATTGTGAAAGATGATTTTTTTGAAGTTAAGAACCATATTTGACCTTGGGTGATATTAACCAAGCTGCTTGTGTTATACAGTTAGTTAAGAAAAAATAAAGTGGAGCTTCCCTGGTGGTGCAGTGGTTAGGAATCCGCCTGCCAATGCAGGGGACATGGGTTCGAGCCCTGGTCCGGGAAGATCCCACATGCTGTGGAGCAACTAAGCCCGTGTGCTGCAAGTACTGAGCCTGCGCTCTAGAGCCTGTGCAACCCAACTACTGAGCCCATGTGCCACAACTAGTGAAGCCCGCGCACCTAGAGCCCACGAGACACAACTACTGAAGCCTGCATGCCTAGAACTCGTGCTCTGCAACAAGAGAAGCCACAGCAATGAGAAGCCTGCACACCGCAACGAAGAGTAGCCCCCGCTCAGCCGCGTGCAGCAACAAAGACCCAACTCAGCTAAAAATAAATAAATAAATTTATGAGAAAAACAAATAAGGTGATGTTGAGGCATCAGCAACAGCCCGCCTCACCACCTAGTTGAGGCAACAGCAACCTCCCTACCAGAATCCTTTGGAGCCTCGCTAACAATCTTTCCAAGGAACAGTCATCATTGGGCCATAAAGAACTTTTCCCTAGGAGGCCACAAAATGAATCTATTTTCTTTGAGCCTTTAATTAAAAGACCGAGACTATCAAACCAAAGTAAGGTTTTATTCATCTATTTGGTTGTGGAAGGATTAAAAGCAGAATGTTTATTGGCAAAATAAATATATTTTTAAATCACTCACACATTTAAATTTACTGTTTACAATAATCCTTTCTGTTCATAAGTAATAATGTTTTGACTATATTCGAAAAGATAGCAGTTGTTATGGAAATTTTACTTATACACAAATAGCAGAATTTTTAAAGTCAAAGGCAAAATAGTGCTTAATCTAAGACCTAATCTAAATGGCCATGTCGATTTGGTTAAATAAATGCATCAACTTCCACTTCATTCTGAAGGATGAAGTAATCTGTACTACCACTTCTTCTGAGCACAACTTTAAAAACCTGGATAAAAAAATGAGGGAAAAACATTTTTAAAATATTAAAGATGATAGCAAGTGAGTGAAGAATTGCTTAGCCAAGATCCCAGAGAAGATGGAACTTCAGAGAGGTGAGTCTGTCATTGAGGCTACTATTGCCCAAGAGGAATTTGCCAATCAGTGCTATTAACAGCTTCTCTAAGCTAGGGGATGGAAGTTTAGAATTCTGACTTACAGGGGAAGACAGAAGACTTGTTCTTCATGGAATATTCATTTGTATCTTTTGACTTTTGTATTATATAGAGGTACCACATTAAAACAAAACAAAAAGATATAAGGACTATCAAATGCTCTGCTCCAAACCATTTAGAGAATAAAAATAATAAATCATATGTTTCTTAAAGTCAACAGGCATATATCTATATTGTAATTTTTCAAATATAAAAATCAATGTTATCTTGAGACTTAATGAACACAGCGCTAGAATGTACACTTCTGTTATATTTTATGCCACTTTTAGGAATCTAGACATAAGGCTTGGAAAGCAATATACTTTTTTTGTACTATAGAATATAATTCTAAAAATAATAAAAATTTGTTTTTAATAATCAGTTAATGCCCCTAGGATAGAAGGCAACCAACACCTAAGTCTCTGATGGTTTTACTTTACAAATCTGTACAAGTATTTCCATTTACCACTGTAACAGTTTCCATTACAGTTACCACCTTACTAAAATCAGATCATGAGTTTAAAAGGTTATAAATTATAATTGGAACAGTATTTCTCTTCCTGTAACAGAATCACAGGTAGAATCTAGATATTCCTTATTCATTTAAAGATAGACTGTTTAGGGACTTCCCTGGAGGTCCAGTGGTCAAGACTCTGTGCTTCCACTGAGGGGGTGCAGGTTCCATCCCTAGCCGGGGAACTAAGCTCTCACATGCTGCACAAGATAGACTGTTTAAATTGAACCTCACAGGCTCACTAATGAAACTAATAATATCATTAACTTTGTGATATACTTTAGAGACTACAGATGAAATCCCAAACTTTTTAATCCACCAGATTCTCCCAGGAAGATAGCATTGTGAATTTCTAGTAACATTTTTCCATTTTGATGCAGAAAATGAGTTCAAGTGGTTTAAGAAAGTGACTCGTAGAGCAGTAAAACTATCAGTTCAACTGAAGGGATGAAGTACTTATTGGTGCAAAAAAGTAAGCCCCTGATTTGCACAGCATGTCCAGTCTGAGACTACATACCTTAAAAGGAATACAAAAAAAAAAAAAGTTACTGTGAAAGACATCAGTAAAGAATATAAGGTAGAAAAATGAGACAGCTAAGATATCTGAGCCCAGATGAAATAAACAATATAGAAGCAATAACTGTAAGAACAAACACATAAAAGATTAATGAAGAACATAAATGCCATCTGTTTTCCATGTTCCTTAAAGGCAGTATTGAAGGCATCTTATTGTTTTGATGTTAGCCAGCATTCCTTTTCTATACTCTGGTAAACACCTCTCTCCACCCATGTGGTTTAGGTGGAATTCACTCCAGTCCCAGCTCCAGAGGTAGCTGTCATTCACAGTAGCCCATCCCTCTGGGCTTAGATTGGAACTGAGATGGCTAGGTAATCAACTTAGAGATGCTTAGGGGAATTTTATGCTTAGGGTATGTAGAAAAGAAAAACTGTGGGAAGCTATTTTGTAACTTTGAGAAAACTGAGATACATTTAAATTGTGTCCAGAAACCACCTCCCATTCTATATTATGAGTACCACACTGGATTATATCCTATTTCAATACCTCTGCTTATGTGTGGAGAGGCAGTACAGCACAGGAGTTTTTTGTTTGTTTTTTGGGGTCATGCAGCACAGCTTGTGGGATCTTAGTTCCCAGGCCAGGGATTGAACCCGGGCCTTTGGCAGTGAGAGTGCAGAGTCCTAACCACTGGACTGCCAGGGAATTCCCTAGCACAGGAGTCAAGAGCACAAACTATAGAGCCAAACTCTTGGTCTTAATCTCAGCTCTGCTCCTTACTAGCTGTGTGACCCTGGGCAAGTCATTTGAGCTCTTTGTGACTCATTTCCTCATCTGTAAAATGGGAATAATAGTAGAGCCCACTTAATAAGGTTGAGGTTTAAATGAATACATCAAAAGTACTTAAAATATTGCCTGGAACAGGGTAAGTAGTATATAAATGTTAGCTATTGTTGTTGTAAGGACTAATAAGTAAAACATGCTTAGAACAATGCCTGACACATAGTAAACCTTGCATAATATTATCCATTATTAAGAGCATTCATTCAGCCATTCAACCAATATTTACTGAGTACCTTTCCTGTGCCAGGCCAGTGCTAGACCAGTGGTGTCCAAAAGGAATATAATGCAAAACATAAATGTGCGCCAAGTACGTAATTTAAAATTTTCTAGCAGTCACGTTAAAAGAATAAAAAGAAACAGGCAAAATTACTTTCAATAAAATATTTTAATCCAATGTCCAATATATTATTTCAACATGTAATCAGTATTAAAAATTGAGATATTGGACATCATGTCATTCTAAATCTCTTCATCTAGTGTGCATTTTGCACGTACAGCACATCTCATTTCAGACTAAAGCCATATCTCAATGCTCAACAGCCACATGTGGCTGGTAAATAACATGCAGTTCCTGACATGAAAGGTTAGGGAAAGGAGAGAAATGTTCTTTGTCCTCCGGCCCATCCTGCTACTAATTATCTATATAATCTATCTATCTGAAATATATATAGTATAATATACATATAGTTATATATAATATATATATTTTTTTGGTTTGCAAAGTCCTTTCACATTTGCTATTCGTTGTTTCATTTAATAGGAACATGCCTCACCTTGAAGGATGGATTAGATTTTAAGAGATGGGGGAAATTCCCATCAAGAAGAAACAAATGAGCAGAAGCAACAAGGAAGGAAGACCAGGGGTCTATTAGGAAATTAGTCACAGAGATAAACCTAAGAAAATATATCAAGGAAGCCCTCAATGCCAGACCATGGAGGCTGGGGTGTGAATTGTCAGGTGGTAGGGAGAAACTGAAGATGTGAGCAGGAAAGAGGCAAACATGGATTAAACAAGTGGCTAAACATAGCATGAAATGGAGTGGGAGAGGCTAGAGGTAGTTCATTAGGGAATCACTGCATTAAAATCTCAGGAAGAAATAATCTAGATAGAGGGATGAAGAGGAAGAGAGAGCCTAGCAGTCAGTGTCTGGTACTCAGGAGATCCCAATATTAGTTCTCTTCCTCCTTTGGTGATTGGGAGATTTTTAGGGAACTTTTAGATAGATCTCTCTCTCTTTCTCTCTCAGTCTGTCTCTCTCCCTCCCTCTCTAACAACAAACATCTGAGTACCTACTACCTGCCAAGGACTATAATAGACCTTGAAGATATGAGGGAACAAAGCAGGTAAGATTCTGACCTCTTACATCTTATATTTTCTGGAAAGAAACAAACCGATTATGACATAAAATATTTTCACATCATGATAAGTACTATGAAGAAAATAATCATGGAGATGATTGGCCAGGAGAAGGAATTCAGAAGTGGTGACAGGTAAGCTGAGATCTAAAAGATGAAAGGAGCTGGATGTGCAAGAAGTCAGGGGAAGAGTGTCCCAGGTAGAAGGAAAAGCATGTGCAGAGTCCTGCAGGCATGAAAAAACTTGGATGCTTGAGACTAAACATCAATGTTGCTAGCACAAAATTTGGGTGGGGATTGTGGCAGGAGGTGTAGCGAAGGGGGCGATCAAATGGACAGGTCATGAAGGGCCTGTAGACCAGGACAAGGAACTGGATCTTAAGAGCAATAGGAAATCACTAAATTTCAGTATCTAAAAGGTTGCAAGCAATGATTTCCATTTTACGATCACTCTTGCTACAGTGTGAAAAACTGCTTAAGGCTGGTAAAGGTGGAAGCTGGGATTTCAGATAGAAAACAACTAGAGAAGAGCAGGTAAGAGATGATGGTGGCATGGCTTATGTTAAGGAAGGTACTTGGGAAAATTAATGACCCCACTCCAATATTTGTGCAGAAAAAACCCCTGCGCTGCAGAACTTTCAAATGAAGGATGTTGTTTTGTCCTATTATGCACTTAAAAAAATTTTTTTTTGCGGTACGTGGGCCTCTCACTGTTGTGGCCTCTCCCGTTGCGGAGCACAGGCTCCGGACGCGCAGGCTCAGCGGCCATGGCTCACGGGCCCAGCCGCTCTGCGGCATGTGGGATCTTCCCGGACCGGGGCACGAACCCGTGTCCCCTGCATCGGCAGGCGGACTCTCAACCACTGCGCCACCAGGGAAGCCCTATTATGCACTTTTTTGGGGAAAACTGCTACTGAAAAAGTCAACATGAAAATAAATATTTGTTTATTCTAGGTATTGGAACATACAACTTAATACATTGTTAAATGTAAAATATTTCCGAAATGGAATTTTCAATTTTATTTTAGTTAAGGTGATTAGAAACTTTCTGAGGAGATAGCACATGACTTGAGAATTGGGGGTGGGGGGAACAATTAGGACTCCATGCAGAAAGAACAGCCAAGTACAAAAGCAAAGGGGCAGGAATGAGACTACCATGGTCAAGGACCAGAAAGTAGCCCAGTGGCTGGAGCCGAGTAAGTACCCATCAGCACAAGGTACGTGGGCCATATTTAATGAATCAGCACAAGGGACGTGGGCCATATTTAATCAATGACCACGAGACAGCTTCTCATTCATCTGTCACCTCCACAGTGCTGGCAATATCACGAAGTAGCCAGTAATAAAAAACAAGCAGAGAAAGGTCTCGAGCTACCCCGCGCTACAGTATTTTTCAGCTGTGTCACAAGAGCTGATAAAAACTCCATCCACTTCTAGCGAACCAAGAGGAGAAACACCGGTTCTAAAGAGAATGAGTACATTGTCTAGATAGGGCCTGTGTATTCCCGAAGTCTTGACCGTAAAGCTCTTTTCGGATTGATCACCGCCTCCGCCCGCAAGGCACTTCCCTGCACACCTTGAAAGATCCACAATTCTGGAAAATTCTCAGGAACCTCCTCCTGCCGGCGGTTCTCCAAGTCACTTCACACGTGACCTTGCCTTCCCAACCCTGGGCCCTTCAAACAACTAGAAAGCAGCGTAACTTCTCCCGGCAGCGCAAACGAGCTCTCCAAACTCCACTGCCGAAGGAGCCAGGAAAGCCCGCGTTTACAGGCTAAATCCGCAACGTCACATCCTATCACCTGCCCCAGCCTCCACCTTACATCGAAAATCACCAGCCTGACGAGACCAAAAAGCCCGTCGAGGGCGTGTCCCCCCAGAGCCAATGGGCTCTGTCCACCTCCCTCCTCTGTCACTGTTTTGTCTGTTCGTGGCCTGTGACGTCAGAGGGAGGAGCGCGGAGGGAGATACGGAAAGTGAGAGGGGCCAGTCCCCACTGTCGCTCTGGAGGCGGAGAAGGAGCAAGATGGTTTACATCTCGAATGGTGAGTTGGAGAGGCTACGTGGGCGACCTCCGTCCTGGGAGGCCGAGCCCCGGGTTTCTTCCATCCTCGCCCGCCGTCCCGGCGCCGCTTTTCCGGGCACGCCCCGAGGCCAGGGGGCGAAGTCGCCCGGGCCTGCGGCTTGTCGGCCGAACGTCCCTGAGCCGCGGCGGGGGCCGTGGTGACGGCGGTGCCGAGTGCCCGGCGTCCTCGCCCTCCTGGAGCTTCTGCTTGTGGATCTCGGAAAGTGGTCTTTCCTGTCGGGCGTCAGTGTCCTTAACTAGAAAAGACCACAGTGTTCACGCCGTTACGTAGCGCTTGTGCCTCGGGCACTTTTTTTTTTAGCGTTGTTCGTTTGTCCGCTCATTGTCTTAATGTCGCCTTATCCGAGTGATACCCTACTATATGTTTTGCGGGTGGAGACTGAGGCGCAGCCGGATTAAATAGCTTGCCCAGTATCACAAAGGTAGTTCTAATGGCTCAGCCGGGTTTCTAACGCAGGTAGACTGACGTCTGCGTTCTTACGGTTTTCTACTACGCTGCCTCTTTCTGTAATGTGTAAGAGAGTTGAAGAAAAGCTTTGGATAGGCTTTTTATCCCAGCAGAGGGGTAGCTCGTCACGCATGTAGCTTTCTGCCCCAATTTCAAGGGGCACAGGGAGTAGCATTACTCCCTGTAGGAGCAAGTTGATTATTCCTGGAATGGAGAAGCTGAGAGAGACTTAATTCAGTGACTCCCCAAAGACAGTGAATGGGAAGGAAAGACACAGTATGACTGGGTCAGAACAGTGTCAGAACTGCCTGCCCACTTGTTTGACTCAGGTGAAATAAATGCCTCGGTGCACTCTTAACTAGTTCTTGCATCACTGGAACCAGGTCCTGGTTCTATTTGAGTCATCTGTTTATCTTCAGAGACCAAGAAGTTAGTGAGAAATCTTCTGGCTGAGTGCACTTTGCATTTCTTTGCTTTTCAAAATCTCACTTTCTCTTCCTCCTTATCTCTTACTTAAAAATCTTTGAAACAAGTAGGTTGATGGACACTAAAGATCAAAGTTTCATCTTCGTTTTGGGCACTTGCAGACTTTGTGTTATATTCTTTGTGGTTAAGACTGGCAGCTTCTATTATTTATTGAATAATTCCTTGTATTTGTAGTGTGTCTTTTTGTGTATGCATTGTTGTTTTTGATCTACATAAACAACATAAAGGTCCTACTAGGGCTTCTAATCTCACTTTTATAGTTGAGAAATGGCCAACTGCAACTTATTTCTCTCTGAGGATATTGGGAGGGGAGGTTTCTGCCTTCAGAAACTGGGAAGAAAAGCGCAAAAAAGTCAGAATGGTACAAATGCATGCAATATGTTCTTTAGAATGGCAAAGGAAGAAATTGACGGGTTCCAATTAGATCTATTTCCTCCCTGCCTCCCTTCTTGTCGCTGCGCACAGGCTTTCTCTAGTTGCCTCGAGCGGGGGCTACTCTTCGTTGCGATGTGCAGACTTCTCATTGCGGTGGCTTCCCGTTGCGCAACATGGGCTCTAGGTGCACGGGCTTCAGTAGTTGTGGCTCGCGGGCTCTAGAGCGCAGGCTCAGTAGTTGTGGCACAGGGGCTTAGTTGCCCGGTGGCATGTGGGATCTTCCCGGACCAGGGATCGAACCCATGTCCCCTGCATTGGCAGGCGGATTCTTAACCACTGTTCCACCAGGGAAGTCCTAGATCTATTTTCTTAGAAGGACTGTACCAGCATTTCATAGTTGACAAAACCTTTTTCTTACTGTCAGTTGACTTTTTTTTCTCAACAATTCTTTATGATGACTATCCTTGGAATACTTTTTCTTAGAGAAGGAAAATGTCATGTCACCCAACGAAGCAGCGCTAGTAAGAGGCAGAACCAAGCCTATCACTCACACTCTGTCTTTAAGTGTAGCCCCTTTTTCTCAGTAGCTCTGTGAGGGCTCAGGTCCAAGTGGCTACCTGAAAGTAAGCTGGTCAAGGAAAGAGGAGAAGTAAACTGGGCATGGCAGTGAGTGGTGAAGCCCTTGGGAAAATGGAGAGGAGAGGTAGTTGACAGATGGCTCGTCTCCCAAAATATTCTAACCTGTTGATTTGCAAGACTGAAACTCTAGAGTATTAACTTTTCCTGATGTAGCTTCTATTATTTAAAGTGGTTCGAAAAATATATCCATTTTTCTGTAAGATAAAACTGGAGTCCGTAATTCGGATCAACAACATTCTGTTAAAGAAAAATTGTGGTCATTTTAATGAACAAGCCAAATTCTCTTTAGTACTTAGAGCCCACAAATTCTTTGATATATAAAAATTTTAATATAACAACTGATCCTGAAGATTTTAAGGGTATGTATAAACAGTCTTTTTATATAGGCAAGAGACTTTGCAAAAGGTGGAAGCAACCTAAGTGTCCATCAGTAGATGAATGGATAAACAAAATGGAGTATATACTTACATTGGAATATTCATCAGCCTTAAAAAAGGAAGGAAATTTTGATATATGCTACAATATGGATGAATCCTGAAGACATTGTGCTCAGTGAAATAGCCAGTTACCAAAGTACAAATATTGTATGATTCCTCGTACAAGGTTCCTAGAGCAGTCAAATTCATAGGGATAGAAAGTAGAATGGTGGTTTTCAGGGGCTGGGGGAAGGGAGAAATGAGGAGTTAGTGTTTAATGGGTGTGGAGTTTTAGTTGGGGAAGATGAAAAAGTTCTGGAGGTGGCTGACGGTGATGGTTGTATGACAGTGTGAATGTACTTAATGCCATAGAACTGTACACTTAAAAATGGTTAAAATGGTAAAAATTTTTTTTGTGTATTTTACCACAGTAAAAAAAAAAGAGAAATAAAAACTTGAAATGTCACCCAGCAGAAATTACAAACTATAGGAGGCATAATTTGACATATTAAAGGAATGACCTCTAGACCACAGAACTTCACTTCCCTAACCTTTCCTTAGAATGAGGTACACATAACACACCTTTCCTTGGAACAGTGAACAAGTTGAAAACTGAGCCTATGATTGTTACCTAACTGATTAAATGTAATGCATCTTGTGTCAGGGATTTGTTGCACTAACTGAAGTTTCTTTATTCTTGTCTATAGGACAAGTGTTGGACAGCAGGAGTCAGTCCCCATGGAGATTGTCTTTTATAACGGATTTCTTCTGGGGAATAGCCGAGTTCGTGGTTTTGTTGTAAGTATAGTAGTCCTCTTAATAGCCCTGATATTTAAGTTCAGCTTGCCTGAAGCACTTTTTAATTGTAATTTTTATTAATAGCTTTCCCAAGGGAGGTGAAGACTTGTGTAGTGATAAAACTGCCCCAAACATCTTTTATGATTATGAATATGTTCCTTGAGTTAGTAAGCTTGACCATGTCTTAGCTGTGGTGGTAACCATTTCAGCCTGCAGCTATGGGGCCAGACCTGCTCGTTCTGCTGCCAGATGACAGCACTTTGCTTTCTCCCTACTGTTCCTGCCTTTAGTGTGTAAGTGCAGCTTTTATGGCATAGTATACAACAAGTAAACAGGGGAATTAGATCTTGATTTTTAAAAGCTCCCAAGGCATAAACTTTTTTTTAAATGAAGGGTTAGCATCGATACAAAGGAGACAAAAATTTAAACTTCACCATAATTTCAAGCGATTCTTAGTTAAATTCATTTTTTGGTCTTTCATATGCTGTTTGTTTTATGAAAATTGTTCATCTACTAACAAGTCTTACTCATCCAAAGTTTGAATATACATTTGAGTGTCTCGTGGGCAGAGAACTGCAGATATGCAGAGATGTGGGATTTCTCCTTCCTTCATTGACTTTAATATCAGTAAATGTCTTCTTTTTACAAGGGGCCTTGCAGTGGGCATGATTGTGGGAGGAGGACATCAGAGGAGGTTATTCCAGGTGGAAGAGGCACAGTAAAGATGGCAGA
Source organism: Hyperoodon ampullatus (assembly GCF_949752795.1). Taxonomy (NCBI): domain Eukaryota; kingdom Metazoa; phylum Chordata; class Mammalia; order Artiodactyla; family Ziphiidae; genus Hyperoodon; species Hyperoodon ampullatus. The sequence goes on from NC_136923.1 coordinate 35,761,248, forward strand.
GAAATTTGAAAATCAGCCTATGCTCTTTATACTTAATTTGATTGTAGCTCTGGTCTAGAAAGATTAATCTGATGGCTGCATGTGGCATAAATTAGATGGGGTAAAATGGAAGAAACTGTTCCATAGAGAAATACAACAGGGGACAGAGAGGCCTAAGTTAAGTTACTCATTGCAAAACTTCTTTGCAATCTCTTACAAATTTCACCTCCATATTGTTTATTTAAAATATTGTTTTAATTTAGTTAAATCCTTCCCTCTCCACAAAGAAAATTCCATTTAAACGGATTGCCAGAAAGCCCTGTGCCTCTGGCACACCACTTCAGCCCCTCCTTCCCCAAGGTAACATTAGGTAGGCTGTTGGCACAGGAAATGGACATGCAATACTATAAAAGCAGACTCTGGGACTTGACAACTGATACAGAGCAGAGGAAGGAAGTTGGAGATGACTCTGGTTTCAGAGTCATTGCTAGACTCTGTCTAGAAGAGTTACAGCAAACAAGGAAGACAAGGAATGGTGGCTTTGGCACAGAACATAGCACACTCTGTTTAGACTTGTGCTTGCGCTAGATAGTGTTGTCCAGCTGGCTTCAAGAAATGTGGGTTTGGAGCTAAGTTAGGGTAGTCATCCTCCCACAGAGATGATAGTTGGAACCATGGAAATGCATTTTTTAATGTTGAAAGTGGATCTTCTGTTGTTTTCTGCCCCTTGTTTCAGTTTCAGAACTCTGTTTCAGCAAGATGTGAAAAAGAGAAGAGGCTACGGAAGCTCATCTGATTCCAGATATGATGATGGGAGAGGGTATAATTTTTTAAATTGATAAACAATGTTTTTACCCCTCTGTGTAATATAATTAAATTAGAGATAAATAGGCAGACAAACATAGTTAGGCTCATGGTAATTAAAGGCTTAAATTCTATTTCACAAAATTAATGTATTACTGTAAATTAAATCAAATTGCCTTTGATTTGATAATCAGAGTTAATCTGACAAAGCTAAAATGTATATCAAATATCCTATGGGAAAAGTCTAAATTAGAGGATGAAAACTGATGGCCAACATTAAAATCTAGAGGTTTCACTTTAGAATCTGGATTTCCAGCTGCTAATGAAAATCTCACGATCCAGCAGCACTGGGTGGGGATTGTGTTTATGTATGGCAAAAATCAGCTGGAGCTGGGTTTCAGTTGGACATTTATAGGAGGAGCTGTTCCATTTATCCTAACCCTTGCTTGACTCACTTTCCTCATGCACATTATGCATCTGGTCTCTTTCAGTATTTGAATTTGTGACTCGTGACCTAAATGGTAGTTCCTATTTTAAATAAAGAAGAGGGTCTATTTGAGTGTTTAAAAGGAATCAATTGAAGTAGTGTCTACTAAACAGTAGAAATTAACTTTTCTTATCTTAGGCCACCAGGAAACCCGCCCAGAAGAATGGGTCGAATTAATCATCTGCGTGGCCCTAATCCTCCTCCAATGGCCGGTGGATGAGGAAGGTAACTTAAAACCTACAATTCTGCAGGGATTTCATTTTGAAAATGCCTCCTTAGGCAGGTTTTCTTTAGGAAAGCAGAAGTCACAACATTTTGTAATTACTCAGACATCTTATTTGGAAAAATATTTTTATCTTAACCCTTGAAAAATTGTCTTTTGAAGAAGGTTTTATAACATGTAATGACTAGCTTTTTCATACAGATCCAAATTACTAACTAGTAACTATTATAACATTTTCTTTTAGGTAAATGTCTGCTCTAAGAAGCAGACAACTGGACAAGCACATTCATAGCAGATGGAAACCATCAAGAAATGGAGTGTTGACCACACTGGACAAGTTAGATGAATGTGTACTCTAAACAAGGATTGCTCTGCGTCCTCACAGATGAATGAGGTTGTGCTGGGAATTCCCCCCTGCAGGGATCTGGCATGACTGACAGGCAGTTCTATAAATGCACATGTTTGTCTCATCTTTTTTGTATCGTTTATGAAAGTATTAATATAGTTTTAATAAGTAAATATTTTTAGGTTACAAGACTGACTTCTCATCTTTATGTAATTAAAACACAGAAAGCTCCAAATTTGAAGAAAAATAAATGGCTGCATATTGAGTACTATTAGTGTCACCTTTTTCAACTTCTGAAATACTGTTCATTGCTTTTGTTGTTCTTTATAAATAAATCAGTGTATTTCAGTAGTATGCATATGATATCTGTGCTCTTGAATTAATTTTTATCTTAAAACCTATTTGTCCCATGGGTCTTTAATACAATGTGTCTTACTTGCTACCAGACGTAATTATCAGGGTATTTGTAAAGCCATAACCAAGAAACCTGAGCTACAAAATGTAGATTTGCTAGGTGATCTTTAAAATCGAGGACTTCAATGCTATCTTTACCAATTTTAATTCTAAACCATTGCTTAAGATACTGCCTGTTGGCTTTAACCCCATCTGAATGCTGGTAACTCTCATTCTTTCACTAGAATGAAAGCTCTATGAGGTTAGGGATTTTGTCTTCTTTGCCCCAGAGCTTTGAACAGTGACTACGTGTAATAGGCACTGAAATATTTATGGAAAAAATGAATAATACAGATAATTCTACTTTGTGTTTAACAGTCTTTGAAACCAAAGTGTTCAGTAAAAGCACTTTTATATCCGTTTATAAGTATTTATTCAACTCTGTTTGCCAGAAAATGGGGATGTGGTGGCATTAATAAACACTGGTCTGTATGAAAACCAGACTATAGGCGGACAAGACTGGAAGCAGGGAGTTGGGTTTAGAGGATGTTGTGGTGGTCCAGGTGAGATCGGACCAGGTAGTAGCAGTAGGAGTGGAGAAGTGGATGCATTCAAGGCATATTTGAGGGACTGTGGGATTTGCTGATGGATTTGGATGTAGAAGATGTGGACAATTGAAGAAACAAGTGAAACAGGATGGTGAAAATGGGAGTAGATTTTTGGGGGGGAGGCGGGGATAGAGTTACATTTTGGATATATTTAAGTTTACAATGCCTTCTAGACATCTAAGTGGAGATACTAAATAAGCAGTTGGTTATCAGGGCGAGATTCAAACTGGGAGTTATCTTCATATTTAAAGCCATGAAACTGGATAGTCATCCAAGGAGTGTATAGAGAGAAGCCCTAACTCCAGAGAATCCTAACATCAGAGGCCCGGCTGAGCATGGCCAGTGAACTACGAGGAGAACTAGAATTACGTATGGTGTCTGAGAAGCCAGAAAAGACAGGTGTGATGATGAAACGAGACACCAGTTATCAGCTGCTCCACAGCAAGCACGCAAAACAAAACACAAGTAGGTTGCGGGCATGCTGCAGCCAGGACCAATCACAGCAACATCCAGCCAATGCACCCTCCCACCTCACCCTCCTCCGTGCAGCTCCGCCCTTCCGCTTTCCCGGAATGCTCTGGGCCGACTCCCGGCAGCCATCTTGGTTGTGGGCAGTCGGCCGAGAGGTTGAGCCTGCTCCGAGGCCTCTTCTTTGGCGGTCGCGTTGCGTCCTTGAGGCTAGAGGCTGGAGGGGCGTCGGCGGCCGAGATGACCCAGGCCGAGAAGGGGGACACGGAGAACGGGAAAGAGAAGGGCGGGGAGAAGGAGAAGGAGCAGCGCGGCGTGAAGCGACCCATCGTGCCCGCGCTGGTGCCGGAGTCGTTGCAGGAGGTGAGGCGCTGGGGGCGGGCCTCGGACTTGGCTTCCGGGCGGGGCGGGGGGCCACGGAGCTGGGCGAGGGGAGGAGGCTGGCGAGCGGCGGGAGTCTTCGGGCGCCCACCCAGGTGGGTGGTGCAGGGGGGTCGTTCCCTGCTTGCTCCGAGGGCACAGTGCAGATGGCCAGGCCAGTGACACCAGCCACTGTGCGAACCCCAGCCTCCCAGGCCATGAGACCACAGGGCTGTCACCTTCCTGCCAACTAGTTGAGGGGATAGACTGGATGGTGTGTAAGGGCCTTGCCATTTCCCACTCTGTAGGATTCTCCCACTTGGTGGGAAGGGGGAGCTCACGGTTGGGGGTGGGCAGTAAGTACCTAGGGCATGGAGTGGGATGGGGTAGTGCAGAGGACCATAGGGGGAGGTATTGGGCGCACACAACAGGTACCTCCTCCAGCCCTGACGGTCTGGGACAGTTTCTTCAGTGGAGGTGACACCTGGACAAAGACCTAAAGGATGATTAGGAGTTAGCCAGGGGGAATGTGAGGGCAGGAAAACAGCATGGAAGAGAGACCTGGGCCAAGGGAGGATATGAAATGTTGGAGATGAGGATGTCTGGAATTGAGGAAGAAGAGGGAGCAAGACATGAGACTGGAGATCGTAACAGGGATGGCATCAAGAGGGTCGTCTAAGCCAGAGCCTGGCCTCTTCTGAAGGGAATGCAGAACTTGGGAAGAGATAGCCAGACTCCGAGCTACATGATTAACTCGTTTAATCCTCACAATAGCTCTCTGAGGTAGGAACTTTATCTAGAGCAAGGAAGTGGCACAGCCTGAACTTCGAGCCAGATTTGTGAATCTGGAGCCTGGGCCATTAGCCACTATAACAACATTTGCTTAACTTCAGTCATGTAACAACTTTTGGTTTTTCCATATCCTCTGTGAGACCTCTACCATTATTTGCTGAATAACTGTTTTTACTCAATTTTATCTTAAGCAGTAATGTCCAGGAAATGATGTGTAGGATGTATTGGCTAGTTGTTTTCTGATATGTTAAGGTAGATATGTAATTATTAAAAACTGCTTGTCCACACTTTGGAAAACTGCGTTTACCACCCCAGAGCTTCCCAATCAGTGCGCTGCAGCCTGTGTACTATTAATGAGGTACAGATGTCCCTGATGGCAAGCCACCTCATCTGTTTAACTCAGTTTGCTAGATAAATGTTGTCTGCCATAGCACGCAAAAGCTTGAGAAGTGTGCTGCAGAGCACGAGGCCATGTGAGAGTGGTGCCACGGGCATTCAACAAATACCTCCTAGGCTCCTGTATGCCATGCACTGGGCACAGAGTAGTGAACAAGACAGTAGTAGTCCTTTACATGAAGGTTTTGTCTTTTGAGAGAGCAGACAGTAAATCATTACAAGAATGATAAGTGTCATGAAAAGGAGGGGTGCCATAAGATTTTATTGCAGGAGGACAAATAAACCTGGTCTGATGACATTTAACTTTAGACCTGAAGGGAGGAGTAAGATTTAACAGGGAGAAAGAACACTGCAGGCAAGGGGAGTTGCGTTTGTGAAGGCCTGAATGTCAGCACAGTGAACTAAGAAATCAGGAGACATCTGGGTTGGGAAGATTAAAGAGACTGAAAAGTAAGTGGTTCTAGAGTAAAGCTAGAGAAGTAGGCAGGGTCTTGATCTTGGAGGTTCAGGACTGTATCTTATTGGCAAGTTATGGAAATATTTTAAATGAGGACATGCCAAGAAGACACAACTGTAGCTTAAGGCGGAGCAGAGTAGGTGCTGACTTAGGAGTCACACTGGAATGGTGATTCTCAACAGAGGCATCCTGTTGTCAAAGGGATTGTTGGAGTCCCTTCTTCCCCCACTCCCTCCTGAAACTCTGGGTCCCTCAACAGGTTTACGTGGTAAAGGTTCCCTAGTGATTCAGGTTATATTCTGCCCCCTTGAGAATTACAGATCCAAAAGCCCACAGTCATTACTCCACTGTCCTGATTTGTGCTGCTTTGTCAGTCCTTGTTTACTGTCTCCCAATAATGGATGGTGAAATGCAGCAGAGCTTTTTGACCTGTGAGGATAGAATTGTGAACTCTGGTTTTTTAACCGCAGACTCTTGCCAGATCAGGTAACTAGTACAGAACCAATAAGGGTAAAGTGTTTAAAAAACAATGACGAAAATACAGTTCATGCACATTCTCGGAAGTGGTCCATGTATAAAGTCCACTTACTTTCCAGCATTGCAAAACAGTGATTCTGATCTTAAATTAACTTCTTCTCTCACCTTCTCAACCAGTGTTGTCACATCTGAGTGATCATACTAATTACTTCAGGAGCTTTTGTAAATTGTAGATTCCTAGGCTCTCTCTTCCTGGAGATTCTGAATCAGAAAATTTGTAGTGAAGCTTCAGGGTCTTTTTTGTTTTGTTTTGTTTTAACAAGGATCTTTAGGTGATTCAGATTTAGGGAACCCCATACTTCACAAGTCATAGTATTCCCCACACTCTTATTTGTTGTTTAACTCCCTTCTCTAGTAAATGGGAAGTTCTCTAGTGGTCAGGACTTTGTCCTGGTCACCATTGTACCCACAGTGATTGGCACAGAAATGCCCCCAAATTATAGCTTGATTTGCATTGGGTAGTTAGGATTTCGTTCATCTAAACAAATATTTGTTGACCTATGTACCGTGAGTCAGATCCTCGGCACACAGATACAAAAAGAGTTTGCATTCAGGCAGAGAGCAATATTTGGATGCCTCTTAGAGAACTCCCTTTACTGAATTATTTTGATACCTTTGAGTTTGATAGTCATTACAGGAAACTAATTTCTTAGTCTAGCCTGTTACCTCTGTGTTATTTAACATGTTACCTGCATGTTATTTACTAAGGTCACACTCCTATGTTTTGTATTTGCAGCAAATCCAGAGCAACTTCATCGTTGTCGTACATCCAGGTTCAACAACTCTGAGGATCGGTCGAGCCACAGACACACTTCCTGCCAGCATTCCTCATGTTATTGCACGAAGACACAAACAACAAGGGCAGCCCCTGTACAAAGACAACTGGCTCCTAAGGGAGGGACTAAATGTAAGTCAGAAATGGAGGATGCTTGCGTTCCAGTGGTTAGGACTCTGAGTTTTCGCTGCCGAGGGCTGGGGTTCAATCCCTGGTCAGGGAACTAAGATCCCACAAGCCGTACAGCGTGGCCAAAAATCCCAACCCCCCGCCCCCCCAGCACACACACACAAAAGAAATGTAAGACCTAGAGAGAAAGCCCAGGGTTGTCTCCTTGGGAGGGCTTCAATATTCAATGTATGCCATAATCTTGAACGACATCTTCATAGCTTTAATGTATTTTAAAATAACGACATCATTCAGGGTTACAAATATCATTTTTTATCTGAGCTATCAATTTTAGATTTACAGAAGTAATTATAACAAAAGTAAATCTAATTTTTTAACCCATCAGGATGAATTGGGTATTGATGAAGATGATCTTTAGTGGAAGATACAGAATTGTCACTCCCTTAAAATGATGCATCCAGGTGTCTCTTAACTGACTGCCATATTTTCTCTTCCCCATACTTAGAGTTTAAATTGAGCTCATATTTTCAATCTGTAGCAAATTGAATTGCTACAATAAGCACTTGTTACAATCTTAGATCAAATCATAATTTAAAGGCAAAAAATAGTATTTCCTTGGAGTAAGCATTTACTTAGGATGCAGTAGGCATCCTATTTTGCAGGTGATAATTAACAGGAAAATTTTTGTGATAGGTGTTAAATATGTGTATTGCATTGTAATCTGCTTTAAGTTTTAAATCAAGGGTAGTTTTAGGAACTTGCAGTTTCTATAATTCTTATAGTAAGCCTTAGGGTTCCATTTTTTAGCATAACTAACAGACTGTCCTTAAGTCCATTTCTAAGCTTAAGTATAACGTGACAGTGTAAGAATCTAAAATTCGCATATCTTTGGATCTTACAGTTCTATTTTAGGAATAAATCTCAGGAATAAAAATGGAAAGAAAACAAAATAATATTTTATAAAAATATAGAGTGTTCTTTGCAATATCACAAGAACTTGAATACTCATTAATTAAGTGAAATAACACATGAAGGAATAAAACATTGTTGTAAAATTGTGAACATGAGAATTATATAGATATATGGAAGAGTCTCTTGAATACTTTGTAAATATAAAGTAGCAGTGCTCTGATATCAGTCAAAAGTCACTTGAGGTTATAGATTTTTGCAGATAGTTTTATGACGATGGCTCTTTTCTGATCTTTTAATTTATAAATAATCAGAAGATTACTTTGAATTCTTAAGATTAATACATGTAACAGAGGTGAAGGACATGCTACTTGTTGAGGAGGGAGCATTTGCTCTTGCTGGATTAAATTAGTATTTTGCCATTTCTTTCTCTTTTTCACTAAATTCTTTATACTCTTCATCTCTGTTCTTTTTCCCCAGAAACCTGAAAGTAATGAACAAAGACAAAATGGCCTTAAAATGGTGGATCAAGCAATATGGTCTAAAAAGATGTCAAATGGTACAAGACGGATTCCTGTGTCCCCTGAGCAGGTTCAGTCTCAACTCTTTCTTCAGATTCATTCTTTGACCACTGCTGTTAAGTCGTAACCATTCGTGTGTGCTCCCTATTTCATTATGCAAATTAAAGATGGGATTTCCTTAAAAGAGGAAGAAAAACCATTCTTAACCACCTACAGAATACCTGAATTGGTGTTGCAAATGTCTAGGCAAGCCAAATAATTTGTAAGGTGGTGTTTCTTGTATCAAGTTGATGAAAATTTAGTTTATCTGAGAGTCTTAAGTGTGTAATTCCAGGATCTTGATGGGAAGCTGTATTCTTACCACATTTGTCATTTTAACGTGATAAACCAGTACTGCTAGGAATGGACATGAGTCTGTATGATGTATAAATCTGTATTCAACTTTCAGCAGAGTACGGTATTAATTTTGGACTGACTGAATCACTGCCTAAGTGTTAACATTATGGGAGAAATCAAGATTGTGGTATAGGGCAGGAGAATCCACTTGTGACCAATCAATATTTTCTCACATATCTTGGATTTACGATTAAAATTTGCCACTGTATCTGGTCTGTGAGGAGAAAAGAGGACAACCCCTTTTTGTTTTCTTGCATGGATTCAGAGAATTTTCGGATGCTCTTTTGTTTCAGGCACGTTCCTACAACAAGCAGATGCGACCTGCGATTTTAGATCATTGCTCTGGAAATAAGTGGACAAACACATCTCATCACCCTGAGTTTTTGGTAGGAGAAGAGGTAGGAAACTTCTTTACAGTGAAATGGAAGAAGAAAACCTAGATACTATTTCTAAAATTAATTTGCTTTGCCACCTAGTTCTAGTTTTTCTTAGCATTCTGTAATCCTACCCTGAGGACCAGATATTCACACTGGCTCCTGAGATGTTACATACACCACTCTCAACATTAGAACAGTCAGCAAATGTTAATGATAATTTCTGGCCTTACGTTTTTGAATGTGAATCTAGAAAACCCTGAGAGAAGAGTTTTAACAATGTATTCGTCTCCCTGTCTTTTCTAGGCTCTGTATGTTAATCCTTTGGACTGTTACAATATTCACTGGCCTATCAGAAGAGGTCAGTTAAATATTCACCCAGGACCTGGGGGCTCCCTTACAGCTGTTCTGGCAGATATTGAAGTAATATGGTCTCATGCGATACAAAAATACTTGGAAATCCCACTGAAAGATTTAAAGGTAAATTAAAATGACCAGTTATTGGATTGTCTTTAAGATTCTTGGTCAATAAAAGTATACTATACTCAATTGTTTGTAAGACAGTGTCCTTGAAGCCTTCTCGACCTTAAGCTGTTAAGGATATCTTTTTTTCCTTCACTGAATTCCCCTCTGGTGCTTTCTTTTTTTTCTCATTTTGTTTGGTTCTTGGTGTACCTCTCAACTGCTCTGCAATCAGCAAGCTTGCTCATGTTTATGCATCTCTCTGGACCTTTTTCGGAAACATCAGTTGTCTTATTTTTCATTTTACAATGAAATAACTCAAAGGGAAAAAAGCCCACAAAACTTCAGCATTTTCTGTTTTTTTTTTTTCATAAAACCTAAAGGATAGCAGAGAGCTTTGAGTTTTTATTTTGGGCCTCTAGCCATTGCTGCTACTGCTTTAGAGAGAATCCTCTTTGACAACAAGTGTGGTGAAATTTATTTTGACCTGACTTGAGTGTTAACCATTTTATATTTTTTTCTTTGTTCTTCTTTTTAGTATTATAGATGCATCTTGTTAATTCCTGATATCTATAATAAACAGCATGTGAAAGAATTAGTGAATATGATCCTAATGAAGATGGGTTTTTCAGGTATGTCTGATATCCCAGTGAAATCTGCCTGAAATGAGATTGTTTTTGTTTTTACTGACAAAGTTAATCTGATTCACTGCTTTATTGAAATGCTTATTCTGGGAGGGTCAGTGATACTTGGATGATTGCCTGGAGGTTCCTAGACTTTAATTGAATATTTGTTGTAGGATCTTTCCTGCTCCCCAGCTGTTCACCCCTCTGCCTTTTGTTTTTCAGGGATTGTGGTCCATCAGGAGTCTGTGTGCGCCACCTATGGAAGTGGTTTAAGCAGCACATGTATTGTAGATGTTGGAGACCAAAAGACAAGCGTGTGCTGTGTGGAGGATGGGGTCTCTCATCGGAACACTCGGTGAGGAGCTTGGGAGGAGGTATTCCCTGCTCCTTCTCCCCACACAGCCTGTTCAACTAAAAGCATCATGAGTTAGAAAGAAATTCTTCTAAGGAATTACATATTCAGATTTTTCATGTGAAACTAGTAAGATTGTGGAAGTGCAAATTCTAACACAGCTGTAAATAGCCGATTTTACCCTTCCCATTGGAACTCTCTAATGTGAGTTCACAGTAGCAGCTCCTGAAAGCCCTAGTGTGTGTTGTGTGCTTTCCCACAGAGGAAGTGTGTATGTAACTCTGTGTCCTTCACTATGGTGTGGCAGAGAGATACCAATCACATTCACAGCAAAGCTTTATTTGGGCAAGTCACGTAGGAGAAAATAGGTTTTCAGGTCTGAATTCTCTAGCTAGCTAGCATTTTGAGTATTTGCTTTTCTCGTCATAATTGTTTTTGGTGAGTGAGGAGTAACTTTATGGTGGTCAGGTCCATTCATTATGTCATCACTGATAGAAGAGGTAATAAAATAACTAGCAGGAGCAGGTTTGCTGCTTGTCTGTCCTGAGACAAGCCCAGCACAGGTAAGCACACTCAGGTAGTGCACACAGCAGTTCTCTGCAGCATTTTGTGCTTCCAGGATGGCTTCCTCAGGATGCTTCAATTCTTTCTGTCACCCACATAGGAAGTTTGACTCTTAAGTCATAGAAACAAATTTAAAAGAGGGTCCAAGCAGTCCATGAGAAAGGTTAATTTGTTACCTCCCACCCCAAGTTACAGTGCATTCTCAAACCCAGATTGAGTTGTTTGGGCTCATCCATTTGTAACACCTAATGCCATTGGTTTTCAAAGTATAGAGAAAACACTGGACCCAGGGCTTCTACCACTAAAACAACACAGCAGTGATCTTTCCAAATCATAGAAATATTCAGTTAGTGGATAGTATTCGCTAAGATTTTCTCCCTTAAGTTTGTCTTACGGTGTCACTGCCTGCCATTTCTACATGTTGGTGAGTATAGACAGTCAAACAGCTGTCATATGCTACACATATGGACTTGGAAATGAGCCAGATTTAATATGTATTCTGTTTCTTGGACATTTTTTGCAAATAGCATTTTTTGCTTCTAGATGTTCACCACTGGTTTTTGCTAGTTTCCTTTCTGTCTCCCTTACATCCATTCTGTCCTTTCATGCTTTAATTTATCTCTACAACATTTCTTGAAACTTGCTGTGTTTCACTGTGCCTGAGTTTTTGGAGCACCCTTTGCACCTTCTTAACTGACAGGTTACCCATCTGCCCTTTTCTCTTAACACTAGGCTCTGTCTGGCATATGGTGGATCTGATGTGTCAAGATGTTTTTACTGGCTGATGCAGCGAGCTGGGTTCCCTTACAGAGAATGCCAGTTAACAAATAAAATGGATTGCCTTCTTCTGCAGCACCTTAAAGAAACTTTTTGTCATTTAGATCAGGTGGGAGTAAAATCAAAATTGCTGATTATTTTTGTTTTCAGGAAAAATTGAAGATATTTAAAGCTAATTAAAAATTTAACAGTATTATGCAACCTGTTCAACCCAAGTTTATAAAGCCTTGAGGCTGAAGCTCTTAAGGAGTGAGAGAGTTTTTTGGTAAGGGCAGAGCCATACGGATGTGTCTCAGGCTCTGGAAAACACAGCTAGTTTTTTTAAGAGAGTTTAGCAGATATCTCTCTCCTTAGGATCTACAATCATTCTAATAAAGGATAAAGATAAACCTTTGGATGTAATGAATAGTAGCAGGTAAATACATAGGTATAGACAGTTAATAAAATGGTATCGTTTGAAGCACTTTCTTGGTATTGTGAACAGTCAACATTTAGTCATTGCTGTATATGAATTGCTACCTTTTTATGCTATTTGTTTTAGACCTTTCTTTTTCCAACTTTTTTTAAAGCATTTTTCAAGTACATTTTTCATGTAATTCTGAATAAAATTTTTTTTGAGAAACATAAGACGGTAACATTTCCCAGTTATTGAGGGAATTTGCTTACTGGTTTGGACATTGTATTGGTGTGTGTTGATAGTGAAGCAAACAAAAATGCACATAGTGGGAATTTCAGAAATGTTGAAAGAGAATCAAGGTACAGTTGAACTCTTGTTTTATTAAGTTCCAGTGGGAGTGGTAGGAAGTTGTAGGGCAGCCCTTTTATAGGTGAGATTTAGATGGCATTTGAAGAGTTTGCATGCACTTTTACTGATTCACTGACAGCATCTTTTCCTGGAATCAGGACATCTCTGGGCTTCAGGACCATGAGTTTCAGATTCGACATCCAGATTCCCCTGCCCTTCTTTACCAGTTTCGATTAGGAGATGAAAAACTCCAGGTAACACATCGGTATATATTTCCATGGGTAGAAAGAAAGGCAGCCAGGTTCAATCAGACTGAGAGAATATGTACTTGCTGGAAACCTCATGAGGAGAGAATGTCAACTGGTTGTAAATTAGCTGCTAACCCAACATTTAAACCACTGGTAGAGTACAGATTAGAACAGATCTGAGCCATTATTTTAATTAGCCAGTATGTGATGAGTTGTTGTTTAGAAAGAGGCACCATTCTTACTAGGAAATTATAAAGTAGATTACTAGGCACTTATTTTACATTTACTTTGAGATTTCTGGTGTTATCACCCATTCAATTTGATGATAAGTGAGTTTTCTGGCCTATCATGCAGTGAAGAAATAATGTTACTTCTGAAAGAGAATGCTTACTCGGTCTAACTTACAGGATCTGATCTGCCAGTTTTGTTTTTGGAAGAACAAAATTTATTTAATGGGTCAGTTTTTTCAGAAGGCAGTATCCTTGGTTGGTCATTCTTTTCCTTCCATGCACAGGCTCCGATGGCTTTGTTTTATCCAGCAACTTTTGGAATCGTTGGACAGAAAATGACAACTTTGCAGCACAGATCCCAGGGTGACCCTGAGGATCCTCATGATGAACATTACCTGCTGGCCACACAAAGCAAGCAAGAACAGGTCTGTGGTCATTCTGTGTGAGAGGAGACAGTTTTGTCCCTGTATGAGATGTTTGCCCATAATTAATGGATCATTGCAGTGGCTGCAATCTGACAGTATACTAAAGCTGTTACTGTTTTTAAGACCGTAAATGAAATGAAGTCTGTGTTTAAAATCAAGATGACAGATTTCTTTATTCAGCAAACATCAATTTTCAGAATACCAGTCTATAAGATACTTCCCTTTTGGCATGAATTATTTTTTATGTACTTTATGTATAATACTTTATCTACTTTTGAATATTTATCCAGTAGTATTTTCAGTAAAATCTTACCTATTTTAAAATTATCATGCAAAAACTGGGTGGCACAGGCAAAGAGCTGAATCTTTTTGTCCAAAGATGATCCTAGTTATAGGATGTCTGATTCAGGGGCACAAATTAAAGCTCTTATCTGCTAATGAAACAGCAGCTCATGATGGAGAGAAGAGGGCAGTGAACCTTTTCTAGTCTTTGTTCCTATCCCAAAGCTGAGCATGGGGTGCTTAGATAAGGCCTGAAAGTGAGGACCCATAACAGCCACTGGCCTAAGAATTCCAGTGAACTACTACACTTAAAAACTCAGGGGAAAAAGGTTCATCTACATCGACATTTCAATCTTAAAAATCCAATCAGTAATAGCAAAGTTATAGCTCTTTTACTCAGGAGGAGCTGTGGAGGCGGGGAGGCAGGTGAGGCTTTCCTGATGAAGAGCCATTTGAGAGAGAGGGATCTAGGGGGAGAGTGAGGTGTTACCTCACACGCTGCCTGCCCATGATTGTTCTGGAATTGTCAGCACTTCCGCATCTTCTGCACACCACCCCTCACTCCCAGTTATCCGGGGGTGGAGACCAGGTGCTTGGTCGAAGAACTATGGTGTGTTTCCTCTCTGCAGCACAGTGACAGACCTTTTTATAGAGTATAGAGTAGTGGGGTAGGGGGAGGGGGGGATCTAGCTGGAGAACATCAACCATGTTCTATCCTAGCCTTACCGTCCATTTGATTCTCCTTTTGATTGATTTAAAGTCTGCAAAAGCTATTGCTGACCGAAAGTCTGCATCCAAACCCATTGGATTTGAGGGGGATCTTCGTGGCCAGTCCTCTGATCTTCCAGAAAGACTGCATTCCCAGGAGGTGGATTTGGGATCCTCCCAGGGAGACTGCTTGATGGCTGGCAATGATTCTGAAGAAGCTCTCACTGCACTGATGTCCAGGAAGACTGCCATCTCGCTGTTTGAAGGGAAAGCCCTGGGCCTGGATAAAGCCATCCTCCATAGCATAGACTGTTGTTGTAAGCACGTCTGGGAGCCAGGAGAGAGCAATTACAGGGTTCAGGCCAGGGTGTAGTTTTGCCCTGCAGCATGTTCATGAAAAAGCTATTGAGCAAAAAAAAAAAAAAAGAAAAAGAAAAAAAAAGCTATTGAGCATCTGCTTTGTGCCTACATTGTCAGGTGTTAGGATCTGGTTCCTGGCCTCGCTGAGCATGGAACCTAGTGGAAGAGACCAAAACAAGTCAACTTACCACACAAAGATGAGATTACAACTGTAGCAGGTGCTACAAAATTGAACTAAAGGGTTCTGACTGAGAGTTTCTGATTGAGGGATTTAATAAGGGGGTTTTACTCAGGAGGAGCTGTGGAGGCGGGGAGGCAGGGAAGGCTTTCCTGAGGGAGAGCCATTTGAGAGAGGGATCTAGGGGGAGAGTGAGGTGTTACCTTGGTATTCCAAGTAGATGGAGAAGCCTGTGTGAAGGCCAGTGTGGCTGGAAAGCAGGATGCAGGGTGAAGCTGTGGGAAGTGGTGGGTACACAGCACGCTGGACTTTGTAGGCCCCCCTAGAGACTCTGGTCCTAATCCTGCTACTAGCAGGGTTGGGGGTGGGACAGCAACATGCTCACATTTGTGTTTTGCAAGGTTCCTCTGGCTGCATGGTAGCATTGTCTAGGATGGGTTGGGAGAGAGACCTTTGAGAAGGCTCCTGCAGTTATCCAAGCAAGAGATGATGGTGGTTGGCCTGGGGTGGTGGTGGATATGGAGAAAAAGCGTGGAAGGGATTTCACTGTCTTTTCAGCGTCTGATGAAACCAAAAAGAAGATGTACAGCTCCATCCTGGTGGTGGGAGGTGGTTTGATGTTTCACAAAGCTCAAGAATTTCTGCAGCACAGAATTCTCAATAAGATGCCACCTTCATTCAGGCGAATTATTGAAAATGTGGATGTGATCACAAGGCCCAAGGTATGTTGTACACGGTGCAAGTTGTACTCTTTGCCAGTGAAACAGCATTATTTCTAGTTGTAATGCATTGGACAGAGAAAATCCTGGGAGGCTTGGGTTTGTGTCTGGGGAGTTCTTAAGGGCTTGGAGCAAGTGGAAAAATTACTTTCAGCAGGTCACAGATGTGGTGAAAGGAGCTCTGGACTAGGGACTAGATTACTGGCTTTTAGTCCCTGCTGTGCCCTCCAAACTAGCATGACTGACTTCCGCCTTTGTCACAGGACTGGATGGGGCAAGGAGAAGACTGACTGCTCTCACGCTGTCAGCCAGAACAATTCCATTTTTATCTCTTTCATATTAAGAATCTCCTGCTGTCCCTAGACCAGGTGATCTTCAAGGATCTTTTTGGTTTGAACTATCTTGGCAACCATAAACACAGGAATTTAGAAACAGATTGTATCTGTATTTTATTATTCTCACTGACAATTCCTGGGAATATTTTTATTTAATTTTAATTCTGAGAGAGGGATTGTGGGATATATTTATTCCAGTCAAACTTCAAAATAAGTTATGTCCTTACATATGTTCCTGCCTATAGGGACTCTTTGTGGAATAATAGTAAATAGTGAATAGTAGCATTTTCAGTAATAAAAACTAAAAAATTTTCTTGTAAGTTGAAATAGAAGATGTCTGTGGTTCATGGATCCTTCATGGGTCTTTAATGCAAGTTGAAAATCTGATTTATTCCATATTGACTCAGCAGGGTGTTTTCTACCCCCAAATTCAAGTAGATGAATAAGTATATGTCTTGTCTGCTTACACTGAAATATCTTTGTTTATCACCTCTCTAGGACATGGATCCCCGGCTGATTGCATGGAAAGGAGGGGCAGTGTTGGCTTGTTTAGATACGACACAGGAGCTGTGGATTTATCAGAGAGAATGGCAGCGCTTTGGCGTCCGTATGCTACGAGAGCGAGCTGCTTTTGTGTGGTGAAATGGAAAGAAAAGTCACTGTTGAAGACCAACACATAACCTCGTGGTATAAAAGACTCTTACAGAACATTTATATTCTAATTTATTGACCTAGGTGCTTAAGTTTTATGAAAATAAATGAATTTTAACTTTTATGTTGAGAACATGACATTGGTGTAAAAAATAAGCTGCTTTTGTAGTCAGGACATTTGAGAATAAATATGAACTTAGTCTTCAGTGGTAAACTCTCCTGCCCCTTCTTCAGGCTCTCTAACTCCCGATGGTCTAAATTGTTGCAGTAGAATGGTTCTCAGGTGGTGAAGCCCTTCATTTAGGTTGGCTTCTGGGAGTCATCAGGCAGTCTCACATAACCATGAGGGGTGGGTGTGTGACTGTGTACCTGAATTGTGAGAAATGTCTGGTCATGCATTTTCCCTCTTATCTAGTACAGCAAGCACATATGTCATGACTTGTGTATGCTGCTAAAATTCCAAATAGGAAAGAAAGTTTTTTGTTTTTTAAAAATTTTCTCCTGTATTACAAAAAATATTGGGGCACGTTCAGGTCTAGATTTCCAGAGGCAAAGATTTAAGGCTGGGCTGGCTGGCTTTTGTTACTGACATAATCTAGGGTGGGCTTGGGGAAGGAAAACAGTCATTGACCAAAACAGAACAGAAATGAAAAGGAAAACTCATTTGCTTCCTAAAGCCAGATAGAAATGATTTAGGTTAATGATTTTCTAATGTGTCGTACAGATAAACAAGGAGACTGCTGTAATTTCTAACTTAAGCCTCAGGTCCCCAATTTTCTTTTACCTGAAAAATGAAATGAAAGTTCTTGGAGTACTTTTTGTTCAGTATGATCAGTTGACCTTAATCTGTGAGCAGTCTGAACCAAAGTTTAAATACAGACAGCTATTACCACCAGTGGTCCAGGCTTTGGTGCAGCCTTCTGAGCCCCGGCAGAGGAAGGGAAGGAGGTTTGGAGACTGGAGCCAGCCAGCACAGCCTATGGGCTCAGAGACCTGGGAGGATGGGGAGGATGCCTGATTCCTGCCACTCCCTGCCAGGGACCATCTCGCTTCTCTAGAACTGAGGGTGGGAGTGGGACTGGGGGAAAGACAAAAGTAGATGCAGATAAGAGATGCAGGTAAGTGGAATATAGAAACAGTAAGGACGGTTGGTGGGGACTTCCCTGGAAGTCCAGTGGTTAGGACTCGGCACTTTCACTGCTGTGGCCCCGGGTTCAATCCCTGGTCGGGGAACTAAGACCCCACAAGCTGTGCAGCATGGCCAAAAAAAAAAAGGATGGTTGGAAGTTTTAGGACTTGGAGAAATGCTGTTACTAGAGCATTTTAAATAAATAGGGTTATTTTGCATATCTGCTCAGTAGGTTGGAAACAAAGAAAAGTCTGCCAGTACTACAAAATTTTAATTTGCTAGTATTATTTGGGATGTTTGCCTTAAATTTGAAAATTGTATGCTTTTATTTTTTCAGTTTTTTAACAAAATAATTACATTTATACAATACTGATTTTATGTTTCTGGGCTGTTTCAACACAATTTAATACTGGCTACCTAGTTCTAAAAGCATAATGTATTTCTGCTTATAATAGTTTTTCACATAATAGCATATTGCTCTTATAACTGGTAGATGTTGATTCAGAGGAAGTTGGTTTCTGGTCCAAGTTTTGACATAAGCTGTCTTCTATTACCAGCACTTACAAGCACCGTGAAAACTGATCATGACAAGTAAGTGAGCTTTACCACATTAATTGTATTGCCTCAGGCATTGCTAAGCATTTGTGAAGCTGGACACTATGCTTCCTTATTTTGGTCTTTATCTGTAAGACATGTATTAGAAGGAGTGGCATGGTCCTTTAAGGATAATCTACAAGAACATTTTAACAGTCATCCACCTGAAACTGATCCACATTCTAGAGCAGATGCAGTCTTGCACTGTGTGAAAGAGACAATCTTTCCTAGAAAAATATGGATGCTAATATAAACAACCTTTTGGTGACCTCTGCATTAAGAAAAAGATGCTTTGAGAAAAGTAAAAAGTTGAAAGACTTAAAACGCCACAGATCTCTACATTCTGTAATTCTGTGGTAGATTCTGTGTTTTATTTAAGTAAACCAGTGCAATAATTCATTTATAAAATGACTAATTACTTCAGGAGGGCTAACTTCAACATAGGAATTATTTTTGTTTTGAACATGGAAAGTTATGTAATAACCATAAAACTCTGAATTCTGACAGTGACTTCCAATAGGTAACTTTGGGCAAAAGTAGACATCAGCTCTGCAAGTGATGTATTTTGTTGTTGATGTTAAAAGTCACCTGTACAAGAGTCAGATAGGACATGAATCTAGTTCTGAGAGGGAGGGTCCTATGCAAATACCAAGTATACAAGTGGTTCCACATAGAGTAGGTCATCTGGTCAGCAAAGACAGGTTCAGCTTGTTATTCCCTATTTTTGTTATCTTAGAAATAAGGACTTGTGTGTGTAATAGAAAGTTTTTCACCTAAGAAGTTATTGAGTGAATTAGTGAGGACTCTTAGGTTTGGCATTCATTAATTAAACTTAGAAAGTTATAGAGCTAAACAATTCTACCTGCTCTGCAGAGCATGGACTATTCAAGACTGGATATTCGGCTGGGAGATGCTTTATCATTGATTATCTGAATGGTTATAGTTTTATAAGTGTTCTTGATTTGTAGGTGTGAAATTGACTTAGCTTTATAGTTATAAATTCAGTTTCTGTTCTTTAATGCCACAGTAGTTAGTAAAATTGTAACAATTTTATTAGCATAAAAACTTTTAATTACTAGACTAAGGTGTATGTATTCAGTTGTGAATCCTCCCTTAGTTCCTTTTGCTAAAGCAGGTATACATATGGTTGACCCTTGAGCAACACAAGTTTGAACTGGGCAGATTCACTTATATGTAGATTTTTTCAATAAATATATACTACAGGTCTGCAGTTGGTTGAATCCACGGATGCAGAACCACAGAGACAGATGGTGGACTGTAAAGTTATACATGAATTTTCGACTGCATAAGGGTCAGCACCCCTACCCCCTGGGTTGTTCAAGGTTCAACTGTAATCCTCCCTACAAGTAGCCCGTACGGTAAACTTCAGAATCGTCACAGATGCTTTCCTCCTGTAATTGGAGCAGTAGGAAGGCTTTAAGGTCTCCTGCTTCGTGGCTGGGCTACAGGGAGGAGCAGCTGTAGTGGCAGGCGTGCACCCTTCTCCCCATCGACACACGTTGTTTGGCATGGAGAAGCTCTGTGCAGAAAGCCGTAGCATCCTTCATGAGGCGGTATGTGGGGCAGACACTGAGCCCAGTGTCGTTGTCTTTGGTATCATCCTCTCTGAAATAGACCACCACGTATTTGTGCAGATGAGTCTGGCTTCTCACATCGCTGCAGAAGAGGTTAAAGGCGAGGGGGAACAGGTCTTGGGAGTTCTCACAGGGGCTGCCCCCGCTCTTGCCACAGGTACCATCACACGTGGTGTTATCACTGGAAAGAAGGAAAATGACCTTATCCGTGGCTTTCTTCTGAGTGGTAAGCCACTGCACGGGACCCATCTCGGCTATTTTCTTTTTCTGCCATTTTTCAAGGATGACTTCACTTCAGTGGTTTTGAAGAAATTCAGTGAAGTAGCAAACTGTGTGATGGAAACATACTTCAGATGGAAACAAGAACCTTAATGGGGGGCAGTAGTGTGGTAGTAGAGAAGGAAGTCTTCTTGATCCTTTCTGGGGGGGGAGAAAAGCATTTGTCATCTCTGGAAAGCAAATAACAGGCTTTTACTCTAGTCTAAACTATCGCTGATAAATGATCCCTTGCTAGGGCACATCACCGTAGCACCAGGGATGTTACGACTGCCAGAGAGGAAAATACCCCTGATGTTCCTTTTGTACACATCACCTGAAACACACCAGTGCTTAAACCTTAAAGATGCTTAAAAGATGTATTTTCTAAGTCCCTATCACTGAATTAGTCCTCTTGATTAAGCCCGTAGCTTTTCAAAGAAATTCATAGAAACTGTTCAGGTTGTTTTTTTGTTTTTTTGTTTGTTTGTTTTTGCGGTACGTGGGCCTCTCACTGTTGTGGCCTCTCCCGTTGCGGAGCACAGGCTCCGGACGCGCAGGCTCAGCGGCCATGGCTCACAGGCCCAGCCACTCCGCGGCATGTGGGATCTTCCCGGACCGGGGCACGAAACTGTGTCCCCTGCATCGGCAGGCGGACTCTCAACCACTGCGCCACCAGGGAAGCCCTGTTCAGGTTTAAGGTACTCTGTTTCAGGTGGGTGGTTGTAAATTTAGTATTTTTAGTGCCATATGTGAACAGGGACAGCTGACCTCTCTGCCCTTCACATCACGTTTTGAGTTGGGTCAACTCAGTAGTTGTTCCATCTTCTACCTACAGGTGGTAGAGTTTCTTTACAGTTCCATAAGGTTAAGTGGTACCCCATTTCAGCTGGAACTCAACTGGAATTCTGTCCTATACGTGCTAAAGAATGGAAACTAGGTATGAAACTACTGTAACGAATACGAGTCAAACAATAGCCATTAATATAAGTATTCTTAAGGTCAAAGTTTGACCTGGCTTGCTTACCTAAGAAAGAACATGGGATTAATCTTGTTCTGTATACAACATCACAAACAACTCAAAGACTACATTTATATTTCCTTGTCTACGTGTGGAGGGGAGGAGAAGCAGAGGTTTTCAGTGGGCCTCTCTCTAGCTGTGTATCTATATAAATATTCTGATTTCTTATTCAAGTCTTCAGTGTTCTAGAGTTGGCAAGATCCTTAGAGTATATGAATCCAAGTGAGTGTTGTTCTTATGCTTTGGAAGAATTATTTTTCAAAAGTAGGAACTAGCATAGAGTACCTATCACAGGTAAAATGTAATTTGTTATCAGCTATCTTTGGCCCATTACACTCGTTGTAGATGCCTCGATGGTAAAAAGAAAACAGGTGATAGCAGATCTGGAGTCCCAATCCCTGCTTTACCTTAGCAGGTGTGGTCCAGTCATTATATTAGTCTTTTTTTTTTTTTTTTTTTTTTTTTTTGTGGTATGCGGGCCTCTCACTGTTGTGGCCTCTCCCGTTGCGGAGCACAGGCTCCGGATGCGCAGGCTCAGCAGCCATGGCTCACGGGCCCAGCCGCTCCGCGGCATATGGGATCCTCCCAGACCGGGGCACGAACCCGTATCCCCTGCATCGGCAGGCGGACTCTCAACCACTGCGCCACCAGGGAGGCCCTATATTAGTCTTTAGGAGAGCTCTGAGGCATTAAATAAATGTCTGACTCTTGTGTAATGCCAAAATGTGATTGCCTTTGGAGGAATCTGCTTTCAAAAAAAAAATCAGTGTTATTTCCTCATCTGCGTTTCTTTGAAGAACTGAATTATAATCCTTACCTTGCCTCCAGGTCAGATAGATCCCAACCGCCAGCACCCACGTGGCCACCAGCAGAGCCAAGAGGAGGAGAGGCAGCCATCCACCCAGCACACTTCTGCCTGGAGAAAACAAAGCTTATTCATCTTCAGCAGAACAGAACCAAATTTGTCTCTTATTTGGAAACTAAAACTTTTACTCAGTGCTTTGTGGAAGTTTCGGTCCCTTTAAAGCCAAGGGTCAGTAGATCTCCAGGCGGTCTGCAGATCAGTGTGTTTTTCCATAGAGTGTCCAGGTGTTTCATTACATTCTCAAAAGGGGGAGGGGCCCAGGAGGTTAGGAACAGTCCTCTAAAATCATTTTGGCCTCTTACTCCACATTTTCACTGTGGTAGCCAGAGTTTACGTTCGTTTTTTTGTTCTTTGCTGAATTAATGTTATTCTGGGTGCAATCACTTAATACATAATATGGATAGATGGCATTTTTAAAGGCTGTTTTGTCAGACTGACAGATGTGGGGGGTCATGCCACCTGGTTACGGGAATGTTGAGGATCAGTTAAGCTCCAGCGTGTGAACGTGCTCAGGAATCCATAGGCACTGTGCCTACACAGCAGTCAGGATTGTTAGGAGGTGGGTTTCTAAGACCAGCACCTTTTAACTTTTTTTTTTTTTTTAATTTATTTTTGGCTGCGTTGGGTCTTCGTTGCTGCACGCAGGCTTTCTCTAGTTGCGGCGAGCGGGGCTACTCTTCATTGCAGTGCGCGCGCTTCTCATTGTGGTGGCTTCTCTTGTTGCGGAGCACGGGCTCTAGGCACGTGGGCTCAGTAGTTGTGGCTTGAAGGCTGTAGAGCGCAGGCTCAGTAGCCGTGGCGCACGGGCTTAGTTGCTCCACAGCATGTGGGATCTTCCCGGACCAGGGCTCGAACCTATGTCTCATGCACTGGCAGGTGGATTCTTAACCACTGAGCCACCAGGGAAGTCCCCTTTTAACTTTTGACCCCACCCCTGGGCTAGTTCTGGAAGCATTTTATTTATCAACCTGCAGTGAAGGTACTAACATCTCTAAATCCAGAGAGACATTCTCCAGAACCAGCTGCTCTCAGGCACCAATGACGTGTGTCTCTTGGTGCCACTATTCCTAATTTGTTATCCAAATGTCTGTGTGGCCACAATGAATTACAGTAACAGCCAGGCCTGGGCCACTGAGACAGATAAGAAAGTCAAAAAGCAGTGAAATGCATGTTCCCTCATATACTCAGTCCCTTTACAGCCCTGACGTTTTTCAGCAGATCCTTGCGGCACTCTGAACATCAATTTTGCACCGTTGATTTTGTTTCCCTTCTTGTGTATATCCTGCTTGGTCACGGATCTTGATCTCATAAATGAAGCACAGGTACGGAAATACGGAGTCAGCTAAGGAGAAATGAGGGGCTCAGCCATATTTCTACTTTCACCAGAACTTCTCTTCCGTTTTTTTCTGGCTTCAACCCCTCTCTAGCATTGTAATAGGACTTTTTTTTTCCTTGGTCATACTTCTGTCACAAAGCCCTAAAATCCAGACTAGTGACTCAAGACCAAACACCTTCTAAGACTCCTGAGCTGTGAACCTAAACTTTGTACATGTTGCTAAGATGTTAATTTCCTTATCTAAAAGGGTTAGGTCACATCCTAATACATATACAAGTATGTCCTCCAAAAAACAGAGCAGTGGGACTCCTCGACCTAAGCCAGCGCTTTACGACATGTAAGTCCCTTGGGACTAGTAGAGTCTGGTTCCCTGGAAAAGGGCTGCAGTCCTAACGTGCTGATGGGTATCTGCTCCGCCGGGTGTGTCTGAGCTCTGCCTGTATGTCCCGGGAATGAAGAACAAAAAGGCCCTTATGTCTTGGGTGTAGCTGTGTCCTACCGGGACCCTCCATGGCCCCACAGCATACACTCAGAGTGGAAAGAGCTGTGAGAGCACCTGCTAGCCCAACTTCCTGTTCTCCAGCGGAGTAAACTCAGTCCCCGAGGGGACAGAGTTGCCCTTCAAAGTTCATATGCTGATTGGGAACCCAAGCCTGCTGATTTCAAATCCTTTGTCACTTCACTTTGCAGTGAAAATGGAGGCTTGGGATAATAAAATGGCTCAGAATTCCTCTGTGTTTCTGTGACAGAAAATAGGAATAAAAGCACCTTGGAAAGTCAACAGCCACTCACAAAAGCAGAAGGGACCGTGACGATAAGGTCAGCTTCCTGACCTCACAGCTGTGAAGATGGAAGCCGGGATTCCCCATCAGCCTCACATAATGGCGAGACTGCTGGCAGAAGCGAGCTGGGGAGAGAACTCATCTGCTGCAACTAGAAAGACCCCTCAAAGGCAACGAGTTGCGGTGCAGTGGGTCTTCAGTGCCCTTCCCCTCTCCTCTCCTCCCCAGAGCATCTCATTCAGCTTTACCTGGACCACAGCACCTTCACTTTTCCCCAGTTCCTTGAACCACCACGGAAGTTCGAGTTAGTTCCTTCTGGTGCAGGTGAGTGAGACAAAAATCAAGAATTAACTAACCCCTTGCCAACAAGTGTGCACACACATATGCTTACCACACCTGTAATGAATTGCCAGAACATTTCAGATATGAGGTCAGATAGCAGATTTTTTTTTTTTGCTGTACACGGGACTCTCACTGTTGTGGCCTCTCCTGTTGCAGAGCACAGGCTCCGGACGCGCAGGCTCAGCAGCCATGGCTCACGGGCCCAGCTGCTCTGTGGCATGTGGGATCTTCCCAGACCGGGGCACGAACCCGCGTCCCCTGCATCGGCAGGCAGGCTCTCAACCACTGTGCCACCAGGGAAGCCCCAGATAGCAGATTTAAATGAGATGCTAACATTATACTGTTAAACAGAAGGTTATCTATTCATGAAGTGATAACCAGAGTCTAATTTAAATACAGCCTTTATCAAAACTATCTGTGATCCCCAAGAGAAGACTTAGAAACCAACCATTATTCAAAAATGAGGTTTGGTAATATGTGTAGATACTGCCCTTCCCAGGAGGTGGAGGTTAATCCCACCCTATACCCCCCACCCCAGGATGGGGTAGACTTAGTGATTTGTTTCCAAAAACTAAAGTTTGGGAAAGGGAAAAATATTAGATTACACAGAGAAGCCTGGCAGACACCACTTAACCAGTGACAAAGGTGAGCACTACCTGTGACGTCCTGTGCATGTCACCCACCCCTGATAGAGTGTCATGAGAAGAGTGCTTCACCTCTGCGGAATTCTCACCAAACACACCTATATCCCCAGTCTAATCATGAGACAAACACCAGACAAACCCAAATTGGGTTTGCAGGATGTATGGCCATCACTCCTCAAGACTGTCATGGTCGTGAAACACAGGGAAAGACTAAGAAACTGTCACAGATCAGATGAGATGAAGGAGACACAGGGGACTAAATGCCACTGGGACAGAAAGAGGACATTAATGGAAAATCAGGTGAAATCCAATAAAGTCTGGAGTTTAGTTCATAGAAATGTACCAGTGTTGGACTCTCAGTTTTGACAAATAGACCACGGTAATGTAGGATGTTAACGATAAGGGAAACTGGGTGAGAAGTATATGGGAACTCTTTGTACTAGCTTTGCAACTTTTCTATAAATCTAAAATTATTCCAAAATATAATTTAAAAAATGAGATTTAGTCTCATCAAGAAAGCTGGGCACTACTGTATAGTAAATGATGTGATGCCAAGAATACACTGGACCATGACCAAGGAACAATGACAGATTGGAAATTGCACCATTTGGCTTCGATGCTACACCTGGACAGGGACAGGCATGGGATACAGAACAGGTGACCCAGCCGAGTGGGGGTGACGTGGGAGCTGCTGGGGCCGGGCACCATGCTGGACCCTCCTCACCCATGATCCCATCTCATCCTCACCCCAACCCCGTGTGTGATAACTGCAGGTGTGACACCAGAGAGCTGATTGTGTGTCACAGAGCAAGGGCAAGAACCCAGCACTCAACTCAGTGCCATCTGCCTCTTCACCGCAGCTCAGGGGACAAACCTACTGGAGTCTGTACATCCTCAGAGACCAGCCGCACGCTGTCAGACTACACAGCCTGCCAGGAAACTGAGGCTGGAACAAGCGTTTTGCATCAACAACAAAGAATGGCTAAAGTGCATCATTCCAGAAGGACCAGAGTTTGACTGTTAGCTTCACTTCTGCATGTGTAACCAGGGCAAGTTACTTAAGTTCTCAGTTTCTTTATCTGTAAAACAGGGCTGTCCCAACCTCGGGGTTGTTGACGGCTTAAGTGAGATGATGTGTGTCAAGTGCTCAATCAGTGCCTGACACACAGGAATGGGCTTTCCCCTCCATTTCACCTGACTTAATCCTCTCCTTGTGAGTGAGGTGCGGTTACTGTCATGTCCATATTACACACGAGGAAGCCGAGACTCAGCAAGGCCAAACGCCTTGTCCAGGGTACCCGGCTTCTCTGTACCAAACCACATACCAAAACAGGTGTCCCAGCAAGACAGAGAGTAAGAGAAGAGTGAGGAAGTGTACCTGGTGAGGTGAAGTTCACAGCCAGGGAGGGGCTGTCTTCATTCATATTTGCATTGGGCCCCAGTGAAATAGACTGTTCAGCTCTACAGGAAAGCCAATGTAGGAAAATTGCATTGCAGTCCACTGCAAGGCAAAGCGGGAAGCCCTGAATTTCCAAGTTCTTCTCATTTATAATTTCATTCCTTAACCTACTGCTGAAATTCATGTCTCTAGTCAATGGCTGCTAAGGAAATGGATCCCACACGGTTTGCCAGTGTAACTCACAGAATCAGAGAAGTGTAAAATTCTAGAGCCAGGGTGTAATTTAAGTTCAGCTTCCCTCACTTTGCTGATGGGGAAACTGAGGCCCAGGGATGCTGACTTGCCCAAAGCACACAGCAGAGAAATGGCCCCAAATGGGATTTGAACCCAGGCATTCTGCTTCAGGCTCCAGGTTGTAGCTCTCAGCAGCCTGTATGTGAGCACAACATCCACACCCCCAACAAAGGACCTGGATTAGTGACAATTAGCCAAGTGTCTCCAAGTGCTTACTTTGCCACCTGAGGGTCTGGTCTGAGTCTGAAAGGCCTCAGTGTAATTGCACCTGATGCAGTTGAAGGACTGGAAGTGGCTTTTGCCCGTCACGCAGATCTTGGTGGCTTTCAACAAGCAGATGCTGGCTGCCAAAGTGGGCAAGAGGGCACTTGTGTGTTTAGTGCTAAATCTGTGGATGACTTGATGCTAGACAGCCTGCCTGCCTCATCACACTTCACATTCACTGTAGCCCTCAAAGGTAGGCACTATGATTGTCTCCAGTTTACAGATGGGGTAAGTGAGGCGTAGGGAATTTCAGGGAGCTTTGCTGTGGCTTACAGAGTTCATCAGTGGAAGAATATGGATTCAAATTCCAAAGCCTTTCCTCCTCTTAGGTGAGCCTGAATTTCACAGATACCTGCAAAGAGGAGTCTAACCACACTATTTTGGGTCTCTCTTAAGAGGAACAGGCCTGCTGTATAGAACACCACAAAGGCCTTTCAGAGTGTCCTCAGCAGCCATGGCTGTTCTGTCTGCACCTTTATGCATGCTGCTCCTTCTCCCTGGAATGCCCTTTCCTCCTATTCTCTGCCTCTCCAAGTCTTACTCCTTCAAGGCCCAACTCATGCACCACCGCCTATAACAACAGCTAACGTACATGAGCCTGCTCTGTGCCAGGGATGAAGCCAAATGCCTTATTGCAACATCTAATTTAATGTGGTCTCACCAGGGCCCTCTCCTGCTCCTCTCTCCCCAACCCCCTTCAGAGTACAGGTCCCTCCAGGATTCCGCTGATGGAGTCTGTGCCTGTGTCTGCCTCCCCTTGGCCCTCTGGGAACCCGACTGGCACTCCCAGATTATTGACCGGATGGAATTTAGCTGAATTTAGTGGGTGGAACCTACACACATGGCCTTTAGGTCCCCAGGGTTGGTTCATCCAAAGAACTCACAAGGTGCCTCAGAGAAATGCCAGGACTTCCACAATGCCCTTTGGGAGGTGGAAAAGTTATCTACCCGAGAGAGTGTTTTCCTAAACCTTGGGGATCATCTCTGGCCTTACCCAATTTTCTTCCATGAAGGACTGCATAACACAGAAAAGCACACCAGCGTGCCATTTGATGAGTTTTCACACTCATGCAGCCAGTACTTAAGGAACACCCCAGGAGTGCCCCTCAGGCCTCCTTTCAGTCACTCCCCACCTGAGAGTAGCCACTGTCCTGACTTCTAACTGCTTAGAGTAGTTTTGCCTGTTTTACACTCTTTGTTAATGGAATCATGTGGTGGGTAGGACTGCAGGCCTTTGTGCAGATGTGAAGGTATGAACTCCTGAATCTGGCTTCTTTTGTTTGTGAGATTCATCCACACTGTGTGTAGTTACAGATCATTCATGCTCATTGCTATACTGGATTCCGTTTTGTGATTCTAATTCAACCGTCAGGCATTTGAGGCATTTTTGGCTGTTATGCATACTGCTACTACGCACATTCTAGTCTGTGGCTTTGGTGCGTGCATGTACGTGTTCTGTTGGATATGTGCCTGGGAGGGGAAGTAATGGGTTGTAGAGTCTGCCCTTTTCTGCTTTAGCAGACACATCAGGCCTTATCTTTGATTGATGCAAACTTACCATCTGCCCGGAGTATCCAGCTTATGTTCATCAAAACTGAATAATCCTCCAGCACAACACTGCTTTTAATAGGCTCCACTCGGAGATCCCTCAAGTCTCCTGGGGTCAGGGTGTGTCAGACCATCCATTCTGGAGATGGTCCTGGGAGAAGGCGAGACTGCCCATGACAGCCCCCCTCCCCAGCCCAATCCAATGCCACCTGCTCTACGTGACCCACCCTGACCACCCCTCACTCACAATTCATCTCTTCTTCCAGCTAAGGCAGGCCAGACATTTCTCAGTGCTGGTTGATGTGCAGCCGAGGTGATGCTCAACCTCCTGGCCCCAACCTACAGAGCACGTGTAACCACTCTGGGTCCCTTCATACGTATGTGTGTATCTAATATATTTGACATGTTTATTAGGATCAGTCCTGCCTTCCCCACACCTCATCCTGGACTCCAGCCAGCTGGCCCCCATGACCCTCCCTACCTCCTAGTCTCTGCTGGTACCATCTCTCCTCCAGCTCACCCTGTCCATCCACATTTCTTGGGCACAAGCCCACCCATTCTTCAAATGCTACAATCTCCCACACTCCTTCTTCTCTAAAACATTTGCATCCTGTTCCCAACTGTAAGTGACGTCCCTCCCATGGCACTTGATCTCCCTCCAAGGAGTGGCAGGCTTCCCTTTTTACCTTGCATGGTGATTCCCACCCTTCCTGTGCCTCTAACTTGCCAGGAGTCCAGCTCACCTGAAACCCTGGGAGCTCTGCCTTGAGCAGATAGAGGCTTCACCCACATCAGCTAACAAAGCAATGGTTCACCCTGTGCCTGGTCTCTGATGACCTACTGCCGGGATTCGGGTCCCCTAAAGGTCCAACTGTGCTTTTGATGTAAAGCCCTGTTTCTAGTGCACCTACCGGGTTCAGAGCCACACTGAATCGTCTGTAAGAGAGAAAGACACCACGTGCCATGTTGAATACCGTCAAACCACAAGCTTTCATTTGCCAATTAGGCAAAACACCATCTTTTTCTTTAAATGCATATACAAGGGATGAATGCTGAGCTGGTTCCACTTCACAGTTTGAGGGAGACTACGTGGCCCCATGGTAGGCTATGATGGGCCATTGATTAACCACTAGTACACTTGACCCTCAAGCCTGGCCATCACCTCCCTTAAAGACCAGAGGTGGGTTTTTTACCCCTCTCTGCACTTCAGCCGTCTCTGCTACAAGCAGGGGATAACTCTGGACCACCATGAAGGTCCCTTCACACTCTTATGTTTAACTGCAGGCTTTCAGGACAGTCTAGAATATTTATTGAGTTTTCCCAGGTTAAGGACTGGCTGTGCCAAGAAGATAAGCAGAAGAGTGCAGTCTATGGTGCCTTTCCCAGGTGCTTTAAAAAATTCTTCTAATATAAAAGGACTCACCTGAGATATTTATCAAATCATAACGCAACTGTGATTTCATCATGTTATCTTTTAAAAAGAACTTTTAGGGCTTCCCTGGTGGCGCAGTGGTTAAGAATCCGCCTGCCAATGCAGGGGACAGGGGTTCGAACCCTGGTCTGGGAAGATCCCACATGCTGCGGAGCAACTAAGCCTGCGTGCCACAACTACTGAGCGTGCGCTCTAGACCCCGCGAGCCACAACCACTGAGCCCATGTGCCACAACTACTGAAGACCATGCTCTGCAACGAAGAGTAGCCCCCGGTCTCTGCAACCAGAGAAAAGCCCGCACTAGCAACGAAGACCCAATGCAGCCAAAAATAAAATCAATAAAATATATAAAATTTATTTTAAAAAATAATAAAGAGAACTTAGAAAATAATATCATCAGTGTCTAAGAAAGGCCAGTATTAAATCCTTTGGAGTTAACTGCTCATGTCTTTTTATAAGAAAAAGTAATTAGTACTTTGGTTTTGTAATAAAATACTGGACCTAAAAGGCAGCCTCAAGTTCCAGTGACATGACACAGCGTGGTTAAGTCCACCAGCTCTGGAATCTGATCCTTCACGGCCTCAACGTTTCTAAACACCTTGTATGACAGAAGGCAAGACTTTTGATAGTTTGAGTAATCTGAGTTGGGTGAAATTGTCAGTCGCTTATCTTTGTCTTTTCAAAGCTGAACTCCAAGGGATATCATCAGGCAGCTTTTTAAACAAATGAGCCACCATACTGGGAGCTACGTTCTTGTCAAAGGGCTGGTGAGACAAATTTTAGGAAGAAGCAAAGCAACAGCTCTAAACTTTACAGAGTTCAAGCTGTTGGCCTAACAGCAGCTACTGCAAAGGCAATGAGTTCTTCCTCTAGTGGAAAAGGCCAGGGAGTGAGAGGATGGGCTCCGAACTGAGACAGAGGACAAGGAGAGTAGCTGAAGACATAAGGGCAGGGAATGGGGTTTGTCTTTCCATCACCAGGTAACACCATGCTTTTATGCTATGTGCTATGCTAAAAAGGCAGCAGTATAGCTTCAAATGCTATTTCGCAGATGAGCTTTTCTTTAATGACCCAGAAGATTCCCTCAGTCCTTCATGGCACAGGGGACGAAAAGAAACCTGCAGTAGAATTCAGGAGCTTAGCTCTGAGGACAAGGGCCCCAGTACAGCGAAATTAACAGGGCAAAAAGGGCGAGTGGAATGGAGAAGCTGCTCTTGTGCCCCCAAAGAGGACAGACCTCAAGACCCCAGGCAATAACAATAGTGAACACCTACTATGTGCCAGGATCTTTGCTGCTGCCTTGCAGGCCCTATCGCTGTCCTTCACTAGATCCTGGTAAGTTAGGTATGACCCTTCCTTACACAGATGAGGACAAGAGGCTCCGTGAGCATAAATGGCTGAATCAAGAGCACATGGTGGCGTGCGAACCCAGGTTTGTCTGATTCCCTTGCTCCTGACTCAAGCAGCCCGACGCCCGGTGCCCCAGAGCATATACACGCGTCCCCTTCAGACGGCCCTCCGCGAACGCCTTGGAGAAGCATGAGCTGACGGGTGGGACAAATTTGGGTCCGGGCTCGAGGGACGGGAAAGCGGGAGAGGGGCGCGGACGTGGGCTTACCGGCTCCGGCGGCATGGCACCGCAGCACAGCGCGGCTTGGCTCAGCAGTACTAGCGATATCGCACCGCCCGCCACCGCTTGTGTTCCCTGCCAGCCTCCGGCCGCGCTATTATCCCGGCGCCCGGGGCCACACCTCCGGGCTCCGCCTCCCCCAGCACCGCCCAGGTAGGGGCGGCCCCCTGGCGCCCTTCCTGGTTAGGGAAAGAAGTGCCCCGGCCTGCAGGGGCCGCGAGGGATGTCTGGGTCCGAGCGGCTCTCCAGCAGCCGCGCACGCGCCGGCTCAGCGCACCCGTGCGTGCAGTGAGCCAGGTGCACGAGTGCACGCACGCCCCGCTCGCCCGAGCCCGGCGGGCCCGCCTGGCGTCCGGTTCCCTCCCGGAGCAGGTCGGTCCGAGAGGCCCGCGGTGCCCCTCCTGGCCGCCCGGAGCGCGCGGAGCACCGGCGTCGCCAGTTAAAGTGTAGCGGGGCTGGGCCGCCGCCGACCGTTCCTGCACTCAGGCCGAGCTGCCCACGGTGAGTAGCGGGGACGCGCTAGACCCCGGGTCCACCCGCCCCGAACGGCCCCGGCCGCAGCCCGGAGCCCCCGGCGGCCTCGGGCCGAGAGGTCGGGTGGGTCCGGAGGACCCTGGCTGGACGCCGAGGCTGGGGCTCCACTTGACGGGAAACAGAAACAGTGGGACGGGGATAGCAAAGCCTCACTGAGTTCTTCGCGGGAGCTAGTTCCTCGCAGGAACTAAGTTATATGTAATTCGTGTAATAGAAACCCTCCCTTTCCCCGGGTGTTCTGGTCAACGTATGATTTCACAAAATGAGGCCTGACACTAACACTTCGGTCTCCGGAGACGGAAGCCTTCACCCTTTGGGTTTGGAGGCGGGTTTTCCAGTTTCCCTGAGCTCAGGATTTATGAGCAGCGTTAAATGCAAATTTGGGGCCCGCCTTTCAGAGAGCCACCCCAGCCCCTCAGGTCCAGCAGGGTCCGGAATCTGCATGTAACTTGACATTGCTGGTAATTCTGCGCAGGTGGACCAGGACCATCCTTTGAGGCACAGTGGTTTGGGGGAAGGTTAATAAAAGTCAGCTGGGCCAACAGCAGATCAGAGTGCTTGGAACTTTGCTGCCTCAGCTGCCTGGGTTTGCAAAGGACGAGGTGGGGGTGACCAACTCAAGGACCCTTAAACTTGTAGGCCAAGTTAGCTCCATTCTTTACATGAGACCAAGGCCTGAGGAGGGATGAAATTGTCAGCTGGTGCGAGGTTGACTTAGTCAAGCAGCTCTTTTGCTGAGGTCCTGTGCACCAGGCCTGGCCCACCTGCCTGATTAAGATTTGGGCCAGCATGGAGTGGGCCCAGCTAGAGCTGGGGGCTCTGGCATGCACACATGTAGGTTTCAGGTGATGCTTCCAGAGGATTGGTCTGGTTTCTAACCAAGGAGAGTGGCTCAGGTGAGGCTGCTGCCTCACCCATGCCTGGGACTGGGCCACCCTGGGCCCCTCGCTCAACCTCTCTGAGTTGCTTTGAGCCCTGGGGTCCCAGAGATCATTTGCAACTCTAATAGTTGTCTTTCTTCTGAGCAAACACGTGCAGGGTGCCAGCCCTGGGGTGCAAAGGTGCCTTTGGACTGCGGATGAGGGCGGTGAGAGCATGTTCCAGGGCACATGTGCCCAGCGAGCTGTGGAAACGCAGATGCAGACAGCCTCGTTTTCCAGCTCTTGAGATCATGAACTTTATCCCATGGTGCAGAGGAACCACGGCAGACGTTTTGGTGGTGGTCAGTTTTCAGTTTTAGAAAGCCCACCTGGGTGGCTATGCCAGGCTGTGGGAGGCCAGTCCCTCTGAGGCCGGCGAGGAGGCAGGTGCTAACCAAAATGCGTTCACTGGACAAATAGCTGAGTCCCTGTGGGCCAGGCTTTGAGCTGTGCCAGCTTTACAGCTGGCCCCAAAGGAGGCCTTGCTGCAGGAGCTTGGGCTGTTGAGTGTGAGGGCTTTGGGGACAATCAGGGATGCAGAGGTTAGTCCTCTATCTGGAGATAGAGTTTGTGAGTCAGACATTTATAGGGGTGGTAGAGAGGGGAGGAGGATAGGTCCCCGGGGAAGGAGAACTACCTGGAGGTGAAGGCTAGGAGGGCCTGCACCAGGAAAACCCGAGAGTGAGGGGGCAGCCGAGGTGTCAGATGAGGCAGAGGGGCCAGGGGTGGCCTGGCCTGAGGTGGGGCCAGGGGTGGCCTGGCCTGAGGTGGGCCCCTGGCTTAGGTCCTTGGCAAGAAGGGGTGAGACAGGCAGGGGAGGAGGAGTTTGGAGGTGGGGTGATTTTCTTTCAAGGAAGGGCGAGGTTAAGATCGTTTCTCCAGGGGAAGAAGCGGTGGGCAAAAGAGAGAGGAAACGTGAGGCCAGCATGGTGCCGAGGTGGCTGGGCATCGGGTAGGAGGAGGGAGCCTGGGCAACAGGTGTTGGCCATTGACTTGGGACACGGACTGCTCCCCCAGTGCCCTGGGTCCAGGGCTGGGTGTGTGTGGGCACAGAGGTGACACTGCCCTGGCCCTGGTTCTCTGATGCCCACGGCAGGACTGCACAGTGGGCAGTCCCAAGGAGAGCCCTTCAGCCACAGCTGGTGTTCTCTGTGGGCAGCGAGGTGTGCCTGCCTGTCTTTTCAGGGGGAAGGGGTCTGCTCTGGCTCGGAAGTTCCTTCCAAAAAGTGTCCCTCCACAAGAGGGCCTTGTTGGTTAAGCATGCAGCCTCCGAGGTGGCCTGCTGGAAGGAACACCATTTGTTTGAATGCCTAAGTCCAATAGTGTCGTGGCTTTAAACAGGAGGCAGGGCCATTGCGGGTCAGGAGGTCTCAGCTTCCTCTGTCTCTGTAACCTCTGGAAGTCATTGCCCTTCTCAGAGCCTCAGTTTCCTTTACTGTAAAGTGGGCGGATGAGACAGTGTAATGGCAATGAGGTGACTCAAGTCTGTGAGGGAAGTGCAGATGCTCTGATCTTCCCCCTTTGGCCATGAATTCTGCTGGGTCTAGGGTTCTGGAAGAGCCACTGTGCAGTGTGCCTTCAAGTCTTGGTATTTAGGAGGTGCTTGTGAAATGCTTGAATGAACGAATGAATGAGTGCATACCTTCCTCCTAGGCCGGCACCAAAGCCTGCCTGCCCAGGAGAGCTGGTTTGAGTTCTTTCCTCCTCTTCCTCCTCTGGTGGGGTGAAGGGCACCTCTCCTGGAGCCTGGAAGACCACTTTGTCTAGTACCCATGGCTATGACCCCAGGACCCCTGGGACAGGTTCTGTGCCGCTGCTGGGGGTGGAGAGACCAGGGTTCCAGATCCCTGGCTGTGCTAGTTACTCCCCAGTGCCAGCCTTGGATGAGGCTCTGGGTGTCCTGGGGCCTCAGTTTCCCCATCCATAACATGAAGCTGACATCAGCCCTGGTGGCCTGGCAGGGCTGTTGGGAGACTCTGAAGAGGTGGGAAAAAGCTGAAGGGCTTGAAAGTGCTGTGTAAATTTAGGGGCAGGGGAGGTGGGACAAGAAATAAACAAATGATCTCCCCGGCCCAAATAGGGAAATTCCTTTGGACCCAAGTGCAGCGATGCCCTCAGGCTGTCGCTTTTGTCAGACCTTTGTTTCTCTGTCCTATGCGTCAGCAAGGGAACAAGACCATCAGGGTTGTTGACATGTCCCAGGCCCAGTCTCCACCCACACAGGTGGAATTTTCCACTTCTTTTGTTTTTTCAAATATTAATCAAGGCCCCAGCCAGCCAACAGTGGACCCATTGTCTCATGAAGAGCACGCTGTTTCTGGCGAACACTGGCCACCTCCCAGGGCCCCGGCAGCCCTCCCGAGCTGGGACGGGTGCTGTTGGGAGCACCCCGCCCTCGGTACCCGGCCCCCCCCACCCCCGCCACCCAGTGTTCTGCTTCAGCTGGTTGAGTTTTGCAGAGTCCGTGGCCATGCCTGCTTTGAGCCAGGGACCCTGAGGCCACACTGAGAGCTTGACCCCTGTTCACAGTGGGGCCATGGAGCCGCAAACCGTTTCTCTGCTCCAGTGAGGAGGGCTGGCCCAGGAAGGCCCACAGACGCAGGCCACGTTGTTAAATCCATGTTAACACTACCCCTGCCAGTTCCTAGGGCGAAACCCCGTGAGGCCACAGCCCGTGTGTACTTGCACCGATCTTCACATGCGCTGTCACACTGGTGCCTGGAAGAAGTTCCAGAATGCAGAGGGGGTTGGTACTGTTTTTCTCTCAAAGCCCCATCTGTGCGTGGGTGACAGAGTCGGCCTCCCAGAGCTTGAGGGAGGATTACTGGAGATGTCAGGGGGTAGAGCAGTGGGCACGTGTGGGACTCATAGCAAAGGGGCAGCCACCTACCTCTATCAGTGATACCTGAAACCAGGCTCCGTGGATGCTGGTTGATGTCCTGCACTAGCCTTGGTGCCTGATTGATTCCTGCACTTTCGTTCAGTGATGGCGCTGTTCGCAGTTGACACAAGGAAGCAGTGGGCATTTTTAAGCAGCTCACCTGGCAGTCCGTAGGGCCCTCTGCCGCTAAGACCCTCCAGAAGCTTGAAAGGGACACAGTAGCGGGCATGTGTGGGAAAGTTGGCTGACTCATATCTCGCCGCTGGTTTATAAAAGAAAGTGAGCTGGCTACCTGCAGGGCTGCTCCCAGGTGTGATCTGGTGTCCCTGTCCCTGTCCCTGCCACGCCACCGCCACCGTGGCTGGATGGCGCCTCGACAGGGGGTCGCTTAGCACCTCCAGGGCCTTGCTGGCCTTCGGAGGAGTGTGTCTCCGAGCCTGTGGTAGTGCCTGAGTGAACACAGATTAAAGATCAAGCAGGCCTTGCATTTCTCTAATGATTAGTGATGTTGAGCATCCTTTCACAAGGTATCACCTCACACCAGTCAGAATGACCATCATCAAAAAATCTACAAACAATAAATGTTGGAGAGGGTGTGGAGAAAAGGGAACCCTCTTGCACTGCTGGTGGGAATATAAATTGATACAGACACTATGGAGAACAGTATGGAGGGTCCTTAAAAAACTAAAAATAGAACTAGCATATGACCCAGCAATCCCACTACTGGGCCTATACCCTGAGAAAACCATAATTCAAAAAGAGTCATGTACCACAATGTTCATTTCAGCTCTGTTTACAATAGCCAGGACATGGAAGCAACCTAAGTGTCCATCAATAGATGGGTGGATAAAGAAGATGTGGCACATATATACAATGGAATATTACTCAGCCATAACAAGAAACGAAATTGAGTTATTTGTAGTGAGGTGGATGGACCTAGAGTCTGTCATACAGAGTGAAGTAAGTCAGAAAGAGAAAAATAAATACCATATGCTAAGACATATTATATGGACTCTAATAAAAAGAAAAGGTTCTGAAGAACCTAGGGGCAGGACAGGAATAAAGATGCAGATGTAGAGAATGGACTTGATGATATGGGGAGGGGGAAGGGTAAGCTGGGACGAAGTGAGAGAGTGGCATGGACATATATACACTATCAAATGTAAAATAGGTAGCTAGTGGGAAGCAGCCACATAGCACAGGGAGATCAGCTCAGTGCTTTGTGACCACCTAGAGGGGTGGGATAGGGAGGGTGGGAGGGAGACGCAAGAGGGAGAGGATATGGGGAGATATGTATATGTATAGTTGATTCACTTTGTTATACAGCAGAAACTAACACACCATTGTAAAGCAATTATACTCCAGTAAAGGTGTTAAAAAAAATAAAAAGTAAAAAAAAAAAAAAGATCAAGCAGTCCTGGCAGCTGCTGCTCTCTGCCCTCTGCTTAGCCCTGTGTTTGCAGCAGATGCCAGAGTCGGTGCCTCGGATGGTGGGAAGGGACGCTTTGTCCTGGTACCTTGGATAAGTCACCTCAGCGCACGGGTCTGGGCCTCTAGGGGATTGATGTCCAGTCCATAATAGTGCATCTCAAACTCCCTGTGGTGCAGGACCATGTTTGGTTTTTAAATTTTAATCTCACATGGGTTGATTAAAAAAATGTAATAAAAGTTGTTACAATAAAAACAAAGATACATTGCATTTAAGCTCATTATCTTATTAGGAGATGCAGCAGATATCAAGTCACTGTGTCAGATTGCTGGAAACGTTTCTAAACCCTGCCTTTTGATTCTGTGCTTATCTTTCGCAGACAGTAGAAAATAGCATGTGGGTTGGACCTGGCCACAGAGCCTGAATCCTTCACATCTGGGTGTGAGGTGATGGGGTTTTTTTGTTTTTTGTTTTTTTCCTTATTGGAGTATAGTTGCTTCACAATGGTGTGTTAGTTTCTGCTTTTATATAGTTATACATATACATCTGTTCCCATATCCCTTCCCTCTTGCGTCTCCCTCCCTCCCACCCTCCCTATCCCACCACTCCAGGCGGTCACAAAGCACCCATCTGATGTCCCTGTACTATGCGGCTGCTTCCCACTAGCTATCTACCTTACGTTTGGTAGTGTATATATGTCCATGCCTCTCTCTCGCTTTGTCACAGCTTACCCTTCCCCCTCCCCATATCCTCAAGTCCATTCTCAAGTAGGTCTGTGTCTTTATTCCTGTTTTACCCCTAGGTTCTTCATGATAATTTTTTTCCTTAAATTCCATATATATGTGTTAGCATACGGTATTTGTCTTTCTCTTTCTGACTTACTTAACTCTGTATGATAGAGAGGTGGTGTTTTTTAATCGAGGTTTTAAAAACTGGTTGAAAATGTGCTTGAAGGAGGAAGCGGATAGCAAACCTTTGTTGAACGCCCCGACTTCTGTGGAACAGGGTGGAGTCCATCAGCCTAGATCAGGCTCCCGGCCTCTGAGTTTCTCCCACTCTGCCTTCGTTCCCTCACTCCTTTAGCAGGGAAATTTGAGATTTAAAACAGATAGCAACAACAAAAGCCCTTTTTGTTGTAGAAAATTTGGAACACACACAAAATTAGCCAGGAGAGAGTATTGAATCCCATATCCCATCCCCTCATGGGTGGTCCTGTTTTGTCTGCCCCCCAAATCCCTGGGCTTTTTTAAACCACATCCCAAATATTGCTTATTTTTTTCTTTCAATCTTTCAGTAGGTATTTCTGAAACAGTCATTTTAAACAACAATACCACAGAACCAGTGTCACATCTGACAAACAATACCTTCTTAATATCCTCAAATATCCAGTCACTGTTCAAATTCCTAGGACCTGAGTGAGATCCACATGTCATTCTCTCATGATCTGTGGATTTCCCTCCATCTCTCTCTGCCTTGTTTCTTTTTCACTTGAACTTGTTGAAGAAATGTCAGGCTTTCCCTTGGCCTGGATTCTGTGTGTGGGATCCCATGTTCCTCTGATCTTCGAATTTCCTCCAAATCGGGGGATTTAGAAGTGTGAGCAGATTCAGGTCTGGAGTTTTTGGTGAGGATATTTCATTGTGTTCTCTCATTCACGCATGTCTCATTCAGAAATATGCAGAGGCGAGAAAGGAGGAGCTGCAAACATCAGAGGCCCCCGCAGAGGCTGGCGCCCACTGTTGCCAACAGGAAACCCCCGGCCCAGGTCACACAGAAGTCCTGGCAGAGCTGGGCACAAAAGCCTGGCCTGTGGTTGGCATCATACTTGGGGCTCCTCTCTGGGGTTTTCTTGGCATTCTGAGCAGTCTCTGCCCTGTCCTGTGTCCCACCCTTGGTACCAGGAGGGCGCAAGGACAAGTGGGCCCTGCCCAAGCAGTCGGAGTTATCTCCGAGGCAGCAAATGATTAGCTAATTCAAGAGAAGAGGGGAGAGTTTCTGATTCATTTGTTTTGCACCAAAATGTGGGAGATGAGAGTTTTAGGAAGAGAAACTAGACTTTTGAAAAAAATGAGTTTTTTTAAATTAAAAAAAATTAAGCTACAACATACAGTAAAGTGTACTGATGGTGAATTTTTATCTGTATATGCACCCAGGTGATCATCACCAGGTCAGGATCCAGAATGTTCCTTGTGCCCCTTATTTTATTTATTTATTTGCTGTGGCATGCAGGATCTTAGTTCCCCGACCACGGGCTACCTCTCTCTGCCCCGGCACAGATGTCTCAGTTCATTGTCCGCATCTCAGACTGCCCAGGTCTGGGAGCTGTAGGGTGCACGCCGGCCTGTCCCCATCATGTGTCTACTCAG
This sequence comes from Hyperoodon ampullatus, assembly GCF_949752795.1. NCBI lineage: Eukaryota > Metazoa > Chordata > Mammalia > Artiodactyla > Ziphiidae > Hyperoodon > Hyperoodon ampullatus. The sequence continues at coordinate 35,801,124 of NC_136923.1, forward strand.
CTAGCATTACAGAGTGCCACGCTCCGCGTTGGGGGCAAGGCCACAGAGCCTTTGGCTGGGGCGATGGGCCTTTGACAGCTCATTTCACTCTTAGGGTTGAGGTCTCAGTAAGTGGTACAAAGAGAAGTCCCAGGATGGATGTGGCCAGTGGCCGAGGAAGGCTTCTCAGAGGGAGCATTGGCTGAGCAGGGTCTGAGGGAAGGTGAGAAGTGACCCAGGTGCAAAGGAGGTGGGGACCCCATACCTGGAAGAAGGAGCACACGTGCAAAGGCCCAGGGTGGGTGGGAGGGTAGGTGGTCTGGGTGCCTGGAACCCAGAGAGTGAGCCTCATGGTTGGGTGAGGGGTGATAGGTGAGGCGGGGGCAGGAGGCAGGGCTCCTGGGGCTGTGAGGAAGCTTGCTCCACCATCTTGGGAGGATGGCTGGCCTGGGCTGGAGGTGGGCAGTGAGGTTCCTATGGGGGGAGGGGGCAGCTGCCCAGGGTTCTTCTCTGGACCATTACTCCCCAGCCCAGCTACCTCTCTGACCAGGCCCTTCCCACCTGGGCCACCACCCCAAACTCCCCTCCTCCCACCCCAGGGCTGGGCGATCAGATGGCTATGCCATTGAGGAGGCTTTGCCAGGCTGCAGGGAAGCAGCCGAACTTTACCACTTCTTGGCCTCCACAGCCTTGGGTGGTGCCTTGTGCCCTTTCCATGTGCTGACTCAGGTGACTTTTTAGCTCCCAGAATGTGGCTGTGTTGGGCGGGTCCTGCCTGTGACTTGAAAAGGGACAGGGGCTCCCCTCTCAGGCTTGTCTTCTGTGATGTGGGACTGATGGTGATGATGATGATGATGATGATGATGATGATGATGAAGCCCGCTCCTCCAGTGTCTGTGGGAGATTCAGTGTGTGATAACCCACGTGGAAGTGCTCAGGATGGGTGGCTGCCCCTATTATGACTACTTTACTTATAACTCTGTTTGGTTTCGTGGCCTAATGGAGCTCCGTGAACAGACAGTGGCAGCTACGGAGCATTATTCATTTGACCCACACAAAGCCCAGCCTAGAAGGTTGAGAACCTTGTCAGAGGCCTCTCAGGAGAGCAGGTCAAAGCCGGGACTAGAAGGCCAAATCAAAGGCAGGTGGCCTGCTCTGAATCCTCCATTGGAGAACAACCCCTCAGAGACCCCCAGAAAGGCGAGGATGGCGGCGTCCTCCCCCCCACCCACACACACTTTCTGCAGTTCTCTCTCAGGATTGTCGGCACCACCCTGGCCCATGGGCTCAGAGACAGTGCCAACCTTGGGGCACCAAGGGGCTTAGTGCCCACGAGCAGCTGAGCTTTGTGCCTCGGTCTGCTCAAGCCGTGTCGGTAGTG